>NW_005841865.1:2551323-2566726 GCF_000455745.1 Alligator sinensis
CAAGTGCAGGCGCGGCGGGGAGGAGGGTCCGCTCGGCTCCTCCGGCCCGCCAGCCGGGCGGGGTCGCTGCGGGATGCCCCCGGGGCAGAGCCGGCCGAGGGCTCCTCCCTGCTGGGGCACTTGAGCTGGGGAGGGGGGTTGCGGGCCACAAAAGGTTGAGAGCCCCGGGGCTGCAGGCAGAGGTGTCGCCCGGGCGAGTTTAGTTTGCTTGCAAGATCCCTCTCCAAAGGGGGAGCTAGACAGTTGGAGAACGGGGTGCAGAGGGCGAGGTGCATCGTCCCTTCTAAAACAGCACCTCTGTTTTCTCAGTTAAAAGCAAACTAGAAACTAGACTGATAGCTAAGGGCTTGGACTGGATTATTGAGTTTAAGATAGAAGTGAAAACAAATGTAACTTGATTGGAATAAGTTCAAAACCACCTGCAGGGCTATGAAATAGGAGCTTCGTTATCAGGAGCGGCCAGCAGAAGTTGCAGCAGGTAAGGCCAGCTTGATGGGTGGGACATCGAGACCATTGCATTACAAAGGAGAGAGGGCCATTAGCACCTGTGGACTGAGGAGTCTAGAAAGGATCAGGTAGATGATAATGAGCCGTGAAGGCACTGCCCGATTTGATATACTGCTGTCAGTGCCAAGCAGTTGGTTTTAAATTTTGGGTGGAGCAGGAATCAAAGTGGGATGCAAGTGCAGCCCTCCTAGAGCCACTCCTGCCCTCTCCCCTCAGCCTCCCTGATGCATGTGGTCCTCCCTGGTGATGTTAAACACAGACGGTGTTAGTGGGACACTAGTGGCATTGTTGGGAAGATACCTACCACTTGGAGACTGCCAAAAAGCCATTAGATAACAACTTTCAGTCGCTATCAATTTGAATTGCATCAGAGCATTGACCTATAGGTGGAATGCTGTGTACATTGTCAATTCCCTGAGTCATCCAGTTCCTCACCACACCAAGCATTTAAAACAAAGACTATTCAGGAAAGCTCTGCTCACAGCACATTGGAAGAATAATTTGTATTCTGTGCTAGATGAACATAGAGCAAAGAGGTGGCTTGGTTTTATTGAAAGTAGATAAATGCATCTGTTGTGTAATGTGCAATATACCTCTGACATTAAGCAGTTCGGGAACAAACGTGTATTCTAAGCTGAGCTTGCAGTATCTTGTTTAATCACAACTATGGGTCACTATACACACGGACACCCATGCACACCCTCTGCTGCTTATTATCTGCTGCTCTGGCTTTACAGGTGTTAGAGAACCTCCTAGGAGATGAGATGTGGCCACGTGCTAGTAACCTTGTGTCCAGAGAGGATTTGAGGATATGCAGTGCTGATCTGGCAGCGGTGGCTTTTTTTGGTCAGAATTGTAAATGTTTAGTTCAGTTCAGTTCTTTGCTAGAGATAATATTGTTTCTACCACAAGCATCTCCAGACCACAGCTGTAAAATGTTACCCTGGTAATTACTTGAAATACATCTGAAACATGATCATGTTTCGCATGTTATTTATAAAGATGTTTGCCTGTTTATACTCTGACATCACATAAAGGAGGAGAAAATGAAGAATAGAAATACATGCTTCTGTTTGGATCTCATTGTACCATTCTTTACCTGTCAATTTTTCTTTCCTGGAAGAATCCCTGCAGAAAGCCTCTTGTCTAGGTTCTGGCGCCTCTGTCCAGGACTTTTATGTATTTTATCCAACAAGCATTCAGTGTAAATGCAAAAACTATCCTGGTGTAAGTACTGCAACCCATAACTGAGCAATTGACAGCCACTCTTTTTGGCAAGCATGCCACAAGTTGAACTGCAACCCTCCCTGAATGCCCCTCTGATCCCTGCTCCTCAGAGATGTCCTTGATAGAGTTTGCACCCTGGGGTGCAAGGGAGCTCACCTGCCACATGCAGCTGCTTCTTGTGACCCACATGCTGTGCATTGGCCACCCTGGCTGTAGAGTCGTGCTTTCTCATGCTCTCAATCACTGTCTGGCTCAATGAACTGTATGCTTTCTGCACAGGAACGCAGCTCCCACAGAAGGGATGGAAAGTGTTGGCCTTTCCTAGAATAGTCTAATCTTGTTTGGGCACTCTGCTGGGAGCAGGAGATGTGGGCTTGAATCTCCCCTCTGAACTTCCTTGGCAGACGAAGGTTTTTAACCTGGGTCTCCCACTTCCTGGACCAGCTTAACCATTATGTTACTATATAAAAGGTGGACCCATGATGACACCAGTAGCACTTCTTTGTTCAGCTGCACTTAAAAAGGAAACGGTGGCTGTACTCACTTATTTGAAAGAAACCCTTCTTTAGGGGAGGGTTCTGGTTTGTGGAACCTGAGCAGATAAAGGTACCTATCTGCAGCCTTCAGCAAGGTGCCTGAAGGGTGTTTTCCCATTTGGCTTGCTGAGTAGCCCCTAGAGCTGGCATGCTAACTTTAAGCAGCTTGCTGCTCTGTATACCAGTTGTTGGGCCCTGTTCTGAAGCACTGAGTCTCCCATGCACCGTGGAGCTCACCATTCTGGCTTCCACTCTGGGAGTTAGACACAGCAGCCTCCAGCTTTGAAGCACTTCAGTCCTTGTTCTGAAAGGTCTATACGTGGTGAGAGCACGCAACATCCGTTGGGTTGGGAGTAGGGGCATGCTTTAATTCGTGGTACTTTATGTAAAGTGCCATGAGTTAGAGCAGGGCCCTGAATGTCTGTAGGCACCCTTAGTCTCTGGGTGTTTTTTCTTAACTAAAAGGAAGATGGGAGAGGAGAGACAGGCAGGGAAGATGCATGCAAGACACTGTATTTTTCAGGTAGCGTCTCTAACCTGTATGTCAGAAATTAAAACAGAAAATGAACACCCAAACTTTGAAATGACCACCAAGAAGTGAAATTGCCTCAGAAATGTGACTTTATAGTTCATTTGTTCAAAAACTAATGTCAGTGCTTCCCACTGTCACTGTTCTACCAAACCAGTGGAACAGCCCAAGACAGTAAAAGTGATACAGTGTTAGAATTTGGAAGGTGAGTGCTCCTTTTCTGTAAAGGGACTGAAATTGTACCTTACAGATTTTGGGGGGTTTTTTTCTTTTTTTTCCCAGATGCTGCCAGTGTGTGACTGAGCCCTGTTCTTCCTGCACTTTCGAAGAGTACAGTCACTGAGTCTGCTAGGAACAATAAGCCATGTTAAAGTTTGTAATAGACCTGGGGTGTCAGTCATATTTGGTTTCCCAGGCTGGATCTGGCCTGTGGAGCTCCTTCCGAGCCAGATCCAAACCTACCTTTGCTAGTGAGACAAGTGGCACCAGGGAATCGTGGGAGTTACCACATCCTTTTGTTACCCCAATACCACTAAAATACGACTTCAGTGATGCTATGTACCCTGGAATTTGGTGGTGGGTCCTGCCCCCAAATTCCTGGCCTCTCAAGGTCTCTGTAGGCCGAATGCCTGATACCCCTGCAACACACCAATGCTAAAGAAATTGTGGAACAAACAAGAAAACGCTTTTGCTGCCCATGAGCTACCATTATCCAAGATCCCTTGCTGTTGATCTGCTGGCTAAGGCATGGTCCAGTTGTAGTTGCTTTAATGCATGATCTCCTCCTGTCCCTAATCTGTACATCTTCCACTGGAGTGTCCTGCAAGCATTTGACACTATTGATCCTGTCCTTTGGCAACAAAGCTTCAGGATATATGGCAATGTCCTGAAATTGTGATTGAGCATGTCTTCACTGCAGTGACTGTAGCTTAAACATATCTGGGCTGCTTTTAAACAAGGTAGCTCGATGCTGCCAGCTGAGTAGCTGCAGCAGCATGGATCACAGCGTGGACTGCAAAACCTGTCTGAGAAGCTGGGTAAATACTGGGGAGGCTTACCTGTGCTGAGCTCCATGCTGCAGGGGATATATTGCTGGCAGTACCCCATCTAGCTAATTTAAAGTTAGCTCAGGTCCGTCTGCCAAAGGCAGTCACAGAATAGACAAGGGGTAGCCAAGTTTCCTAACCATCTAGCTTCAAACAAAACTCTTGACACAGCTGTGAGCCACAGGACTCCACTTCTGAGATGTGTGCCCCAGTCTCAGCGATCTGAGCACAGCACTCCAGCTCAGATAATGACTTTTAGAATAAATAATCAAGAACTGAAGAGAATAAAAAACAGAATAATAAAAGAAGAGAGAGAGAAAAATAATGTTTTTAATCAACTGCCTCTCTTCCTTCAGAAGCCACATTTAAACTTCCTGGGAGCCATGGTCTGACTACCCCTGTAGACATTACCTGCAGGAGCACAGATTTCCCTATAATAGAAAAATAAAATTTGTAGCCCACTGTCTCTGTAGCAAAACTTTGGCCGCTATTGTCAACCCTTTCAATCGGAGCTCTGGTGCCCTGAAAAAGTCTTTGTTTTAGGAGTTCCCTTCAAATAGATAAAGCTAGTTTCTAGCTGACTGCATGTGCCTGTATCAGATGAGCAGAGAGCCCTTTGAACAGGAATCTCAACACTTTTCACTTCTCTGCCCATTCAGAAGAACAGCAGTACCAGATAGGCACTTTTGCACATGCATGCTGTGTCCCAACAGACCTTGCAGCATTGCGCTTGGGTCATCATACCCAAAATAAATTCAGGATACATTTTATATGTGGGGCAGGTGTTGCTCTGAACCCTCCAAGGTTCAGTGCGTGTGCCAGGGACAAAATAAGATACACAGCAAAAAGTAACAGGAGGAAGGATGGGAAAGGGCATCCGTGCACCAAATACACTTGGCAAAACGACATAGGAGGGCATTCTCTGTAGTTGCTCCTCAACTCTGGGCTCTCTTCTTGCGGCCTGCCAGGCCCTCATCCTGGACATTATCTGAAAATACTGTAAGACCTTCCTATTTGGGCAGGCATTCGTCAGGCTGGGATCTTATTTAGCAGGCATTGCTATGTAGTTTAATATTCTGTTGGTATTTACTTGCTTTGTTTCTCATGCCTTATATATGTCGTTTCATTCTCATTTGTAAGTCGCCCTAAGCCTTTTGTAACAGCAGCTGCAGCATTTTCTCGAACCGTACTGTAAAGATCTTGAACCTTACTGTAAAGATCTCTTAATTCTAATGTTGATGCTTTACAGGAGCAAACCGTTTTCTGCAAAGTATGGGGAGACTTTCATTTCAGATAAGTGGCATCACTTGGAGTGAGGTAGAGTTGGCACTGATATATCCTGCACAGCTCATGGTTAGAGTAGCAACCCACTCCCAGCTCTGACAGTGGCCCTTTTTAATGGTTAGGAGAGCTTAGTGCGTAAATCTGGATGCCATGAACGTGCCATTTCCATATTAATTAACAGTTATCTTAATTTTAAAACATTTTAAGTGAGCTTCCATACATAAAGTGAAACAAGATATGGTGGCCTAAATAGCAGAATTGCTCACCCAGGACAAACTGATAGTTTAATGCACTGGTTGACTGTCTAAGAATCAGCAAGCTGAACGTGTTTTCTAGCATAGAAAGATTTTGGTGACCTCCCAGAATTTAATTGTCTGAAAGCCTTTTGGCAGAGGGATAAATTGTTGTTTTCCTGGAAATAAGAATTGGAGGAAGATGCTATCACGCCACATCTAAGTTTGATTGACTTTTCAGACCATGATTTTGGCCTCAGAGTGGAGCTTTAGGGTCATGGATCATTAGGCAGTTTACTTGAAACACATAAGAAGGGAATGACACAGTCTAGAGGACTGAACATGTGCCAAAGCATCAGGAGATCACATTTTAAATCCAAAGACTCTTGACAAAACACTTCACTCTGCCTCCTAATTGTCCCCTCTTGGAAAATAGGATTTACAAAGCTTTACCTCACATTGGGGTTTTGAATATTAATTTAAAAGGGCTGTGTCAACACTGGGCTTATTTTCACTGCAGCGTTCGCTCAACAAGAGAGCCTCTAACCCAGTCCCTGCCGGCACAGCAACAAAAGTCAAGCTAGCTGGCCATCAGAGGTCAGAGGCTTAGTAATGCAGTGGGGAAACGGCTGCTCCGGTGCTAGTCGAGTGCTTTGTGGTGTGGCTGTGCACACTTTAGTTAAATGAGAAGTGTTAACTTGAATACAGATAACTCAGATTAATTTAGTGAAGATTTAGGCTCAGTTTGCCCGCTCCTCCAAGTTCCCAAAGGCAAAGGTATTCGCAAGCACAGTCTCTGTGGTCCTTCAAACACAAGGACTCCTGTTTTTGTGCGTGTCCCTGAGTCTCTCCCCAAACACACACACTTAAAGGAAGATGTGGTGTCAGCTCCGTGGAGCTCTGAGAGGGGATTAGCCTTATGCATTGCAGGGCCTTCTGAAGCTGTCTCTGTGATGGTACGCCTCTGTCACATTTACTCAGCGCTGGGCCATCATGGCATAAATGAGTCCTTCGTAATCATAACAAGCTTTACAACTATCAAGTGCAATATAAGTGTTAAGTAATCACTATAAAGAAGAAAGATGCTGGGAAAAGTGGTGTATAACAAGACAACAGCATCGGATTTTAAATACTTTTTATGAACTGCAGAATCTTTTTGGTGAGACAGAAATCTGAGTCGCACCTAATTCACTAAATTAATCTGAGCTATCTGTGCAGTTTTTCCATTGGTTTTGACCTAAATATATCTATAGATATAGATAGTGCACACTGAAATGTGTGTGATAAATTCACCCATGCATCAGTCTGCCTCTGCAGGCATTTCTAGTTTGGAGAATCATGTGGTTTTGATTCAGGAAGAAACGGAAGAGAAGCACGTTTTCTTCGGTCATGCCTGTCCCTTTCATTGAAAGTCAGGGTTGACTGTGCCAACTCTGGTGCCAATGGGTAGACATCATCTTGCATAACCTCTGGTAACAACGGCTGACTAAGTCTGCCTTTGTTTGCAGCTGCTTCTTTTGGCAAAGGTTATCCCTCTGTCCTGTGCTGAAGTTTGACCTAACATTTTCTGCTTCAGGTTTATCAAGCTATTCAGCAAGTGAGCAATTCAGTAATTGCAGGAAGTAATTACTGCCTTTTCCAGCTATTGTTTGCATCAATATTGATACTGGTATTTTCTAAACTGCTATATATTCCTGCACTGATAAACACTTTGGAGCAAAGTCACTGATAAATAAAAACTACCTTAATTATTTAATAACTGTTGGCTGGATTATCCATTAACACCTACCTGAACTGATAAAAAAGGGTGGAATTTATTAATGCCAATCAGAATTGTTTGGATTCTGGAATTTTTATCCAATTAATTATTGACTGATGTAAGTGAAAGACACTGACGTTTCCAAATTCCTAGGTGAAAAGGTTGCTAGTGTCTGTTACTTGATGCTGGTATAAATTAAGAGTAACAGCACTGAGGTCAATGGAATTACATAGTTTTACAAATTGGGATTAATTTCCATGGAATTTTCCATAACTGGAAGTGTAAAAGAAAACTGGACCCTTAAAATGGATATATAGTCTATCTATAATGTGACTCAAGTGGTGCCAGACAAAACAACAACCCAAAATGTTTTTTCTTTTATTACTACCTGTGAAGTATTTTGCTTTGTTCAGAGCTTTCTCCCAACATATTAAAAAAAAAAAAAATTAAATTGTGGAGTGTTTTTTGTCACAGGGTTTGTTTCAGCAGCTTCCTTTCTAGAATTTTTTTCCGTTTTTTTTTTTCTAACCATAATCTATTGCGCTAAATGTTTTGGTTATTGCTCTTGGGGAGGAAAAAATATCTAGCCAAACCTCCCTGCCTCCCCTGCCTCCCCATCCAGTTCTACCAATAACTTTATTGAGAATCAGTTTACTGGATATATGCATGATAAGAGATTACCTCTCTTGCAGCACCACCCCTACTCTGGTTTTAGACTTTCCTCTTTAGCCAGGTTTAAATATTGTATTCAGTGAGATGGTCAAACCAACTGGAGATCAATTAGCTTACTGTCAGCTATGGTTCAAATAAAGTATGAAGCCAAGTTGTCTGATACGCAGGGGGAAGATAATTCACGTGTCATCTGCCTCTTCAAAGATAGCTTTAAGAGTTTCTTGCAAGTCACAATAGCAGCAGGGTGGAAAAAAGTTTTCCTGTCCTGTAAAAGTGTTCAAGATTTGAATACTTTCTCCTGTGTTGGGGCAAACTGAGAGCTTTTTGGATTTTTTTTTTTCCTTTTTATTTTGTGTGAAAGCGAAGAAAGTGTCAGCCTCCAAGAGTAGCCAAAGTTTAAGGCGTATACTTGGACTACTCTCATTTAATTTTTGTTGGAAAATTCCCAAGCAACTCCAGATACAACTCTCATAAAATACCAGGGATGGAGTTTGTCAAATAATCCTGAAAGTTAATTGATAAAGGGAGCTGTGAGGCATCTTAATCTGATTTGACCCAATGTGAAGTTAGCTTTTAAAGCAGAAAGTACAGTCATCCCTTCCAGTGTCCTTTGCCAGTGCAGATGTATCTTGCCACTAGCCCATACCACAGCTCCAGCGATTTCTAATATGTAGCCAAGGGAGACTCAGCATATTTGGCAATGACATGCATTTCTGAAAGGTTACACAGAGAGCATCTCTCAATGAAAAATTCTGCAACAGGCAAATCCTAAAGCTGTTTGTGATCAGGAATGAGTTGGTCTGCATTGTAACTTAGTCCAAAATGCACTTCTTTGCTGAAGAGAGAGGGCTCTTGCTGTCGCCAATCATGGCAGGGCAATGTGCTTGAAAGCAGAGGTTTCTTATCTCTCCCACCTTGGCTAAGAATCTGTATTTTACCTTGGTTCTGGGCATGTTTTGCTTACTCAGGCTTCTCCTTGTGGATATGCAGTTCAGTGAAAGCTCTTTAACCTTAGTTATCTGGAAGATTCATTTATCTACAAGAATGTCGTGTTCCCTGCATACCCCATGCTAATTGAGCTCTCCACCTTGGAGAGACCAGGATCTTTTTTGGGTTACTTCTTGCAGCTTTGGGGGTCTGCTCACAATTAGTCATTTTTCTTGCAAGCTGCTCACCACTCCTGCCTCCAGCTGAATTATCCTTGTTTTGCTCCTATAAGGAAGTAGGAGCAATTAAGGGTTTGTCTCCTCTGCAGTCATAGCGTAGTGTGGCATAGCCATACCAGAGGTTACTTGGATACAGGTAGCACTCTAGCTGTGGCAGGAGGAAGCCTGTGCTTTGCTCTGCGCTCTGCAGTTAGACTGCTATCAAACTGCTACTCTAACACTAGGTTTTGGGTTCATCTGGAGTCACTGCTGTGACTGTAGGGGCAACATATTGCAAGACACAGAGGACAGAAGCCTGTGCTTTTTTTTTTTTGCTAAAGAATGCTGCTTGATACTACCCTTTTCTTGTCTTGCTGCTATCCGTGTGCTCTTGTTGCCGTCTATCTTCTGTGCTTTACACCTTGCCTCCCAACATCTCGTTCTATATTGCTCTGGTTGCATAGCCCTAATTATCAGAATCACATAACTCCTGGGCAGGATTTATGCCTGTGAATGATCTGATTTTGACACTGGCTTCCTAGGTTCTGATATTATGACCCCCTTCCCAATCTGTTTTCCAGAAATAAAAAGTCAGTGATACCTGCCCGGAACCTGGTGGCAAAGGATGAGCTGGGTTTTCCTAGGTTAAGTAAAACAAGGATGAGTGTCAGAGCTTTCAAGCCATCACCTAACCCATGCTTCAATAGAGAGATGGGGTTTGCAAGAAGATCTGAAGCTTTCCATGTTAGCGGTTTCTTTATTTCGCCCAGCGGTGATTCCTGTAACTTTGCTCAAGCATCTGTGAAAATTTTGGCTCTACTAATGAGGAATCTCCTCCATTCTGACTAGCATTTTCTTTGCTCCAGTGAAGCCAAGCTGTCATTGGAAGTCCATGGTTGCAGGGAAGAGGGGCTGTTTCAGCTACATCCAGTCCTGTTCAGGGATTTGCAGAGAGAAGAGCATTTGGTGTAGTCTGAAAACCAGTGCTAGATATGAGCAGTTCCCTTACCTGTTATAATATGTATACAGAACCATGAAGCATAATGCTCTGCTCTTAGCTAGGGTGATACATGCATCCATCACACCTAGCCTTGATGACTATAGCTAAAAGCTACAATTGGTTGGGATGGAGCTATCTTTTGTTCAGCAGCTCAGGGCAACCAGGACTCCATCATCCCCCTTTTGCTGCTGTGTTTGGCTCAAAAATCTCAGGCTTTTGTCTTTCTCCAAGTGCTGTGTGCAAATAGCCCGGATCTGTGACAGTGATCAGTGTCAACAGCCATGTTCCAGTGTCAGTGTTAGCCTCCGATCACACTTGTGCATGGGGGCGGGGGCATGTGCAGGTACTAAGGTGCATGGTTGGCAGCCTAGAGATCATAAGTTCAAGGTCATTGCAGAAGTGCTCACAGTGCAGCCCTGTTAGATTTCAGCTAATCTGTGAATTTTGCTTGTCACAAGGACATGAAAAGGCAGGGCTCGGTGTGCAGGAGGAGGATTTTTCCTCGATTCAGGCTCATGAATTTGGAACTCCTGAAAGGGGTCAGGCAAGGCCTGAACTTTAAGCAAACTGCAGAAAACATTTTACCCAAATAACAGCATTTCCTGAATTTCTGACATAGACTGAAAACAGCTTTTCCTGAGGAAGTTGCAAGAAACCCTAAAGTGGGCAAAGAAGGAGTGACCTGTCTGCATAGGAAATTCCTTTCTAACCGCTGTCAGTTACTGGCTGATCTGTACCCTGAATCCAGAAATACATAGAAATAAATGCAGCGGGACTAGAACGGCTAATTAGCTGTGGCTGTATCCAGTATCCACATAACTACCAATAGCCACATAACTATCTTCTGTCTCCTACTGAGTTCTCATCTTCAGTATCTGCAGGCTAATTTCATATCCTGTTAAAAAAAATGCTCTCTTAGTATTAAAATTGTTGCCCCCTTTTTTCATTGATTGTCCCCTTTGCCCCATTTTTGAAATGGCCTTCATCATATTCATTATTTTATATGTTTTCTCTAATACCATCATTGTCTCTGAACTTCTCTATAGTCCAGGTCAGAAGAACATAAGAACTGCCATCCTGGGTCAGACCAATGGTCCATCTAGCCCAGTATCCTTTCTCCAGTGCTGGCAAGTAGTTGGTGCCTTAGCAGAAGTGTGTGATAAATAAAGTGTATGTAGAATGATGCATCCCATGTCAGACCATTCAAATTACCAGCAGTTATAGGTGGAGGGATGTCTGGAGCCTGAGGTCACATCCCCAGGTGCAGTGGTTAATAGACTGTCATGGACCAGTCCTCCATAAATTTGTCCAATCCCTTTTTGTAGCTGGGTCTCTTAGTCTTTTCTTGTATGGCACTCTCTCTGTTTGCTTTACTGTAGAAATGTGTTTCAACATTTCCGAAGAATCAGAAAATAGTAGCTAGACCTATTTTGGAGTTCTCACTAACTGCCAGACTAGATGCCTGTTATCCATTTTGGTTTTAAAAGTACAGTTCATTGGGGCTGAGTAATTTAAAAACAAGTCAAGGGTTTTAGACTTGTGCCCTGCAGCCTCAATCTCCCTTAGATTGATGAGATTTATGTGCAGTCCTCCTCAGAGGGCATACCAGGAAAATGAGAGTGTAGCTTTCGTTAGTCTCTGAATGTAGCAACATCTTAATTAAAAATGAGCTTATTTTCAATGCCTTTGGCTTTCCAGTTTCCAGTTCAATGCCTTTGGCTTTCCAGTTTCTCAGTTCTGGTAAATATTTTTCAGAATATATCTGAAATATCCTGTCTGGTGTGTGTAGGGAGAATGTATATATATTTGGCTCCAAGGACTGGTATGTATTATCTTGTGAACAGTCAAAGAATGGTGTAACATTTGGAGAAGACACAAATCTGAATGTAATTACAATATTTTATACTCTTCCTTCTTAGTAATCAGCAAAGGCTTCAATCTTGTTCCAGTTTTCCCTTATGAATGACTTGTTCTCCTGCTTGCCTACTGATCTCCGAACAAGTGTACTTGCATGGAAAAAAGTGCTTATTTTGCATTAAAAGCAATGGTTATATTTCTGGTCCTAATTCTGTGATTTTAAAATTGCTTTCATCACCTTCCTCCTGAACAATTGGAAATATAAATTGTTATTTGGAGGGGTTTCCCTTGCCCCCCCCCCTCCTTTTTGGCAGTATTCTGCATTGATGGAAACTATTTATCCCTGAGAGTACTTGGCAAGCAAAGGATGATAAAAGGCAATTTGTATTGCTGCCTCTTTCTTAATGGGCCACAGCTACAGTACTTTATCATGAAAGTTTATGAACTCTTTGGGACAGGAAACATCTATTTGTTCTTTGTTTTGCACAGCACCTACCAGAGTGGGGAGTGGGCTGTGGCAGGGGCTTTGGTAATTTAAGTAAATAATAAAGGAAGTAGCTTTTGACAGATGAAGGTCTGTAGTCGCACCTTCAGCAGACAGGAGGTAGGATTCATTCAAGAGCAAACAGGTTAGAAGCAAAGAGATTTTAGTTTTGCCAAAGTGTGGGACCAATTTTGCCAAGTGTGGGACCAGATTGTTTTCCCATGAAATGTTCAGGTTCCTGGAAACAGAACGTGCTCTTTAAAAACATGCTAAAAGTTGGACCTGCAAGAAGAACAGTGAATCTCTTTCAGTAATTTTCAGACATTCAGAAACTAACCACAACTTGGTTAGTGTCTTATTTTTGTGTATTGTGCACATGTTACTTTTCTCCCCCCTCCCCCTTTCCAAATAGCTTTTTGGCTGTATTACCACCATCTTCAAATCTGTAGGCTTCTTTGGCTGGTATAGAAATGTGCCACTATTCATTGCAGATTCTCTTTTTTCTTTTTTTTTTTAATTATAGGTAGAACTTCATGTCCACCTGGATGGAGCCATTAAACCAGAAACCATCTTGTACTTTGGCAAGTGAGTTGGTTGCAACGAATGATTTGCTGATGACTATTCAGCTGGGCACCTGGGTTTTTAAATCAGACTGAAGAGCATAAACCCCTGATCGGAAGGAGAGAAATCCCAGAACCTGGCTCTGCATATGCAGTGATTTAACACTGTGTTAAACATGATTTCTACTAGCAAGATTCCATCTAGCCAATAAAGATAAGGGTGCTTTTTTTTAAGAGCACTTGCAATCTAAAGTGTGCCATAGATCACTGTCTAGCCCCACCTGCTGTTTCTGTGTAAACAGTTTCTATCCCTCCCCAGCCCCCTTCTCAGACAAAGTCTCTCCATATGTTCTGGTCAGAGATGCATCTGATTGAAATCCGCAACCTAAAAACTTGGCCTTTACTAGCACGGTCCTTCTGGACATGCAAATCAGAACAAAGTGCACAGAAGTGAACATTGTCTAATAGCTTGGTATTGAACCTGGACTGGACTGGTGACAACTGTAGTGAGCGAACAGTGCCAGAATACACCTGTCATTCATTGGCTCTCTGGCTGGGAAGCCCAAACAGCCACGGGCAACACAATTAATATTCTGTGGTGGAGACACCCAGATCTTGCTATCAGATTTTCCCAATGGATCTTTGAAATACTGAGTTCCAAGTTGCGTTTTTTTTAAATACACCCATGAAACGCCTCAGCATTATCACGTTAATAAGTGCAAATAAGCAACTTTGGCTGTCCCTTGTAGCTGACTGCTGAAGTAGTACAGTCTGCAGAAAGTACTGGGCTTGGACAGGCCTCCCTCACTTGCCATGCTCTTAATGCTAGGATTTGTGTCTTCAGCAAGGGCTTTCCGCCTTATCAACCAGTGTAGTTTGTCTGTTTGCCCTTGCCCTGAAGTAATCTATCTCGTCTTCTACTTGACTTCAAACTAACACAGCTAACTGTATCTCAAACCAAATGAGTGCTGTTGTGACCCACTGCCAAGAAGATTATTCAGTGATGTTGCTTCATTAATGGCTTAAGAAAGAAGGATCTGGTGGGCTTTGCTTGGGAAGCAAACCTGAGTTAGGTTATACATGCAGCACCCGCTCCAGCTGGTTTGAGGCAGGCACCACATGCAGTGAGGGTCCCAGGACAGGCGCTGCATGTGGCGCGTGTTCTGGGCTGCTGGATCTGGCATGTGGGGTTGCAGGGGACAAGGGGAGTCTGGGTCCTGTAACATCCCGGCTTAGAGCATCCATCTAGATAAGATTTGCATTCCTTGGATTCCCTTGAAGCACAAGCTTGAATTCTGCCAGGCTTGGTCTTTTTATGTGGCCCGAATTGTCTTCCATACGGTATCCTGCATCTGAGTCAGTATCCATAGATGTACAGACAGTCCCAAATGATGTTATATCCAATCCCCTGTAATTAATTGTACTATAGACAGGTTAGCTATCAGAGCTGATTTGGATGAGGATAGGACAGATTTGCTGAAGAACAACATTTCATATACAGGAACTGGCATGGAGGTACGTTTGGAGGTTATTTTTTTTAATGGATAAGCTGTGTGTCATTGGGATGGAAAGGACAACATGAAAAACCCAATACATGCCAGGAATGAATGACTCATGCTGAGTGCCATAGACTTAAGCTGTGATAATTGTCTCTTGCTTTTGTAGTTTGGATGTAATATAGATTTCCTACACCACAGAATGATGTGTGCAAGTTTATTGAGGAAAAGAACAATGTAATTTGTGTTACCACAGTTAGCTTATTGAACTGGCAAAACTCAGAAGGTCCCATCCCATGCCTCTGTTCAGATAAGTTCTCCAGTGTCTGGCAATTTCTCTGAACGACGGGAAGCTTTGGAGTCTGTATGAAAATGGCTTTTTGGAAGTCTTTTGGCTTTCTAGTTCCAGGAGTTGTCAAAGTATCTTCAAATAAAAAACAATACATTCACTTTTTTAAAAAAAAGACAAACTTTTTTTTTTAAAAGCTCTTTTAGCTGAATTCCTTATGGATAGCTTTGGCTTTGTTTTTGCATCTGTAGCTGCCTGTGCTTTTTAATAGAATTTGTGGTGAAGTTTGGTGCCACATTTGCAAGGCAGCTTGTGTTGTAACTGTTCTCTGAAGAAACAGACTGCCCCAGGACACTTCTCTGATGTAAAATATACAAGCAGGACCCCATCTCTTGCCAGTGAAATGTGTCATATTTTTTTTCCTTAGGAAAAGAGGAATTCAGCTACCTGCCAACACTGTTAGTGGCCTGCTGCAGCACATAAGTTACAACGAGCCACTCACTCTCACCCAGTTTCTAGCAAAGTTTGCTCATTACATGCCTGTGATCGCGTAAGTAACTCATTCCCAGTTGACTGCTGCATACGTCTCCCTGCTTTTCCATGGCACCTGCTGGCGTTGCCAAGTTGGGGCACTTCTGGTCTTGAGAATGGCTTTGACTTCTGTGTGCAAAATAAAATACATTTCCTTCTCTTTGACACAATGATGACAGAGAAGGGCATAAAGATATTTGACTTGCTTATCAGAAAAAAAGGAAGTTCATGTTCAGTCTTTCCTGCTG
>NW_005841865.1:2566757-2574498 GCF_000455745.1 Alligator sinensis
AGCTGAACTGTTTTGTATGAATAAATTATTATTAATTGTGTTATAATTTATCTGTGTTCGGGCTCATGCTGACACAAACCATGTGCTGGTAACTGAAACCTCAGTTCTACCTCATCAGGAAGCATTTCAGACCCACAAAAGCTCCACACATGCCCATCTTGTTGCTGCCCATTGACTCCTTAAATCCATTCACATTGGACTAACCTCACTGTTTTTCCTTGCAGGGGAGACCGTGATGCTGTAAGAAGAATAGCTTATGAATTTGTAGAAATGAAAGCCAGAGAAGGCATCATCTATGTTGAGGTCAGGTATAGCCCTCACCTCCTAGCCAACTGCAAAGTGGATCCTATTCCATGGGGCCAAAAAGAGTGAGTGAATCGCTAAAGCTTGAAACAATGTGAACACTATATACTGAAACTCTTATAAAAGTCACTGACCCCCAAAAGGAGAACTCACTCTTGTTCTCAGCAGGCAGTAAGAAGCATTTATAAATGGAGAACCAGAGTTTCAAGCTGGTATTAATTAAGATATGAATTTATATATCTGAATTGCGTGGATGATTGCAGTAGCTTCAAATGCACATAACTTATTGGACAGACTTGCTTCTAACTACTAAATAAGCAGGCACAGCTATGATAATTGAGCATACAAATTGTTTTGGGCAATTATGAACTGAAACTGAATGTAGAGCTAATCCAGATGGATGAATTGAAAGGCATAGATCAGGTTACAGGAACGTGTCTGAAAAGTAATGGATACCTAGTTAATAAGCACTTGCTGCTCATATCCACATTCTCCCTCTTCCTTAAAGACTTGATAGCAAAGTGCCATAATAAGACTTTTAGGACCCAGACTTATTTTTTCCAAAGCATATTACAACATGCTGACTAGTATGTTATAAAACATTACAAATAAAACTGTGGCTATAAAGTCCATTTTATGGTGCTGTCTGTCTCTATCATTCATTTGCTGACTGGTTCAGTAATTTGCAACGTATCAGCCCAGGAGCATGAAGTAGGGAGGTTTTCAGTTCAGGCAAGAAGTTAGGCCTGGTGTCAGATAGTATGCAACCCAAACTCCTGTGAACCTTTGCCATTTCATCTCTTAGCCCTATCCTGAAATGAAGTGATAGCTGTATAGTTTCTTGCCCTGCAAAATTATGTGTTTGTGGAAGTATTTGTTTTCTGAGGACATCTTGCCCTAAGGCATTTGATCCTGCCTATGTGAAGCAGCTGTGAGATTTTTGGCTGAAACTGCTCCCTGCTTCATAACAATGAATGGGTGAGCAGGGCACAAGTCCCAGGTTCAGCCTAAGTTGGGGGGCTAGTCTGCAGGTGCGTCTACATGCAAAATTAATGTGATATAAGCTCTGGTGCATATTGCACCAGCGTTTATTGCTCCCAAGCACCACATTTGACATGGGAGCCTGAGACTGCAGCACATTGAGCCGGGTTAGAGCAGGCCTGGCTGCCAGGGGGCCACGAAGGCCAGCCTGCCAGCCCAGGGGTGCTCTGACCCAGCTCATCATATTGCAGGGAGGCTGGCTAGGGTACGAGGGGTGCAGGCATCCCCCGCACTGAAACACCCTCGTGCTCCAGCCAGCCACGTCAGTGTCTACACGTGTGTTGCTGTGCACTAAAGAAAACCGCCGTAAGATAGTACTTACGTTTACAAGTACTAATCTACGTTTCCTGCAGCCAAATAGGGCTGCATGTGTAGACTCTAAAACTTTATACTGCAGAACTAATTGGGCAGCTCTACAGTAAACATCTCATGTAGATGTGCCTGCTATATGCTACCTCTGGAACCAGCAGCAGTACAGCAGTCTTAGTGCAGAGCTGTACCCAGGCTAAGGTGGCTAGGCTGCTTCCTGTTCTGGAGGTAGGGTGGGTATCTGCATGATGCTGTACAAACATGTTCACAGTGTCTCTTCTTTAGTGGTTGTTGGGGGTGCTAAATCCCCTGGCTTGCTGGCTGACTTGTGAGTTTTATTCCCGCAGGGGCGACCTCACTCCAGATGAAGTGGTTCACCTCGTTAATCAGGGATTGAAGGATGGAGAAAGGGATTTCCACATCAAAGCCAGGTCTATTCTATGCTGCATGCGCCATATGCCAAGTAATGTATTACAGCTCACCTGCTGCTCTGCTCCCTCTTTCTTGACCCTCTCTCTGGGTGCGTGCGAAATGCCTTGAATCTGGGCCCTTGTGGGAAATGCTAGAGAAGAGTCAGTTTGGTTCTGGGGTTGGTGCTGGCTTGTTCTCATGGGAAGGCAGTAACTGTTTCCATTCTGGCCTGGAGGAGGCAGGTCGAGATGGAAGACTTCATACTCAGTCAGGGATTTCCAGCTCTCTTTATTCTCAGAGAAGCAAATCTGAGATCATCATTCCCCCCACAACCCTTTCCTCCCCTATTGGTGTCTAGCTACAAAAACCCTGGAGCACAGTGATTCAAGGCAAGCTGTACACTGCTCCCAGCAGAACCTGCCAACACCCCTGTGTTAGCTGGAGGGTCTTGCTCAAGAGTGACATGCAGTGCTCTGTTCCCCTCTGCCTCAGTGGCTGAGCTTGCTGCTTCCATGTAGCAGTTAGGCTCAGGAGTAGAAGGACCCAGCTAAGCTGAAGCACTCAGGTCAGGCAAAGCCACTCTAGATAAGCCAAAGCACTTGCCCTCTCAGTTGGAGAGCAGCAATATCTTTAAGCATCAAAGACTGTTTTGTTGCATCTCTGGCAGTCTGCTGCAGGTCTTCAGCCTTAAGGCTGCTATTTATTCATTCTTGTTCATTTCCACTGGGAGAGATTTGAATCACAATTTGGTCATAGGGATAAGCACAATAACTGCACCTTTTTGTCAGGATGTTGCCAAGAGAGGCAGTTGGGACAGTGGAGGACAGCTTGCAGCTTATGGCAGTCTGGACTCTGAGAAATGTTCCACAAAGACCTTTAAGCCTGGCTGTGCAGTGGGCATGTCTACATGAGATTCTGACTGCAGTAGCTGAAAAATATTGCACAGTAGCGCATCACAACACAGATAGTACAAATATGATACTGCAAAGTATTATTAGGCTACTGTGCAGTAGTGTCACTTAAAAGATGTTCACTGGCACTACTGCACAGTAACTTCAGTTACTGCACATTTATTTAGTACTTTTTAATACAAGTCCGACCACACAATAGCATCTCATGTAGACATGCCCAGTGTCCACAGATTTGCTCCATTGGGTTTAGTACCCTCTAGAGTAAAAGAGAAAGTGGAAAGGGTAGAAATATTGGGCTGGCTTGGCAAGGAGGAACTGGTAGATGCAAAAATCAGAGCCATTAAACATAGGGGTGTTACTTACTCATTTAGGGTTCCTACAGTACCTGTAACAGAGCAACAAAGTCTGGCTGGACATTCTGAGTAAAACAGAATGGTTCCAGCTGGAGGTCATGAGATACAGCCTGTATGAGAAATTCTTTTTTGTAGCTGAGATTCAAGATAGGAAGGGGAATATTAATTGCACCTGGAAATAAAATGCTCTATGATATGGCCTATCTTCTAGGTCTGATATTTAAAAATCCTTGAGCCTCACATAATCAGTTTACATGAGAGAAATGGAGGAATTGGAGCTCACATGAAAGGACTGGAGGAACTTTATTTGAAGATAAAACAGATTTATTAAATCCTTTAGGGGAAATGTGTATCGGGGGCTTCCTCCTTAGAGTCCCAAAGCACTGCATAAACTAATATAATGAAAACAGTTTACTTAGACCTGAAGAATAGAACAGAAGCAGGAAATGTTCCATCGAGGAGCAACACAATTCCATCATGATGGCACTCCCCGTTGTCTGGTTATAATGAGACTAACTAAACAAACAGACATTTCCAACTCTGTGCAGGCCCAGATCCAGGAGACAAGTAAAATACTCTGAGCTACATTTGTTAACTCCACGGCTTTTGAGTCTTACTAGTAGTTGGTGCAGTGGTCTGAAATGGGGGTAATGTACTGAGGCAACAAGTTTGCTGTTGTCTTGAACTGTGGCCTTTTTATATAAGTTGCACTGTGAGAGAGACTGGGAAACAGTTGCAGTGACTTAGTTTATCATTAACAAAGGCTTTTAACAACCATTCCAAAAACTTTGGTGAGCAACAGCCTCAGGATATTTAGATGAGCAAACTCAAGTAAATACTGCCTTCTGGTTCACTACTTAAAGATATGGAAAGCAAGCCTATACCCAGAAATATACCAGAGGCAAATGTAAAGATCCAGTGGTCAAATTTTCAGATCTGTATTCATGTGACTAAACATGTAAAGATGTGCGTGCATTTACATGTCTGCAATAATTGTGCATGTGGTTACTGCCATTGCGTGCACTGAAGCAGTAAATGCTTACATAAATGATCACTTTTACATCTAACTGATGATTTGTGTGCCCACTTGTTGCACTTGTCCAGGTCTGGTAATTGCACTAGCAAATCAGAGCACAAAGGCTTTCTTCCTCTGACAAATACCGAGCAGACTGAAGAACAACACAAGTAGCTGAATTCTTTCACCCATTCAGTTTTCTTGTGGATCTTCACCCACTCCCTGGCCCTTTGGCACTTTGAGCTGCAAACAGCTCTTCTGTTTCTTTGCAGGTCTGAAACAAAAAGGTGCTGTGCAATATATGCCAGAAAAAGAAACTTAGCTCCCCATCCACTTGTTGAGGATGATGAAGGGAAAAAACCCCAAAGACCACTGCTCTTTTTCTTCAAGGCAGTCTTGAAGCAGTGAGTTGCACATCTGTGCTGCAACTTCAAGGGTAGTAACAGAACTGTTAGGGGAGGATCTGGTTTATTTTGTAAGTTTGAATTTGTTTACAGCCCCCCCAGCCTGTTCCTCTGGGTGTCTGATGTTCAATACATGCTAACCTGTGCTGCATCAAGACTCCTGGGTTTTCTCTACCTGGGCTGTCCCATCTCTGCTAGGAACAAAGCCCGTGATGGAACACCACCAGCCTCCTTTGAGCCAGCAGTGTAGATGGGGGCAGTGAGATGTGGCTTGTGGATATCCTGGCAGATCAAAGCTCCTTTGTTGCATTGATTCTGGTTTTGCTAAGAATCAACATAAATATCTCTGACATAAATATTTGCTTTAAGGGTAGAAACTCCTCTCTACTTTCCTTCCTCAACCCTGGACAGGGTACAGGGGTGAAAATGTGCCTTTCCAGTTGGAGGTATAGATAGCTGTCAGGATAAGGGCTCCCTTGTTCTCTCTGTTTCCTCTTGATTCCTGTTATTGAAAAGCCCATTCTGCTTTCAGTTCCATACAAAGCACATCCCTGTGAAGAGAAGCGTCCTTCAGGATACCATAGTGTCACTGTCTGGCTGGCACTAATGCTTACTTGATCCGAACTTTTGAGAGACAGATTTCCAACTCTGTGACTGACTGATTTATTGAGGATGCTAAAGGTCCAGTACTGTCACATTTAATTACCTGTTGGCAATAGTCGTCTGCCCAGAACTCTCTGTATGAGGGCTGAATTGGTATTTTTTCCTGGTCCAAAAATACCCAGAATGGGAGCAGATCTGGGTTAGCTAGCACCAACATTGCTGAAGTGAGTGGCTACTTCTGTACCTCCTTTTTTACATCATAGAAACATTACCATCCTTAAGGTAACATTTAATAGATGCATATGGAAGCAGCAGCAGCCTGAATTATCAATAGTTGGCCAAATGCGAAATTTATTCTTCCCTCCTGTGACTGAGATCAGCCCACAAGGTAGGGACAGCTACAGAAGAGTATTTGTTCCAATCCCATGGCTTGTTTTTAAAGGCCTAGTGCAAATACACTTTCCACATTGCACCCTTTGAAAATGGGTTTACTCCTCTGGCTTAATACCGAAGGACTTTCAGAAAGACTGGATGAGATGCTACATGGAGCTGCGTGGAGCATCATACTCCCCAGCCAGTGAAGGATGACTGCTACAGCTTACCTCTTTCCAGGGAAGACCGTCCCAACAGTCATTTCATAAACTCAGCCCTCTGCCTGCTGTGAGCCCCAGCATTTCCACCCTGTTTGAATTCAGTCTTGGAGGGTTTGTGAGTTGCCTTTGTGCGTACACCCTCTTATTCTTTTCACAGGAGATGAAACCCCGCAACTCCCGCTACTCCTTTCCATCAGCCTAATTTTCCAGTTTTCTTCATGAATTCCCCTCCTCCTCTCGTAAAGAAAATCATGCCAGTCTAAGTTGCAGCCAGCAGGAGCTTTCAGAGGGATCTTGAATTCCTCATTCCCAAACTTTTCTCCTTCTTCATTATTTTATTAAAGATTCTTAGAGATGGAGAGATTTTCTTCTGCATCTTAAAGCAAAATCACAGTAGCTGGAAGGTTCCTCCTGAACCCAGCAAGCGATCTATGGGGATTAAGTTTTTGCCATATGGTTCTGAGTGGTTATACAGTCCTTGTAACATGGGTCTTCCATGTCTCTGGACCAGGAGGGACACGTACAAAATGGTGGGGAGGGATCTCATTTGGTGTCTCCAGTCCTGCGGATGACAATGCTTTGGGGACAGACTCCTCACCCTTAATGCTGATTTTTCTTTCCCTTTCCCCTTAATAGGAAAAGGGTTGTGTTCCACTAATGTAGGCATGGTTCCCACTAGTGCTCTTAGCAATGTTTGCCTGGTGCCCAATTAAATTAATTAATTATTTGTGTGTGTATGTATACATGTATGTGTATATATGTGCGTGTGTGTGTATGTCTGTGTGTGTATATGTGTGTGTGCGTGTAATATGCCTTGAAGTAGAGTTGAGTCTAGTAGGGTTATGAACATAACAAAAAGCTTGTGTTGCTACCAGTACACTGCCCTTAGCAGATCACGTGTTAGCTTGTCCAGTCCAAATTGTCTTTAGAAGAGGTCATGAATGGCACCCAGAAAATGGGAAGAGAGCTTGTTTGTGTCTTACTACAAACAAAGTATACCAAGAAGTATACCTACTTGGCCCGCACTTGCAGGGAGGCAGTTAGAAAGGCCGAAGCAACTACAGAGCTGAGGCTGGCAACACAAATTAAAGACAACAAAAAGTCTTTTTTAGGTATGTAGGGAGTAAAAGGAAGGCACAGGGCAGCATAGGACCCCTACTGAACGAGGAGGAGCAATTAGTGACAGACAGGGGGGGCACAAGGCTGAGCTATTCCATGAGTTTTTGCCTCGGTGTTCCTGACCGGGGCTCAAGACAAGTTTCCTAATGGGTTCTTAGATGGGCATCAGATGGACACCAGCCCACCAACTGTCGACAATGACTTGGTGCAGAGTCACTTGGATGGACTGGATGTGTTCAAGTCAGCAGCCCCAGATGAGCTGCATCCGAAGGTACTGAAGGAATTGGCCAGTGTCATAGCAGGACCATTGGCATGGCTGTTTGATTACTCGTGGTGCTTGGGTCAGGTCCCGGAGGACCGGGAAAGGGTCAGTGTGGTCCCTATTTTCAAGAAGGGGTGGAAGGAGGATCCGAGTAATTATAAGCCAGTCAGTCTCACCTCCATCCTTGGAAAGGTCTTTGGAAAGGTTATGAGGGATCATATTTGTGGGAGTCCAGCAGCAAAAATAATGCAGCGGGGAAACCGCATAGATTTGTAGCAGGTAGATCATGCCTGACCAATCTGGACCAATGCTTAGACACAGGAGTACACAGTGTGGATGTTGTTTCCTTGGACTTTAGCAAGGCCTTCAATATGGTATATCATCCTATTCTCATAAATAAATTAAGAGGCTGTGACA
>NW_005841865.1:2574632-2590531 GCF_000455745.1 Alligator sinensis
TCTTCATCAGTGACTTGGATGTGGGTGTGAAGTGTATTCTGTCCAAGTTTGTGGATGATACTAAATTGTAGGGTGAAGCGCACACTCTGAAGGGTAGGGAATGATTGCAGGCAGACCTGGACAGGTTAGAAAAGTGGGCAGTCCACAATAGGATGCAGTACAACAAGGACAAGTGTGGAGTGCTGCACCTAGGACGTAACAATATCCAGCACATCTACTGGCTGGGAAGTGACCCTCTCAGCAGCACAGAAGTGGAAAGGTACCTTGGAGTCATCGTGGACTCCAAGATGAACATGAGTCGTCAGTGTGATGAAATCATCAGCAAAGCTAACCACACTTTATCATGCATCAGCAGATGCATGACAAATAGATCCAAGGAGGTGATACTTCCCCTCTGTGCAGCATTGGTCAGACTGCAGTTGGAGTACTGCATCCAGTTTTGGGCGCCGTACTTCAAGAAGGATGTTGATAGACTTGAGAGGGTCCAGAGGAGGGCCAAGCATATGGTCAGGGGCTTACAAGCCAAGCCCTATGAGGAGAGACTGAGGGACCTGGACCTCTTCAGCCTCCACAAGAGAAGGCTGCGAGCTGATCTTGTGGCTACCTACAGATTCATTAAGGGGACGCAGCAAGGGATCAGAGATGCTCTGTTCTCCAGGACGCCTCTTGGGATAAGAAGGAACAATGGTCACAAACTGACAGAAAGCATATTTAGGCTGAATATCAGGAAAAACTTCTTCATGGTAAGGGTGGCCAGAATTTGGAATGGGCTTCCAAGGGAGGTGGTGCTCCCCCCTACCTTGGGGGCCTTTAAGAGAAGGCTGGATAGGCATCTGCCCAGGGTCATCTGACCGCAGCACTTTTTCCTGCCTAGGGAGGAGGTCGGATTCGATGATCTGTTGAGGTCCCTTCTGACCCTAACATCTATGAATCTATAAAACTTTATTGTAAAAATATATAGATCCTGGATCAAGAGCCCGAAGTCCTGAATTCTGTTTCTGGTAAATCAGTTCACTTGGTCTGTGCTCAGTCATCTCATAGGTGAGAAGGAGCAAGATCAGTTATCCCCCTTTAGGTGCTTATAGCTTTGTGAGTGAAAAGCATGATACCGCAGCTACGCATTCAGGTTATTAATGGCCAATGACAGTATGATGTTTGGGGACACAGCAAATGCACATAACTTTCTTTTTTCTTTGCCTCTGGATGTCATCCCAGCCCACTCCAGCCTCTTTGCCTGGCCGGTAACTATTTGAAAGCTCAGGTGTGATGCTGGGAGTTATTTCCATACCATGGAGTTGGGCACATATGTTCTGGAGTGCAGTTTCCTACAATGCAATCTCCTGTGGCCAACTCCTGAAGTGAGTTTGTCTTCTACTCCCCCATCAAGGACTTTAATGTAGGAGGGCTCCCCCTTTTAAAGCCTGGTAGTTAGATCTAAAACATATCATGCCTAGATACCTTAACAGCCAGTGGAGTCACTTGCTGATGAGCCTGTTTCTTTTTGGTCCAGATTGCAAATCTGCTTCTAGTATTTTGTTGCCTTTATGGAGCCCAGAAAATATCCTGAATAGGAAATTCACTTTGTGTTTGTTCATGTGAGCAACCGCATAAGTTTGTCAAGAGTATGGAGTGTTGTCTCTGTAGAACATTCTTCCTGAATCATGCTGCTGGTTTTTTTTTTTTCAGATTGGTCCTCCGAAGTGGTGGAGCTGTGCAAGAAATACCACAATAATTCAGTTGTAGCCATAGACTTGGCTGGTGATGAGCTGTTGAAGGCTGAAACCGACCAAGGTCATAGGAGGGCTTATGAGGTTTGTTCAAGAAATTTCCTGAGGTTAATGATAAAGAACTTGCATCAACTTCCTCTTAATTAGTGAAGAAACAGCACATTGTGAAAAGAATCTGCCAAGTAGTTCAGGCCCCAAAAATGTCTCGCCAGGCTTAAAAAACATATACTTTAAAACTAAAACATCTTTTATTTGAATTGCAAAGTCTTACTTTGAATTTAAGTTGCTAATGCAGTGATATCTAGAAGCAATTTAAATAGAAATAGTTTTCTTTTTTTTTTTTTTAAATGTGCCTCAGCAGTGTTTGCAACCCGAGTTTTGCAGTACAGGACTGGTGCACACAGCTGTGTAACTTGGAGTGGATAAGTAGGGCCCAAGCCCTGGGCACCAGAATAGCATCTCCCCTAGGAAGTCTGCCAACAGCAGCAACAACAGCCAGGTTCAGGAATGAGCAGCAGCAGCCGGGGCTGGGCAGATCACGCATCCCTCTCCCACAGGGATTTGCCCAGGGCAGTGTGTCCGTTTCTGCAGCCACTGTTTCTCTTGCCATGAATCCCCTGCTTCCATTGCCACTGAAAATGGGATCTGCAGCAATTGGCAGAAGGGCAGGTGGTCGCACTCAGTGGTAAGAGAATAAGGGGCTGTCTTCTCATGTTGCTTTGCATGATTGGAAAAGTGATTAAAAAAAACTAGTTCCAAAAATGAAACTCACTTGTCTCTTTGCCATAAAATGGAACAGCTGAGCAGATCAGACAACAAAAGTTCTTTCGGTTTCGATAACCTACAACGATAGTGGAGGAGATTAATTTCTTGTAGTATTTTCTCCTTCCTAAACTGGACAGTATTTTACAATACCTTTGAGCTACAGCAGCTCCCATGCACGCCTCAGCTTCCCACATGGAGAAATCTGAGGCATTTGTCAAATGGTTGATTTTATTTGTGGAAATAGAAACATTTGGCAGAGATAAGGTTGCTTTGGCCCATGGCAGGTTCTTAGTCTGAAATATCAGCAGATTGAAACCAGCACTTGGTGTTGGGTGGTCAGCTAAAGCAAAATGCCCTAATAAGAAGGAAAAGCTGAAGGGTGAGGGGTGGGTATGGACGAAATGGACTGTTGTGTTGTGTGGCCTTGAACAGCTGTGCTCATATTAGGTGTTTCTATGGTGTATAAAGGCCCAGGGCCATGTTTTTAATTTTGTTTTAAATTGATTCTTTTCCGTACTTGCCATCATCTTTCAGTGAAATGCTTAAGGGCAATGTTTTACCGAAGTTTCTTGTAATAAATGAGTATATTGAATAACTAATGTAACTTCCTCAACTATCATACTATTCTTATACAAGAAGAATCGGTTAGCTGGTCATAAGCTGGCATCTAGGTAGTTTAAAGGTGGATAAACAGTTGTTTTCCCTCTTCTGTTAATTAATCCGTGGTCTACTCCAGTTGAGGGGGTATTGAAGTCTAGATTTCTCACTCCTAATTGTTCTGGTCTCTAAGCCAGTGACTCACTGAGACTCTATAAACACCAGAACAAATCACTTTCCAGTTTGTCAGGCTTTCTTAGCCAGCATGGCCATGGAATGCTTCTTCTAAATACTGTCCTCATGCTGGAGCTGCTCACGCTAATAGTGTGAGGGATAATATGTCTTATGAAATGAAAGAGGCTTATGATGAGGGGACCAGATGGCTCCCCTTGGACTAGAGTTCCTAGGTGGCAGATGTCTTCCCATTGAAACTGTGCCCAGGAGCAGTTGATGGCTGACAGTAAGACTGTAGGTAGTGACAAAAGTTTGGATTCAGTATAGTAACTTGTGAGGAAGGAACTGGGAAGGCCATGTGTAAACCTCCACAGTGAGTTCAGGATAACGTAATCCCTAAACTTAGATGTAAAGCATAGAACCAGAGGGAGAGTAATACCCAATCTTTTCCTTAGATGGAAAGTTGAGGGATATTTAGGCCATTTCCCAGGGGAGGCTGTGCTGAGAGGGAAAGTGGCAGGATGTTTTCCCTGGCCTCGCTCTTCACTCCAGCTCGCACACGCACACAAATCTACCCTGGAATGAGCCATCTTTCTGTTCTCTGATCTTGGCAAAGCATCTTGGCCAAAGGGCTTTTGTTATATAAACAAAAAAGAAAAATGAGAAAACACATGTTTTTTTTTCCCCTCGAGGAAAACCCATGTAAATCTAGCGGCTGCAGTGAAATCTGCCCTGGGGCTGGAGGTGGAATCTCGGGAAGGAGCAAGGCAGCCACCTCAGACACTGGCTCTGTGCAATAATCCCCAGCTCGCTGCGGCCAGTCTCAAACATTCGAGAGGATTAATGTGGTCATTCTCTCCGGAAAATCCTCTTGACGTTGACCTCAGACCTGGCTGGAAACAGGGTGGAACAGCAGGCTGTGAAGTTCACTCTGGGCTATGTTGCCTCCAGACGCAGCCTGTGTCTGGAAACCTTTTGAAGTGTAATGCCATTTCAGGTAAAACTCGCTTGTTTTCAAGTCAGCTGCATCAGAGCTCCCGTGGACTTTAACAGGAGTTGTACCTGAGCAAGGCTGTGCCCACCTCTGCTCTATCAGGCGTTCTCTTGCAGCCTTAGCTGGGACTATCGATCTTGTCTGTCCAGGGCCTGCGAGTGGACCCCAAAGGCTACCCCGGCTGACGTCCGGGGGGGGGGCCCTTAACTCGCCTGCCACGACTTTGAATGGAACCTCAGTGGAGGGGTTCCCCTTCGAGGCAGACTCCAGGGCCGTCATGCCTCTCGGTGGGTACTCACAGGGCTCTGACCTCCCCTACACCCCGGCCACTCGCCGCCTTCGGTTGCAGGTCTTCTGGCCCTTTAGCGTCCCTGGTTCCTCTCGGTCTCTACCCTGGCCTCCCGTGGCTCTCCAGCCACAGGCCCCAGTGTCCCTGGGCCACGGCTCAGGCGTGAAGGCTCCGAGGCCCTTTGGTCCTAGACTCATCTATCCCTTTCCCTAGCTCCCTATTCCAACCACACTGTGACTCGACGTGCGATCCCCACCACCGTGTTTGCCGGAGAGATGTGACCAGCGGGCCAGGAGGCCACAAAGGAATATTGCGTGCCCCTCAGTCTACGGGCCCTGTGTTTTCCCAGTGCCTCAGTGCCCCAGACCTGGTTGCTTGCCCCACTCGGGGCTCCCGTCTCTCCCTTAGGCTCGACCCTACTCCAGGGATGGCAACCCGGTTGACCCAGGTCCTATGGGTTGCGGCTGACTCTTCTTGGGGATGCTGTGGGCCCATCTGCAGGCTCCCTTACTCCATTAACCAGCCCCACTTGGGGTCTTCTGCCACTCACCCCACGGCTATCCCAGTTGGGGTTCCCGTCGGCCCCGCCCTCGTTACATCTTCTCCAGGCTTTCCCATAGTTGCTCTGGTTTCCCCGGCACTCGTCGTCTCCTCTGCTCCCCACTCACCGCTGCTCCCTTCATCAGCTTACCTGCCGGCTCTTCTGCTGGCTTCTCTGCCGGCTTCTCTGCTGGGGCCTTCGCTGGCTCCTCTGCTGGCTCCACCCCCGTCTTCCCAGACTGACCAATGCCCTCCGCTGCCGGCTTCTCTGCCAGTGCCTCCGCTGCCAGCTTCTCTGCTGGAGCCTCCGCCGGGCCCGCTGCTGGCTCTGCTGCCGGCTTCTTTCCGGTGCCTCCGCTGGCTCTGCCCCCGTCTTCCCGGGCTGCCCGACGCAGCGGCTGCGCCTTTTGGGCCATGGGCTTCCCCGTGGAGCCGTCGCTCACCGGCCTTCCTCCTGCGCCCTCTGGGCCGCCTTTTGTTTCCGCCGGGTGGCGTCTCCAGCTGACGTCACCCGGCCCCAGCTGGATATGAGCGCGGCTGACGAACTGCGTGGGCGGTTTCTCCACGCGCGTTTCCTCACACCTTTCGGCCCCTGCAGAAGGAAAGTTGGGGCTTTTTTCTATTTTGGTCTGGGGTTCTCCTGTAACCCCGGCCCCGCACGAGACAAAGGCATTGTGGTCTCCAGCTGTTGTCTCGTCTCTTGATGGTGTTGCTCAGAGTTGTAACCTTATGGCCTTTCTTGCTGACTTCCATGTCCTACTCCTTGGAGGGCAGTGGCAAAACTCTCACTTGATTGCAGCTATCAGGAGAAGGGCTGTGTCCTGAGAGTCCAGAGCCTGATAGTAAACCTCCTGAAGTCAACACGGGTCTTTCCCAGAATTCTTCAAATTAGGAATTTCTGAAAAATTAACACTGGAAAATGAGTGTGAATAGGCAGTCTGGTAATCTCAGCCCTTGGGTAGCAGTCTGAGTTTCTGACCCATGCAGAGCAGTCAGTAAACATGTGTTTAAAATAAGTTATTGCTGCAGGCAGGGAGCTTAGACTTCGCTTCAAATAGGATGGCTTTTCCTGTTAGCATCCCAGGCAGAGTGCTGCCTTTCCTGGGTGCTGAGCTATGAGTGCAGCAGCTGCAAAATTTGAAAAACTCTACAAGGACTTGAACAATTCAGAGGTTAAAAAGAAGGTCGCAGCAGTCGCCTGAAGGAACGTGTGTGTGCCCGCTGTTAAAATCCCTGTAGCACCCACCTGGTGCTCTGCTTCCTTCCCACCTTCTCATGCTGCTGAATCTAGATCCTGTCATTGAAGCTCTGGGAACATGAGAATCAACACTGGTGTCAAATTTGCAGTCACTGCAATGAGAGCTTCCTCCTGCCCCAACCTCAGCCAGCAGGTCTCAGTGCTGCCCTTAAGGGTAAGGGAGTTTGGTTCAGTGAGCCCTGTCCCTCTCTGCTGAGGTTAACTGCCACCAAGAGGCACAGTTGCATATACTTTAGGCATTGGATTCAAATTTCCTTAACACTTTTCACCTGAGAAGTGAGCTCTGCCAGATGAATGCCTTACTCCCACAAGGGGGACTGCCTTACTGGACTTGGTGTTGGCTACAGGGGAGGACCTGGTAGGGGAGCTGTAGATTCGTGGTCACCTTGGGGACAGTGACCACCACCAAATCGAATTCACCATATGGCATAGGGTAGGTAAGATTACTAGAAGGCACAGTGCAGCATAGGACCCCTACTGAACAAGGAGGAGCAATTAGTGACAGAGAGGGCACAAAGCTGAGCTATTCAATGAGTTTTTTGCCTCGGTGTTCAGTCTCACCTCCGTCCTTGGAAAGGTCTTTGAAAAGATTATGAAGGATCTGTGGAAGTCCAGCGGCAAAAATAATGCAGCAGGGAAACCAGCATGGATTTGTAGCAAGTAGATCATGCCTGACCAATCTGGTTTCATTTTATGACAGGGTCACAAAATGCTTAAACTCAGGAATAGAGGTGGATGTAATTTTCTTGGACTTTAGTAAGGCCTTCAATTTGGTATCTGATCCTATTCTTATAAATAAATTTAGAGGCTGTGACATAGATGTTTACATGGTCCGGTGGGTGGCAAATTGGCTTGGGGGTCGCACCCAGAGAGTGGTAGTAGATGGGACGGCAGACCTGGACAGGTTAGAAAAGTGGGCAATACACAACAGGATGCAGTACAACAAGGACAAGTGTGGAGTGCTGCACCTAGGGTGCAAAAATATCCAGCACATCTACTGGCTGGGAAGTGACCCACTCAGAGCACGGAAGTGGAAAGGGATCTCGGAGTCATAGTGGACTCCAAGATGAACATGAGTCGTCAGTGTGACAAAATCATCAGCAAAGCTAACTGCACTTTATCATGCATCAGCAGATACATGAAAAATAGATCCAAGGAGGTGATACTTCCCCTCTATGCAGCATTGGTCAGACCGCAGTTGGAGTACTGCGTGCAGTTTTGGGCGCCGTACTTCAAGAAAGATGTTGATAGGCTCGAGAGGGTCCAGAGGAGGGCCACTTGTATGGTCAGGGGCTTACAGGACAAGCCCTATGAGGAGAGACTGAGGGACCTGGACCTCTTCAGCCTCCACAAGAGAAGGCTGAGAAGTGATCTTGTGACTACCTACAAATTCATTAGGGGGATGCAGCAAGGGATCGGAGATGCTCTGTTTACCAGGGCGCCTCTTGGGGTAAGAAGGAACAATGGTCACAAACAGAGAGCAGATTTAAGCTGGACATCAGGAAGAACTTCTTCACAGTAAGGGTGGCCAGAATTTGGAATGGGCTCCCAAGGGAGGTGGTGCTCTCCTCTACGTGGAGGGTCTTTAAGAGAAGGCTGGATAGGCATCTTGCTGGAGGAGCGGACTTGATCTGTTGAGGTCCCTTCTGACCCTAGTATCTATGAATCTATGAAAGCTGCTTTCATTCATTAGTGTTGTCTGGACTTCCCTAGCACATGGGCTGGGGGCACCAGTGTCCTGTCTGTGTGCATGCACATCAACAGTTTTTTTCCTCCTTATTTTCCACGTGTTGCTCCAGTGGAATGAGCTGATCTAGTAGGTTCACTGTTCTGAAGCTCTCAGACAAAAGGCTTGTTGGAAGTAATTCATCTGGGAAGGGGCTGTTGTCCCAAGAAGCTGGGTTATCCTTTCTTCATGCCTCTCAAAACTTACAGAAGCATTTTCACTCCCTGCTGTTTTTTTCCCTCCAGGAAGCTGAAAGATGTGGCATTCATCGAACTGTCCATGCTGGGGAAGTTGGGCCTCCATCTGTCATCAAGGAGGTAAGAGATTGCAACACAGCAGTAACAGCACTGCCCTGCATCTCCATATTATATATTATAATGCAGGGAACAAAGAGAGCAGATTTAACTCCTGCTGCACCATTCACTAGCTCTGGGAGGTTGCCAAGTTTTCCTGTTGCTCTAAGGGAGCAAAGTCAGTGAATCAATGAAGGAGAGAAGCAGAGACCTAGCTCTTACACTGTGGGCATAATATGACCTTGTGGCCTGATTCAGCCTGCGGTGGGACTTTGTCCAGCTTGTGGCAGGTCCCTCAGTCCTGCTTGGCCCAGGTGCCACCTGGCCTGTGGCACGTTCTGCCACCCCTGGGCATGCAGGGAGGCTGGGGCAGCTCTGTGGCTGCACTCCAGTTCTAGACAGCCCAAGTGGCAGTGACTTCTTACAGCTGCTGTCACTGCTAGCCCTGGCCCCATGGAGACTGGTGGGAACCAGCATGCACAGCCCTGCCCACACCCACTCCAGACTTGCCCCAGCCAGTGCAAACCAGCTTTGGCCCAGCCAGGACCTACAGACATGGTCCCGACCCTGGCTTGCCTTGCACCTGCTTTGGACCTCCCACCCAGTGGCACCAGCAGTGGTAGTCAGGCAGAAGCTGCTGCTGGGCACGGGAAAAGTGGCCACCTCCCCCTTGCCACTGCTGGGCCCTTCTTGCTGAGGCCACCCAAAGGAGCCCGCGCCTGAGCTGCCTTGTGGCTCCTTTCCACTGCCACTACTGCCTTGCTGGACAGCCTGGAAGTGGCACTGATGGTGCTGGTGACAGCAGCGGAGAGGAGCCACAGGGCAGCCCAGACATGGGCTCTGGGTGACTGCAGCAAGATGGGCCCAGCAGTGGCAAGTGGGAGACAGTCACTTTTTCCCCCTGCACTCAGCAACAGCTTTGGCCTGGCTGCCACTGTTGCTCAGCATGGGAGGGCAGTCTGGAGCAGGCACAGGGCAAGCCAGGTTTGGGGCTGTGCGCATAGGTCCCAGCTGCTCTGGAGCTGGTCCACTTCAGCCAGAGCAAGTCTGGAGTGGGTGCATGGGGAACTGAGGTTGGGGCTGTGTGCTCAGCTATTGCTGAGCACTAGTGGCAGTGGTGGGGAGGAACCGCAGGGCACGTGGGCTTTGGGCTGTTACAGGGGTGGGGGATGTAGACTGTCCCATGGCATCTCCCCAAAACTGCCCACGTGGCCTGCAGGCCCAAATAATTGTCCACCCCTGCCTTACACCACGATCAAAAGAGCAGATGTCAATGGAGCCCCCATCCCAGGTGCATTGGTGGGAGATGGGAGTCCTGCCACTAGGATTGGAGTCCTGGAGAGTTCAGAAGCTCCTGTGGGTCAGGTCCCCACATAATACTCTTTGGAGAAGACCAAGCTCTTGCACAGAGCTTGGAGATCTGAAACATTTTATTCTGCAGGCAGTCAGCTTACTGAAGGCTGAGCGGATTGGCCACGGATACCATGTCATGAATGACCCGGTGCTTTATAAGGAACTGTTGGATAGGAGAATGCATTTTGAGGTAATGCCACGTCTTACAAGGATGGCAGTTTTGTCTACCGCAGAGTTGGAGAGCAGCCCTCCGTTCAGCTGCATTACTGCCCAGGATTTTGGATAAATTAATATGAACTTAAATGCTTTTATAAGAAGGGTGGTGCTGCCACCACCTGGAGTCCAAGCACTGACAAGAGTCAGAGTGAAAGTCTTTCCTAGATCAGCTTGGACTCCAGTGTGGCTTGGAGTCAGAGCCAGGCATACGGTGTTCTGGCATGTGTTGTACTGTGCTGGTGAGCAGTAAAGCAGTGTCACGTATGGGGAGATAAGTTTGGGTTCTCTGCTGTGCTGAATGCTGAAGGTCATGCCCTGGCGGCATGCTCAGCCCTAAAGAAAAGGGGCTTGTGACAAGCAGGGCACTGACAGAAGTGATGGTTTGCGTGATTAGGCACCTGACCAAAGTGCACAGCTGTAGAGCGCTTTAAAAATGCCTGATCACATGACAATCTGAAACTTCATTACATGAGGGTTCAGATAAAGGCACTGCAAAACGAAGCACCTTCATTAACACTGTCAGCGCACACAAGGAGCAGAGCTGGGCTGAAGTAGCCCAGCCCCACCTCCAGTGCTGTCTTCAGAAAGGGAGGAGAGGGAGTTCAATCTGGGGTTTGCCCAGCCTGCGCTGGAGGGTGGAGCGGGTGGATTGGAGCCCCCCTGAAGTGGAGTGCACCATGAGTTACAGCTGGAGGCTGCACATCTGTCAGCACCCAAAGTGACCTCAGTCTGCTTGGAGCAGCCTCCTCTGTCTGTGCAGGGAGATGCCTCCACTTCTTTCCAAGCCATGGCTGTAGTGCTAGGCAGAATGGTGACAGGTGAGATCTTGGAGGATTTTGTGTGCCTCTAAAAGGTACCAGACTTGGAAGACATCTCCTTCCAGTCTTGAAAACCACCCAGCCTAGTCCTTGGCATAGAGTAACTGTTGCAGTACCCTTTGCAGAGACTAGTTAACTAAGAGTTTTCATTTGCACATAGTCATAGGCCAGTCTCTCATGCAGAGAAGTAAATACGACACAGTGCTTGAGGCAGGGCAGGGGGAGAAGGGGGATTTTGAAATAATGAGAGGCTTCTGTATGTGGGCAGAAAATTATGGATTTTGGAATGATGAGAGGCTTCTGTATGTGGGCAGAAAATTATAGCTAATAGGAAAAACATTTGCTCAGCAGAATTAGGAGCGAGTGTGTGTGGCAGACACTGAGAGTGGATGTTCACTGTTTTTGCAGGGCTGTAAATCACTGTGGTACTTTCTGGGTAAGACTGCCCAGAGGGCTTCACAACTTAGCAGTCTGTGCAGCAGCATTTTAAGTGGATGGGGTTGACTGCTTCTCTTTTTTTTTTTTAACTACATAAACAGACCTGCCCTTGGTCCAGTAACCTCACTGGAGCATGTGACCCGGACTTTAAGAAACACCCAATAATACAGTAAGGCATTTAAATAATACTTTATTATTTTAAAGTAACTGCTCAGACTCCACTTTCTTTCTAGCTACTTTATTGCCTCACATGAGAAATTAATTCAAGTCCTGTCAGAGCGGTTTTTATCATCCTTCTTGGTGGATAAACCACTTCGGAAGAGGCTGCAGCAAACATGCTGATGGGCCTTATCCCAGAGAGCTTTCTGTTCTCTCAGTCCTGCCCTGAACTGACAAGGCTAAGTCCCAGGGTCAGTGTGTTGCCTTCTTCTGCCTGGTTGTGACCAGCATGGTAAGGGCTGGGCTTGAGCCTCTGTCCAACAGATGGTTTGTTGTTCATTTAAAAAAATGGGATGGCAAAGCTAGGCTACAGTTAGGAAATGCAGGTGGGTCAATACAAATTGTGGCTAAACTGGGTAGAAGGTTTTTTGTGTGTTGCATTCATGCAGGTGTAAAACCTGTGCTACCCCCTGGTATTTATCCTGCTGTATCTGCCCTGCTGTAAATTGTTTTTCCAGGTTTAAGAAGGATCAAGCCAATTATTCTCTAAATACTGATGACCCGCTTATTTTCAACTCCACAATCAATACTGATTATAAAATAGCTAAGAAATACATGGACTTCACTGAAGAGGAGTTCAAGAGAGTTGTAAGTTGGCCTGGGAGATACTATGTGAAGTAAGGCTAAATCCTACCTGGAGATATGAAACCAAAGAGATTTTGGTGGAATTGAAAGCGTGGGGCAGAATGCGGAGTTGTCACATGGGGCGGTGGGAGGATAAGCTGCTGAGTCAGCTGCAGTGGGGGGAGAGGACATGAGCTGAGTGTGCATGCAAGCTGCAGATAGCTGCCTGAAATGAATAAAGAGCACGGGGAAGATTCCAACGCTGCTTTGGCCAGCCCGAGATGCAGAGGCACAGCACGTGCAAGTCTAACTGAGTGCTTGGGGATTTGCTGGGACCAGGCTGGGGGGCAGGATTGGTTCGCCATGTTCCTTAGACTGACATTGAGCAATAGCCCATGAGGAGGTGCTGGGAGCAGCGCACTAACTGCTCTTTCCTGTTCCTCTCCAATGACTGTGGGCCGGACTTTCAGGAGCAGCCTACAAGTGCTTTGCAATTGCATTCAATGCAGAGTGGCTGTTTGCTTCTCTGCTGGTGTATATGTGTACTTATATTTTTGCGTGCATCTTGGCATGGGAAGAGTTCTGAAAATCTCCCCTAAAAACAGCCCTTTTCATCTACTTTATACCTAAGATACACAAACAAGAAAATAGTCAGAATGTCATTTGCATGTGGGTAATTACTGGTGCTTTCCATTCAAGGTGCATTGGCTTGTTAGGAGAGATATAGATAAATGAAAGCTAAGGAAGTTCCTGAAGTCGCCCTTTCTTCCATAGCTTGGAATTCAACTAGTTTCCTTTTCAGCTAGAGCTGAAATGGCAGAATACAGCTTTGCAGGAGAAACTACTGACCTGGTATCAGGTACTTCATTTAAGAAGGGGGATTCACTGCATCCTATAGAGGTGACGCATTTAGTTTTTCCTTCCATCTATAAGAAAGTTCCACACCTTATACTCGTAACTCCATGGTCAGTTTGGCTGCAAGGTCTTGTTCCCTTCTTGCTCTTGCCAGATATTTTCTTTTTGTTTAACAGCAGGAAGCTTACAACAAAAAGATGCATTATCCACACCAATGGCAAAGCAAGCCAGGGGTGAGCTTTGATGTCACAACAGCAGCAGTTTGGGCTGCCTCTTTTAGGGCCCTGTCCAAAGTCCATTTAAGGCTTTCCCTTGTCTTCAGTAGGTTTTGGATCAGGCTCCTAAACTGCATGTCTTAGAACCCTGCAGAGTTTTTGAAGACCCAGTGTTTATCTTGGCAGCCTTTGGTTTTTTGCAGACCACTTAGGAGTGGTGGCAGGTGCAGCTTTTTTGAAAATGAGACTGCAGAACAGAGCTCCAGAGTAGCAATGTGAACAAGAACTGTTCCTTTTATTTTCACAAACTCGCCTGCTAGCTCACATTAGTGCTCATATGCTTGTGTGTGCACAGCATCACACTCTGACTTGTTGGTATCACTCAGATACATCTCTTTCTCTCTTTCCCCACCCCCTCCTCTTTCCAGAACATCAATGCAGCTCAAGCCAGTTTCCTGCCTGAGACAGAAAAGAATAAACTTCTCAATAAGCTGTATGAAGCCTACGGGATGGCCCCCAAAAAATCCTGACTTGGCCTCTACCAGCCAGCATGGTGCAGTAACCTCTTCCCACGTAGAAGTGACTCCTCTGTGCGCTAGTGGGAGCAGCAGGGAGGAGGTGTCCCAGCATCAGCTCCTAATACTGATATTACTATGCTAACATTTCCAGTGCTACACATACATTATAAAGCAACATTTCCATGATCCCTACAGTATATACCTACCTACAGCAACCGCATATCCTGGTGCTACATTAATTGAAACCTAATTTTCTATAATTATGATATGCAAACTTATTGGTGCAATTTTCTGGCCTAACTTTGTTGTGGTTGACACCTGTTTTTGTAAAACGATTTTAGTGAGAGTGGTGACCTTTGCTATGTGACTTCATGTCACTTCAGTTCCTCTGCCCTCACTCATCTGCCTTAGTCCTTGTCTGCACTACAAAAATAGCCATGTTTAACTGTGGTCATATTCAAATAATTTTTTCTTGTCTGTAATCTTACTACAAGAACCCTGTGTTAATGCTGATAGGTACCTAAAATCAAATGACAAGGTTTATTGTCTTTAATGGTAAGAAAACAGTTATAGCATTGTTTGGCCACTTTTATTTTTAAACATGGTTAATCTTGTATTGTAAATGGAGACTGTGAACAAGACGGAAACCCCAGCAGTTGTTCCACTGAGGTCTTCTTCTTCCAGCAATGTAGTATTTTTTTAATTTAACAATTTATTTTGCACTTTTTGGTTTAAAAACATCTGTAAAAGAGGGCCTTCAATTTCCAGAATGTCACTTAATGAAAAAGCATGCATCTCATTGGCTACAGGACTCTGCAGTGTGCATTGGGAAAGCCCAGAAACCTGCTGAGGGTTTTTTTTGCCTGTCCACACATGTAAAAACTGCTTTAAATTTATAACTTCAGGCCAGACTCTTCTCTGGGATTCCCCACTCTGGTATTCTGCATCTAGGGGAACTCCTGAGAGCTTCATTTTGTTTTTATTCTATTTTCAAGGATCTTAAAAAGATGGTAACCTTCAGTTGTCCAGCTCTCTTTCTGACCTACGATAATCTAAAAGCACCATTAATAAATGAATGAACTAAATGAACAGATTAGTAAGATAGGGTCCAATATCTATTACAATGACCCAAATATTTTCTAAACTGCTTGTGCTATTAGCAGAGTTCTTGCTGGAAGTCACATTTTTAGTATGTTCTGAGAATTTTCAAAGAAAATGTTAACCAGAGTTCTTAAGGCAACCTGGTGCTTTATGACACCTCTCTTTGCAACAAAATGATTGCATCTTTGGTTTACAGTAGATTCTCTTCTGAGAGTTTGTCTAAAGAGTTAAGAAAGGTATGTGTGTGCTGAGTGCTTCAGTATAGCAAGGGACTGCAGAAACCTGTACCACAAAGCTACCAACACCAAAACTGCCTTTGATAAAGGGCTGTATTTATCATTATTGTGGATATTGAAAGATGGCTGAAATTGAAGCAGTCAGTCTCAGACCTCAAGCCAGGGAATGGGATTCTTCCACTCTTTTCTAGGCTTATAATACTTATTTCACTTGGGTTATAAAATGTTCTTCTTATAAATACACTCTGCATATATATATACACATATATATGAAAATGAATTATTTTGTTATTTTTATAAGGCAAATACAACATCAGTTTTAAGAATGGTGACATTGTTTGAACCAGTTTCCCTTTCTCTCATATTTTTTGTAATATCTCAAAAATTCACTTTTGAAGAACAACAGTTCACCTCCTGGAGACCCAGAGCAACCTGCAAGTCTGGTTTAATAAAGTAACAAGTTTGTATTAAAAGTGCTTCAGAGTTCTGTTTGACAAGATAAGGAAATTCTCTGTACTGTAGCTCTATGTGACCCGGCTTAGAATTGTCAGGATAATGGTCTTTGAATCTCAAATGCATTTTTAAAAGGTATCTGTCAGCATTTTGCCAAGATATTAAAAATTAAACAAAAAAATCCACCCACCTTCCAACCTCAATAGCTGTGATGACAGCAGGAGCTAGAAAAAGTGTCAAATGTTGCAAGGTCTCTTTGTTGTCCTAAGGACAATTTTAGAACTTTCTTCTCTCCTGCATTTCTTCCAGTCTGTGCAGACGGTCACAAAAGCAGTGGGGTCAGCGCAGTTGCCTTCCTCAGTGTCAGCCATCTCCTAACACACCCCAGCTTTTCTCAACAGGCTCTTGCTGCTTGAAGAGAGCCGGAAAACCAGACATGTGGGGAAAAAAGAGGATGATGGGATCAACCTGCTCTTCCCACTTAATATAAGTCTAGTTTGGAAAAGGTGGTGTTGAAGTCTGCACTTGTCATCCCATGATAGAATAGATG
>NW_005841865.1:2590562-2625545 GCF_000455745.1 Alligator sinensis
ACATGCAGGTATCTCTCACTACCTCTGGGGACCTCTTTCCTCCCAGAAGCAATCCCTTGAAGCCAGAGAAAGTATCTTGGTATTTAAAGTGATGTTGGAGGCTTGTGATACAGAGTATGTGTGCGCCTTGTGCAGGCCACAACTTTCTTGCAGCTGTTGATACAAATTGTTCCAATTTCACACATCATTTCCCCCGCAACGATCAAAGAAGGGCACATGGCACTACCAGCAATGACAGTGTTATTAGTGGGCAATGGGCTGTGATTTCTTTTTCTGGCAGGAATCCCAAAACAACATTGGTTCTTTCCTTCCAACCTCTGCCAAGTTCAGTGTTCTGGTGTAAAAATGTTCTTGGAACTCTCCCTTGTGTGGGCAGAGAGATCTTAGTGCTAGCCTGCTTGTGAGGTCACCCTTGTGTAAAGCTCTCCTGCCACTCTGTGGCAGGATTTCAGAAAGGCCAAGTTTCAGAAGTGGCTCTGGCACTCGGGGCTGCCCACTGCAGTCCTTGGGTGGTCTGTGTACTCAGTACCTCTACAAGCTGGGCTATTACTGAATAATAAGATGCGCTCATTCTTTCAGCACGGTTGATGATAGCTGCTGACCTGGCTTTACAGGGGAAACATGATGCCTGTTGCTTGCTCTCTTGAATGCAAGTTGGCACAAAGCTTGCAAAGCAGTCTGGCTAAATATAACCCTTGAACAGACATGCTGAGCTGGGAGACCTAAAATTAGTTTTTTCCTTACAGTGCTGGAGTTGCGTGGGCATTTGTACTTTCCCTGGCTGTTCCTTTGTGAGTATGGAGAATTCTTCCTCGGTAGGAGGTTGAGAAAAAATGTTGGTATTTCGGATTCATCTTTACCACCGCTCGTCCCCACTCCCCCCCGCCCCAGAGACCCTGAGAACACTGCCTTTTTGTCACTGGTTCCAGTGGGATTGAGACCAGGCTCTTTGAGACCAGTGGCAGCAGGCTACAGCAGGAACTCGTTGACCTGGAAAGTCTGTTGTTGGGGTGTCAAAAAGCAGATGCAGCTTTTATCTGGCTGCCAAATCTTTGCTTACAGTGGGTTCTGGGCCACCTTCCTCTTCCCTGTGGCTGTGCAGCCGGCTCATCTCTTGGGGCCTATGGAGAATTCTTGAACTCTGACAACAAGTTCAAGTCTTATTTATGGCTTTGTTTTGCTTGATAGAATTTGGACTTGTTACATTAAGTTCTTTCCTAATTTGTCAAGAAGTCCTTCTAGCCCTAGGACACTATGGGGGATTTTTTTTTCTCTCTCTCCTATTCTGCCATCCTCTGGATGCAATCTTTCCTGCCATCTTACTGCTTGTACTAAGTCCTGCAGGGAGTGGTAGATATGAAATGGTGGATTAGTGTGGCCCAGTGATTAAAGCTGCCATCTCATGGAAAGATGAGGGGGAATCACTGGGATGCTGATACGAACCCCTTATGCCTTTACTTGAGGTGGCCTGGGGCCCAGTAGTCTTTGGGAGACATAGGATGGAAATCCATCATCAGATCCCAGCTGGGCTTTAGTCTGCTTGGGTAGCTTGAGCTGAATTGCTCTTTCCTTCAAGGTGCATACAGGACTCTGGTTTTGTGATCAGCGCTCTCTGCACACCCATCTTCCTCTGGCTCCTCTGGCACTCTGGCCACTCCTGAACCAACTTGATCATGCTTCACTTATGTGGTTGTACCTGAAAGAGCAGTGCTGCAAGCTTTAAATGAAAACCCTTGAGAAAATAAATAACTACTTGAAGAGGCGCTGTTCTAGAGCAAATGTGTGGTGATAAGTGTCCAACCAGTGGAATTACATATTTTACGGAATCTGCTCCCACCTGCAAGGTGTTCAGTATCTGGGAATGCATCATGCTCGATACATCTGTTAATATAGATCCCTTCCCTGTGTTCTCAGCGTAGACATGATGTAATTCTATGTGTTGTGAGGAAGAGACAATAACACAAAATCCCCACTCAACTTGGTTAGCTAAGAGCCGTGTGTTATTTATTACAAGCTTATATAGAGTTTATCAAACAAGTTTTAACACAAAAACATGTCTCCTAAGAGAGAATGTGTGAAACTTTTCCAGAAATAAATATCTATGAGCTGTATAGAACTTGAGAGTTTAGTCAGAACTTTGTCAATGGTCAAAACAAAACAAGCCTCTTCTATTAACAGTATCTTAAAATAGTAAAATCCAACCGAAAAGGTTTGGGGTTTGGTGCTGCAGTCTGAGAATGGGGTTTGTCCACACACGTGTGAGCTTTGGTCCTTTTCTGAGTGCCACATGGCAGCAGCACAGGTTAACAGTGTTCAGTGTGAATGGAACAGGAATTGTCAATACTCCCAGCTGATTCCCATGACTTGGGGCGACTGCAAAGGCAGCCCAGCCGCCAATTCAGATCTAAATAGATGCAGAGCAAAGGTAGTGTGTGGAAAGCACCTAAACCTCTAAATTATGGTAACAGAATAAATAAGTCTAAATTTACAGAGTAAGAAATATGTACCTTAGTAAAGTCTGGTGTGTATATTATTACTGAAATCTTGTTTTCCTATAGAGGAAACTTGCTGCTAAGGCATCTTGAGAGTGGCTCATGTCACTATAAACACTGCAGTGTTCATCTAAATTCTTGTGGACAGGAGCAGAGTTCTTTTGGAGGTACTAGCCCATTGCAGAGCACCCTGGAGATGTCTGTGAACACAGCGGTCACAGCAGAGGCATGTAAGGGAGAGCTCGTTCTTCTGGTGTCATTCTCACTTGTCAAAAGATTGATGGACCATTTCTGTGTGGTGTCTCCAGTTCATTCTTCCTCCTATCCTTCCCCACCCTCACAAACATTGCTCTCATGAGGAGGTGCTGCCATCTCGCCCCTCTGGTCTCGTTCCTGGTTCCTTCTCAGAGGAAGTGGCACCTGCCTGGTTTTCTGTAAAATGAGAAAGTTTTAGAAGCAAATTTGATTAACTGTTGTAACTCTAAAGAGGACACAAGGTGGCTTGGCTAGGTAGGAGGCTGCTGCAGTCAGTGACTCAAAAACCCACGTGAGCAGGTATCCGAGAGGATTAAGGATATTAACTCACAAGCCTGGTTCCTTTTAAGGGTAGACTTGGCCCTGCAATTTTGAACTGCTGCAGCACTGCCTTGGGCTCTTGGGCTGTGCAGAATAACAGTGGCTCCATGCATAGGCTGTGATCTCGCTGCACTTGCTTTCTGCAGAATGGAGATTTAACTAAATGGAATATGCATGATTTGCTACCATGAGATCCAACAAGACAGATGGCTCCCTAAGGCCTTTTCAGGAATAGAGTGCAGACTGGTCCAAATAGTTAGCTTCACAATTTTGTGAAACTAAATTGAAAGCCTGTTACAATTTATCCCCATAAGACTTTGGGGTGAGAAGGATCATCAGAAAGAGAAGTCACTGGTTAAGCTGCAGGTCAAACCCGCCCCCCAGCTCCAACCACTATCACCCTGCTGCCATTGTGCTGGTATAGCCCACTGTGCAGTGTACACACACAGCATACATCCATGTTCATTCCTAATCTCACTGAGGTCAGTGGCAAAACTATCCAAGAATTTACTGTGGCCAACTACTGGACCCAAGAGCAGTGAGCTCTCTGCTAATGAACATGCTGGTGTAGGCACAAAGTGTAAAGAATCATTCAAGCAAGGGAAACTGATGGTGTTGGGAAGGAGGCTGGGGCAGTAAGAGGGGGCTCAAGGAGAGTGAGGTCAGATGCTTAGATGCATCTCGGGGGGTGCTTAGATAAGCAGCCCTACAGCAATGAGCCTTTTCCCAGTGAGGACCTTGTTTCCTTGTTTGACCTGCAGGCACAGCATGTGAGTGCTCTTGAATGTACTTTGAATGTCCTGCCAGCTAGCTGCAGAGCTCTCTGCTATATGAATTTGGCTCATATTAGAATCCACTATCAGCACATTTTAAGGAGCATTATCAGGACAAGAAGTGTTTTTCAAAACCTTTTTTTATTTTTGTTACAAATAAGACTCAGGGTTTACAGGAAAAAATATGAAAAACTAATTTACTTTCACATCTGGAGATTAATAATTTTACCTGGATAATTAAACAGACCAGCCAGTTTAACTTTGCATAGAGTCACTTTGATTTTTATCCTCTTAAATTAGTATTAGTGGTGGGACAGCATGTGTTAAATTTGTGTGGTGGTTGTAAAGGCGACGTTACAGGGGAAACTTATCTAAAAAGGAAAAACAAACTGTTTCTTTTATATTAGCCAATTGTGGTTGGTTTCCTAAAGCTCTGATTTCTGTGAACCCAATGGAGGTTTAATGTGCCTTGAAACAATTCCTTGTACTTTGTTATAAACACCTGGACTTAAACCTTCTGCAAATGAACTTCCACAAGGAGTCAGACTGAGGTATGCAGTGTCCCCCCTTTATGATTAGGGGTTAAACAGACACCACGCACATAACAAGGAGTTCCTGTCAACTGGGAAGCTAAGGTTGGACCAATATGCCCTTTAAATAAGCCATTGGCACTAAGGAAAAATAAACAATTCCTTGTGAAAGTGCTTGGTCCTTCTTCAGGTCATCTCTGACTCACAAATATGCAGAAGCCTACATGGAGTTCAATAATTTGTCGTCTTAAATTACTCTATAGCAGCCACATTTCCTTGGCATCCATGGCAATTTGCTTCCACTGTTCACTCACCTGATCCTTCAATTGAGAGCTCACTTATGTTGCCTGCCAGCTTGCGCATGCTGATAGCGCTCGCATCTCCTTGGATGTCATGGACAGCGTTCCTTCGACCAGCACGATCACAGGAAATGAAGTCACTGTATGTAGCCTCTACCTCCATTACTTCATTTGCATTGCCAAATGTGTGTGAATCCCTGTGGAGAAGAGACAGCTGTGAAGCAAGAGGTCCTCAAAGAGTCCTTGGTGCATTTTCTTCAGCGGTCCATTCAGTTCATTTAATCTGAATGGAATTCAATGGTAGCCTGAAGGAAAAAAAATCCCTAATAATTTCTGTTTTGGAAACTCCCCCAGTAGAGCCCCTGGAGAATAACTGTGTCAATTCACATGGGTGCAACCTTTTTGTAACCTTGATCCCTGTCAGGTGTGGCCAGAGAGAAGACGTCCGTCTCTTAACAGTGCCCAGTGCCCTTGTGTGTCAGGTTGTCATTGCTTCTTCTGCCTTCGCAACCAAGAAAAAAGAGGCCTTAGGCTGTTCCTGGTCAGCCCTCTCCTTTATGAGTCATGAAAAAATCATTGGAAATGGCTGTGCTGCTTTCTACAGAAACCCCCTCTTGGCTACTACCAGCTGTGCTCCCGTCAGGCTGTGGCCTTGTGCTGACATGCTCCTTGGATGACGTTTGATCACTTCAGCTATTTTTGGGCCACCCTATTTGGATCTCTTGTGGAGCCCCCCACCTCATCAATTTACAATAAAGCCACCCTGCTGCTGGGACTCTTCATCCATGGCCATGCCTGCCCAGGTGCTTCAAGTGGTGCTATAGTTATCCAGCCTTCCTGAATCATCCAGCTTACCTGTGTGCACCATATGGCAGAAGCAGGGGAAGATCCAAGTGGGCTACAGTTGTACCCTCCTTTGCACTCCTGCTCCACCTAAACTTTAAAGCCAGATGCCTGGGAGGGGCAGCAGCATTTCTATTTAGACAGTGCTGATGGAGTCAATTGACTTTCTGGCTCATTATCATCTCCCTTATTCTTGTTAATATTTCTTCACTCCCTGTTAACAACACTGTCTCTCTTTTTTAATAATCTTCATGCTCCACTACTCAAACTATCCTTTCTTCTGCAATGTTGCTCTCTGTTAGCCATCCCTGGTAATGTTACTCTTCTATTTCACAGTCCTGAAGATTGCTAAAAACCTTAACTCAGGTGTGATAATATTAACTCAGGTGAGAAATGACTGACAGTGAAGTACTGGAGGTATGGTCAAGAAACTCAAGACAGCTACATTTGGTTTTATGAATCTGAATAAGAGACATACATTTAACTATAATGACTACAGGACTAATGAGACTTATCTTTTGACTATTTTAACTATTTTTTTGTCTAGTTTGTTGTGCTTTTTTTAAGTTTATAAATAATCTAGGAAATCAGTGCACATTCCAAGAGTTATATTTGTTTTTGCTTTGATCTTAAACTGAATAATATAGTACTAACCCCCAAGCACATAAATAAAGCTTAATTTCCCTTTAACTGGAGAAATATGTGCTGTGTTACATGTGATGATGTCCACACCATTTGCAGCCCCCCTGTTCAAAAATTGAAATCTGTTGATGGGCAGAAGAGCTTAGACTGTGCTGTGTTTAACCTGCTGGGCATGGAATTCACAGTAGCAAAGACAAAGCCAGGCTAGCTCTCTGTCTGGTGCTGCAACAAGGCCTGTTGCATGATGTGAGGGCAGGATGTTTCACCCTGATGCTGCAGAGGGAATGGAAACTGAGTTCAAGTTTGACCTTACCCTTGCCGCAAAACCCTCAGAAATGCCATGGGATCTTTGTCCACAAAGCTTGTTGGGTGCATACACTTAAGACGATAGTGTGCCTGGACTAAATTTGGATCCATAAATGACAAGGACCTCAATTTGCTGTCTCTTCTCAAAAGTCAGGTAGAGCAGATTGAGGTCTTTTTGGTTCATAGGCCAGTCAGGACTGACCTCAGCTGATGAAAGTTGTCAGGTTCATACCCAAAGGTAGACAGATACTCGTAGAAGTGTTCTGTTAAGCTACTCTGAAGTAAGCAGTTAATGAGTGCAATTCCAACTTTCCATGAGCTCCTCTGGGGCTTATTTCTCTGCCAAACTCAGACTGCAAAGAAATGTTGAGAACAGCTAGGCAGCTATGGCCTGCACATACCTTGTGAGCCAGCTCCTAGTTCAGTCTGATTAGTATTCCAGTAGCTTGTTTTCATTTTAGTTGATGCTTTAACTTGCAGTGTTTGTACAGAACACGCTGTTCAAAGACCACAGCACGATTCCAGGGATACGAAAAAACTAGCGCTGTCTCTAAGCTAAGCGCTAGCCCTGAATTTCACTTGGAAGTCTGACTTCACTCTGGAAATCCAGCACTTTTGATTCACTGTTGTGTTTACAACATCCGTATTTGGCTTATCAACATGCAGGTAAAAGGTTAACAATTACTTTTCAGATACTGAGCTACTTCAAGGAGTTTTGTTTGAATGTTTTGTGAGGCCCTGGCCTTGTCATCTATAGATAAGATCAAATTTCTGAGAACTTTAACCTTACCTAGTTCTATGTTTTGTGGTTAGAAGCCCCTGAGATGAACTACCACATGAAGTCAAGAAGCCAATTTAGTTCCTTTCCAAATTGAGCTCAGCACTGAACTTTCCTAGGTGGAAGCACAATCTTGCCTACTCATTTCAGACAATAATGTGCCAGGAAACGATATGCATAAAGATGACTATCCCTTAATATGACTGCTTGTGTCTAACTTGCTTTCTTTTAGTAACCGTGTCTCTAAATGAATCACTTCCTGCCTTCAGTTCCAAAGAAGTTTGTCGATAAGTAAGGTTATGTTGGTTACCTGTCACGAGCTGGGCTCTGTATATGGATTATATCCTGAAAAGCCTGTGCTACTGCAGAGTGTAGTATCTTAAAGCAACCCAAGGAGCTGTTGGCAGCAGCCTGCTCACTGCTGTCAAAAATTAGATTTTACCATCCATGTAAAGGTATAAAACAGCACTTTCTGGTCAGGAAAGCCAGAAACCAGCTCCAAAACTCATGTCCAAAGAGCTCTGAGAAGTCAGGGCTAAAAACTGGTCTATTCTATGCTGAAGGTGAAAGCCTCTGTTGACAAGGAATCTCCTCTCCAGCCTATGTCTCCTGTCACCAGAAAAAACACCTGAGCCAGAGCTCACAAACACTTGGGAAGGAGAACAGTGTCTGCAGGCCAGGATGGAGTAACTCAGTCAAAAGGGCTGGGCATGTCTACACATCCATTAATGTGCTATATTACTGCACATTAAATTTGGTACTTGTATAATCAAGTATTAAATGAATGTGCAGTAACCAGTGTTACTGTGCAGTAGTGCTGGCACATGCCTTTTTAGTGACACTACTGTACAGTAACCTAATAATGCGCCGCAGTAGCGTATTATCAGTTTGTGCTGTGACGTGTTACTGTGTAGTATTATTAGAGAAATGCAATCCCTTCTGTATCACACAGTCCCAGAAGTTTGTTGATAGCTTGTGTGGAAATGTGGGTAGGGTGTGGGAGGGGAAGAAATAGCAGTCAAGAAGTAGAAAAGATTAAATCTTCCTTTATCGTGAGTTTGGGCAAGATGCCTAGGTTCAGCCCCTGAAAACATTAATAAAACTGGTCCATTTTAGCTGCTTTTGAGACTCTCTTTGAAAATCAACGTGTCAGGAAGTGCTGGAGTTGGCTCAATGGCCGGATGTTGGATTTGAAAAAGGTCTCGTAAGGCCCTGAATGAAATGTGCTCCTTGAGAACCTTGACTTAGAAAAGTCAAAGTAGGAAATTAAGACACTGCAGTAAATGCAGCTCAGGAGAGTAAGGAACCTCCCTGGAGCCCAGATCCTCTTCAGCTAATGGGGCAAAACTGCCCCAATTCCCCAGAGTTGAGTGCTGAACAGATTGCTGGCAGAAGACAAAAACAGGGAGGGGATTGATAAGGCTGTACCAGGCACATGCCACTTGCAGTGATCTTGGCATGTGCAAGTCTTGCTTTAATGATAAGCTGTGGTAGGTGAGCAGGGAAGGGAATCTGACCTATGACCTCAACTCTTCTGATTGGAACAGCTGTTCTGTGTGTTATGTTAGGGCAGGGGCGGGCAAAGTCCGGCCTGTGGCAGACTCTATTTCCCAGCAGCCCCTGCCTGCATCACTGCTGCCAATTTCTGTGGAGACCCCAGCAACAGTGGGGCCACGACAGTGCAGGGCCTGGGTTTCCATGGAGACCGGCCCCAGCAGTGCTGGCAGGGTGCACAGCTGGGTGACAAGCTGCTCCGGGACTGGGATCTTGCGGTAGTGACAGCATGGTTCAGAGCCGGGGCAGCGCTGTGATCCACTGCTCACATGCCTCGGGCAAAGGTGTGCAGGCAGTGGATTGCGGCTCTACCCCAGCTCCGGACTACACTGTCACCACTGCAGGATCCCGGCCTTGGAGCAGCTGCCTGCCCAGCCAGTGCTGCTGGGGCCAGTCTCCATGGAAACCCCAGCCCTGCACTGTCACAGCACTGCTGCTGCTGGGGTCTCTCTAGAAACCAGCTGCAGCAATGTGGGCAGGGGCTGCTGGGAAATGGAGTCTGGCCGCCAACCAGATCTACCATTTTGTCTACCCCGGTGTTAGGGTGAGCGCCCCTCAGGGTAGAGGCCTTGTTGAAGTCTGTTGTGTTCCTGTGATTCTCTCTTTAAATAACAGCCACTGCCTCAGTTCCACGTGGCTTTTTGTTGGAGATTCAGTGGCAGATATCCTGACCACAGTGTGCCTTAGGCTTAGGAGACCCCTACCTCCTCCACTGGAGGATAGTGACTGGCCCATTACAGCTGTGTCTGTGCTGAGGACTGTCTGAAATTGTTTGCTCTAGTGCCTATCAATGGCGGAGGTGCTAGTGTAGACAGGACTCTGGCATAAACAACAGTCAGTATCGAGACTGCTTTGGACAGGCTCTCTTCTAATGCTGCTTACAGAAGGTCTAAATACCAGGGTGAAAGAGGTGCTGACAACTTGCTTACACCACTAGCACTGCATTGATGGGAGCATTTTGTAGATAAGGCCTTTGGGCATGTTGAGGTCACTCGCTTGGGCAACAGAAGGATATGCGATGCGCTTTAATTTGCCTTTCATTTTTCCTACAATACAGACCATCATCTTTCTCCAGATGCTGCAGCCTGTCGTTTGGTTCTGTGTCCAGCTGAGCCACCACATTTATGTTCTTGGTTGTGGTCTACCTTGTCTTTGATTCCCTGATACAAGCAGCCTTGCTTCTCCTGCAGGGAACAGAACTGATACTATTGTCTACAATCTACAGCGGGAGCTTGTTCTTCGCTGAGATAAGTTCTGGACTTTTCCTTAGCACAGTGTCCTCATGCTAGCCTTTCACTATCGGCTCACGCTCTTGCATATTAATGATTCTAGCAAGTAGGGTTTTCTTTATAGCCAGGGTCTGGTGCATAGAACTTATCAGCATGCAGTAAAAATTGCCAGTGCCCTCTGCAGCATAACAGAGGACTCAGTAACAGGGAGAAGAAGATGGGCAATGGAAACCTTGTGATTACATTTGAGAAAAAATCACCAACTTGGCTGTGGTGATTCTCAAGGCTTGAAGTCAACAGATTTCTGTCAGATGCAAACACGGTAAGAGTTAGGTAAGAGGCATCATCCCTGTCTCCCAGAGAAGATCACAGCTGCCCCTTCTCCTTCTTTCCTGTTGTCTGTACTGCCCTTACAGATTTCATAGACATTAGGGGCTGGAAGGGACCTTGCAAGATTATCGAGTCCAGCCCCACCACCATAGGCAGGAAGTCTGCTGGGTCAAATGCTCCCAGCAAGATAAGCATCCAAGCATTTTTGAATGAGTCCAGAGTAGGTGCTTGCACCACCTCTGAGGGGAGTCTGTTCCAGACCCTGGACACTTGGACCGTAAAAAAGTTTTTCCTTATGTCTAGTCTAAATTGGCCTTCCAGAAGATTGTGGCTGCTAGACCTTGTTATCCCTTGGGGAGCCCTGGTGAACAAGTGTTCTCCCAGATCCTGATGCACCCCTTATATACTTATAGGCTGCCACCAAGTCCTCCCTGAGCCTTCTCTTCACCCGGCTGAAGAGTCCCATGTCCCTCAGCCTCTCCTTGTGAGGCTTGCTCTCTTGGCCTTTGATCACATGGGTGGCTTTCCTCTGGACCCTCTCAAGATTATCCACGTCCCTCCTGAAGTGGGGGACCCAAAACTGGACGCAGTACTCCAGCTGCGGCCTCACTAAGGCCGAGTAAAGTGAGAGGATGATGTCCCTGGTTTTGCTTGAGATGCATCAGTGGATGCATGCCAGAGTTTGGTTTGCTTTGCCGGCTATGGCATCGCATTGGTGGCTCATGTTCATCTTGTGGTCAGTCAAGACCACCAAGTCTCTTGTAGGGCCAGGACATCCACTAGCACTGCACTGATTGGTTAGATTGGTTCCAAATTGGTTAGATCAGTGGTTCTTGATGTTTCTTGTGATGGGAAAGCATCCATCATTTGACAAAGAATGATGTCTGCAGCCAGCTGCTGCTCAAGGCAGGGCTCCTGGAGGGCTTCCAAACTGTTTCCTCTCCTCTGTGAAGCTGCTTCACACCTTTCCTTGGAATTTCTTTGGTGGAACCTCAGCCATGCTCTGAATTTGTAGGTGAAACCAAAACCGGTGAGTGAAAGGGAAGTAAACGCAAAGAGGTAACCTGCAGAGTGTCTGTGAGGGATGATCCCACTGGGTTCCTAACCTAGCTTGCATCCTCATCTGCATCGTAACAGTTGCATGTAAAATAAATCCTTTGCCTCTCTCTTAGTATGTCTTCTGGATGGGAGACTCAGGATTAATAGTAAGACTGGGAGAGGTTTTGATCTTCAGAGATTGACCATGCTATGAGATTGAAACAAATTTGATCTTGTAAAGGAACCTCACTTGCTCATTTGCACTGAAGACCACACAGCACACTGTGAAAGGTGAATTTCATCATTTGACGAAGGACTTAAATTTGTGAGAGAGGTGTGGAAAGCAGACAAATAAATAAGCCAGCTAAAACAGCAGTAGTTAAACAATGTGCCTGACAAGAGAGGTTCTCATTATTTGTATCAGTGATTCATAATATGACTGTAGTTGGAGGGGACTGGTTTTGATAGGATCTTTGGAAGGAGACTTTGCCCTTACAGTGTTGCAAGGAAAGGGGAGATTTTGATATTTGCAAGTGCGGATCCTGGGCTATGCGTGTTTGGTTTGGTGAGACTCTACTACAGTGCAGTTCTTGTGGGAGGCTCATCTTAACCAGAAGGTGGCAGACGAGGCTCATTTTCTATTACCGTGGGCTCCTCGTTCAGTGTCCGACTGGGAATGCACAATGAAGCTGAAGGACAGCTGTCAGCAGATCCTGGTAAGACAGTAGGATTTTTGTGGCGGTCTAGCATGATTTGCAGTGCTAGATCGCCTAGGGACCTAGCCGCGGTCCCTTGTGCTGCTCTTCTTTTTGGAAAGCTACTGCTGAACAAAGCAAGGGATGGAAAGTCAAAAGATGTCACCCTGTTTTGTTTTAAGGGGCTGATTTTTCCCATGAGGTATTTCTGGGAAGGTGCAAATGAGTCTGTAATATAAGTGTATCAGTGAATTTCAGTCACTGAAAATGTCTCTTTACATTGTCTCCTCCAGCAGCAGGACTGGAATATATATCAGTGCTATGCTGGAATAATATGGCAGTGGTAGAGATACTCAGAAAGCACTGGGATTTAATCTTGCATCATAAACTGACTTTCTACCTCTGTTTTTAATATCCATTTTGGGTTCACAGAGGAGGAGGGAATTCAAGGAGTAATCAAAGAGGCAAGCTCTTGCCAAGAATCCCATGAATAAGTGTGTGTCCAGTTTAGTAGTTTATTAATAAACCAGTGCACAAATATTTCCAAGGCATTTTGTAGAGGGCTTTCCAAATGCCAGGGAGGGTAATTTCCTTTCTCTCTTTCCCATTCACTGTTTAAAGTAACATAAACAGCAAATGCATCACTGAGTAGCCTGTGAGCACAACTGCGTCGAAAGAGATTTTCAGATGGAGAAAGGACTTTTGGTAACAAAGACAAGAGAGCCTGTCCAAAGCAGTCTCGATGCTGACTGTTGTTTATCAATGTCCTTGCAAACCTCTTGGCACTGCTTGGAGAGAAGGCTCCTGCATTTCAGCTCAGGGAAGAGGATAATGTTCATCCCAGGAGGAAATAAAGAGCTAAGAAGACCTTTTTTGTCAGGGCAGCTGGCTTAGCTGTTCAAAAAAGACGTTTCAGAAAAGCAGGGGCTGGGAGAGAACTCGCTCGCTTTGCTGAAATAATTCTGATCTGGCAAACCGGCTGCCTGGCCTTTGCTGCTTTTTCCTCGGTGTGTTATGGGGGCTGGCATGAAACAACATGTCTGGAGGAGTACTTGCCTTGTCTGTACTGATTTGGCCCCTGCACTTTGAGCAGTTTGTTGTATCCCAAAGGAGATTCAATTACAGCGGCTCTCAGTCCCTCACCGGCTCCTTTGTGCTTCCAACAGTTCTGGCCCAGAGAGCCAACCTATTGTATGTAAGTCCTCAGACCCAGGCACTTCCATCAGAGCTGAATTTAAGTCATTTGAGGCCTGCTGCAAATGCAAAGGGCTGAATGATCCAGCCCTTATAGTTTATAGTTTTTGCCTGTTATGGTGCATAGACAAGCTTGAGACTGGGCAGTTTCTCCTGGGTCCATCCTTCTATCAGACTGGCAACTTGATAGTTCCCTTTTCTGCTTCTCACCATCTCCCAGGATGGCGGGTCAGAGAACGACAGCTAAGAACTACAACTAAGTTCTCCCCCAAACGGAGGATGCCCATGTGCAGCGTTTGGCACAGTCAAATGCCTGTGGGTCCAGATAGAGCTCCTTTGCCTCTCTTACAGGCTAAGCCATTCTGAAAATCTGCTGATGACTTGAGCTAACCCTTCCAATATCATCATTCATTTCCTTGACTTTTAAGAGTCACATTTATATGCCATGCTTTAGATCCTGAGAACTGGTTAAACAGGAACTCCTACTGCACAATTACCATTCAACAGCGCTATGGCACTCAACCACTACCTTGTGACAGGATGTTTGGCTAGGACAGGACTCTGACGTGACAGTTCTCGGTGACAGACCCAGAGGAAGCAACACCTGTCCTAATACTAGCGTACTGTTATGATGGAGGCTGAGTATAAACTTGTTGAGGCTGATGCTTGGGACAGCTGCCTGTCATTCAGATAAGTTCAGGATAAGAGCCAGCTTCCAAAGCCACAAGCAAGATGGGTCAGAAACCAAAATGTGTGGACAGGGAGGTTTCGCTGGGGTATCTTTTGATGGATGTGTGTGCCTGTGAGAAGCAGCACCCAGAGGCAGGCAAAGAAAGTAGAAGGAAAGACAAGCAGAGGAAAAATGCTGGCAGCATGGTTTTCTGGAAAGAGCCATGAGAGAGAGCTTTTTGGGCAGTGAAGGATGAAAAGAGCTGTGGGACTGTGATCCTCCTTGCCTCCTGGCACTTGTTCCTACTTGGCTTGGGGAAACAGGTAAATGTGGGTCTATACTGCCTCTGTGGTGCTCTCAAGATTGCTGTTGAAAAATAAGTCCCACTGACTTGCTCTGTACTGTCCAAACTGGACGCACTGGGGCACCCCCAGCCCCTACTCACGAGATCTCTGTCTCTGCTGTGCTTGAGAGATGCAGCGGGAGGGATCTCTGGAGTGTCCTCACTGCCTCAGTTCTGGGTTTGGAGACCATGGCATGAATCAGTGGGGCAGCCTTGAGAGCACTGAGGAGGCACCATAGTCATACCCTTTGGGTACATGTTTTGTAAATAAACAGGTATTTCTTTGGTGCAATCCTTACTCAATTATCAGATTCTCCTCCTGACAGAACCAACCAACCCTACATAGCCCCAAATGCTGACTAACCAGTTGGTCAGTAGGAGCAATGCTGGGGTCCAGACTGAGACCAAGTTTCTTACAGGAAAAACTAAGAGTTAGTATTTTTGTTGAATCAAGATGGAGCAAAGCATGGAGGTACCAAAAAGGGTTCAAACAAGAACTGGAGACTTCACAAAAGAAACTAAAATGTCATGTGAAAGCTTTTGAGAAAGGACTGAGAGATGACCTACAGTCAAAGAAGAAAAATCTGAGGCAGTTGCTAGAAAGCATTAAGTGAAGCACATTGAGAAGTCCAGCTCCAAGACTCCAAATCTGGAATGGCCACACAGGTTGTAAAGAGGACTAGCATCCTGGAAGTCATGACTTGGAAGGCTTCCCAAAGAAGGAGACCAAGAAATCTCTGGCTATCTTGGAGTTTGCTAACACAGAAAAGTTGCATGAGGGACTTAAAGAGTTTGAAAAATCACTTTACGAAGGAAACTGGACCACTGTGAAAGTCATCTGCCTGGGCTTGGAATTGGGCCAACCAGAAAAACTTGAGTGAGGCAGGATATTTGCAACGCTTTTCTACCCTGATCTTAATCCTCGAAGAGAACACTTTGGATTGTCCCAACTTAAAATGGTATAGAAGTCTATCATCAAAACTCCCTGGGTGCTTTATTTGACTCAGCCAAATGAATGGCTGGGAATAGGAACAGAGATGGTATTTCTAACAGCCAGTATGAATGACCCAGTTCTGATCATGCTCCAGAACTTACCTCCAGAAAAGAGATGGAGTTATACAATTATCTGGTACAAAACTTCGGCATTTGCTTTGGAATCAGTCATAAACCTGAGTTGGCCAGTACATATCAAAGAATGAGGAGAGAAAAAGAAGAGACCCCGATCTCAACTGGCAGAGCAGACTTGTGTTCCTGATGCATCCAGATACCAAAGATACCTTCCACAATAAATTAGTAAAGAACCAACATACTGGTGCCCAGCTAGACTTGAGCATGTAGGCCCATATCAATAAAAGACAGCTAATGACACTCCAAGAATCTGTGGGCTCTGCTGCAGAACTTGAATCTTTATTTGCAGTAGTTCACCAGAACAGGGAGCAGCTACTGGCGTGAGAGCGAAGTTGACCATCATGAGCCTGTAAATGCAACTATCTAGCGCATATGACAGGAAGGGGATTCCACTCTGGTTGCAAGCCATTTTGATCAATTAGGAAAAGGGATACATTTGTGGTTTGTAAATGAGCAACAGTGCAAAAATTAAGGGGAACGGGTTAGTTAAATGCTGGCACTGTAGAAAAAGCTGGCCACAAAAAAGGAGGTTTATTTATAAACAGACAGGACAGACCATCACAGATGTTGAATGAGAGCCCTTCAGGAAATGGGGACACCAAACTAACAAGGCAAAGCTGGGGAGTAAACAACAGCTGGGCATTTAGAAAGCAATAATAAGAGTTTGGCTACCAAATGTATAACAGGATCTGTGAAAAGCACTGGAACAGCGGACACCTGCTCAAACACAATCATTATTAAACCAGATGCACTAAAAGGGCAAGGGGATAGGAGGTCTAAGATAAAACAATCAAACTGATTTCAAATGGAAACAATGGCCATGGAATGGGCACCCATCCAACACTGAAAAGGTTGGGTTTGAAACCCGCACCTCTGGATTGGAGTAAGGAGTCTGGATAGCTAAGGTGGTAGGTGAGCTATTAATCGGTCTGAATTTCAGTATGGCTACTGAATTTCAGTAACTGTAAATAAATGCTACAAACAGTGTCTTCAAATTCAGTCTCTCAAAATTCCCTTTAAAGATGTGTCTCTAGTAAAGCAACTGGCCTCTAGACAAATGGTTTGCAGTGAGCCTGTTGTCCTACCAGCAGGGGCAGAAACCACAAGAGCAGATTATTTGCTAGGGTAGCTTTCCAACAGAGGAAAAATGGGAAACAGCTGAGGCTAATTCAAGACACAGGGTCTTGAGAGAACCTTGCTTGCTAAACTTCTGGTGGATCTGAAGCAGGAGTAGATCCCTACTTGCCTGCTAATGGTTTCTGATGAGCAGCAAATAGTGGAAAAGACTACAAAATGTAAACTGCTGAATCTAGTCAAGGTTTGCAGACATGAGAACTGCAAGGGAGAAAGGGGTGGAAGTGAGGTCCATGAGTTTCTAGTGCACTTATTCCAGCTCAGGGCTATATACTTAAATAGAATGCAGAGTTATTCTCACAATGCAATAAATGTAGTACCAGATCGGTCCAGCATAAGATTGATACTGTGGAAAAGCAGCCCATGGAACAGTCACCTCACTTTCGCTAGTAGAAAAGAGAGAAGAAGCCTGATAACCCTTTGAAGAAATACTGGTATAAGCTGAAATCCATAACTGAGCTTTCAGTCAGCCTTGGGCCTCTCCCATCGTTCTGGTTAAGAAAGAAGTTGGCAGCACCAGATACAGTGTGCTATACACTTTGCAGGATTCTTACCTAGTGGCTGATACCCTGAGTCTGTGTCAGGTTCAGACTGTTTTTTCACAATGGAATTGAAGACTGGGTATTAACAAGTAGAAGTGGGTCCAGAGGACAAGGAAAGCCCACCTTCACCATGACACAAGGCTTGTGCAATACATATAATGATGGCTTTGGGCTTCTGCAATGTGCCAAAGCAGGGGAAAAAAGGGAAGAGTGTTGCCTGACATGACACTTTCTAAACCCCTTATTACATTGAGATGATATGCTACAAACTAGAACTTCTGAACAGGAACTGATGTACTTACAAAACTTTAGGGCTGTGGACCTGAAACGGTGGGCAAAGAAAAGCATGCTGTCCCAAAAAGAGGCAACTGACTTTGCCTCCACAGTGGGCAGACAGAATTTCTGCTGATAAATAGCAAATGGAGGATGTGCAGAAGTGGCCAACCTCCAGGTACTCAGAGATGCACAGAGCTTTGTCTGGCTCTGCTGCCAGCATAGAAGGCTTATGGTGGGGTTTGTTAATACTGCAAACCCTTACATAGGTGGGGTTAGGAAGGGAACCATTCCAGCCGGCATTAGCATCTGATTTTAGCATTTTCTGAGTTGACCAAAGGCTTGTATGACTGTTCCCTTCTTTGCCTACTGGGACTTCAACACCAGTTTCGTATCAGACATAAAATATAATGTTACCTGTGTATAAGCAGTGCTGGCACAAACACAGAAGGACTTGACAGCATGTTGGCTTCTTATAGCAAAAGCCTCTTGCAAATCTTGTATCACCAAGAGGAAACATCTAGCCACAGTTACACCTATACGATGTTTTCACCACTATTTGTATGGAAGGAAGTTTAGTCAGGAGAGACCAGGCATCCCTGCCATTCAGATTTAAAAACCTGAGGGGATATTTACTACGGCATTCAGAAAAGTGCTGTGATTTCATGCTTATACACAGACCTAGGCTCAAGCTTCCAGAGATTCCTATGAAAATTGTCCAATTGTTGTTGGCTCTGCACCTGGCCTGTTGCCTTGGTTATTGTTTTAGTCTGAATTAGACTATAATCTTGTTTTGGCAGGAAACTGCCATGTGCATTTATACACTATATGAATGCCACTGATGAGCTTCCATGCCAGGTGTCAGTGGATGAAGCCGCAGCGCTGAATTCAAGGGCTCCCCTCCCTCCAGCTTCCACTTTCCTCTTCCTCGATAATCTTGCCTCCTTACCTCTTGCCTTTCTGATTCTTTCGCTCCTCTCCTGATCTGGCACTGCAGCAAGGACACAGGCCCCCCGCCCGAGAGGAGGATTTGTTCAGGTCCTTGTGGCATTTCAGGCATATTTTGGCAGCGCTCCCTTTTTTAGGCCCAAGATTAGACATTCTTAATGGCTAAAGGGGCCAATGCAGCGTGCCTGGGCTGACTGAAAGGAGGCAGGGGCAAAAGTTAAACACAACAAGAGATTTCTCTCCAGAATTAGGCACACAACAGTCACCCCCCTGACAAACAGAAAGACTTGGGGCTTGAATTTTGAGTGCTTTGTTCCTGTGCTTGGAGGTAAAGGTAGTGAGTTAGGGTGGCTTTAGGCCACCTAAAAGTTACTCTGGGTTTAAAACCTGTTTCTCATAATGCTCTGGGCTTCGGTAGTGGAGAAGAGCCCTCAGGCAGTGCACACCTTGGACACAGGCACACACACACACATACAATACATGAGAAGCTGAAAGCAGGGCTAAGCGTAGGCCCCTGCACTTTGGGAAATCTCTGGGGGATGCTTCCACCTGCTTTCTGGCCCTCGACATGGCCCAGTATTGGGGGTCTCCAGCACGAGGACCTCCTGGGGATAGGGCAGGAATGGAGCTAAAACAGGGATGCACCCTAACTTCGACAGCAATTGAACAGGGGCTGGAGCTCAGCCCTACCCGCTGCTCCTCCTGCGCAGGACACCTGGCAGTTGGAAGCGTTGCTAACTCCAACTGATCCCCGCGGGACCGAGCCACGCGCGCTCGCGCCAGCCCCAGAGTTCTGTGCGGCACCGCGGGCGGCGTGGTGCGGCCCACCCGAGGGTCCGCGCTGGAGACGGGTCATGGGAGCGGGAAAGCTGTACCTCCTTCCCCCGCTTCTGGGAACCTGGTAGTTTCTGAGACATTTCACCAGGAGAAATTTGAACTGCAAAGCCATTCTGACTTCTGGTGCATGCGGTCCTCTGCCAGGAGGGAAGAGCTCTTTGGGCTCTGGAGAGAAAAGTGGCGATTCCTGAAATGGGGATGTGTTGAGTGGACAGGAGTGAGCGTAGTAGCCGAGACTGAATGGACATGAGGCTCTGCTTTGTGCTGTCATCAAGGCTGATGTTTATATCCTACTACTGGGACAAATGCGTAAGCTCTTTTCTGAGGTGATGTTTCCATCTGCGTTTGTAGGAATGGCACCCCCCCGTCACAGCAGCTGAACGCCCTCGAGCAGCCAGGCTTGACAGAGCATATGCCAGCCCCTGCCGAGTAGCCGACCGTGACTTGGGTAATAAACCTACTCCACATCTCTCTGTTGCCTTCCACTCAGGGATCCCAGAGCATTTCTTCTGCACCAAGTCAAGTCAATGGGAAGGCCCATCTATGCTCCAACATGAGCAGGGGGCAGGGCTTGCGAGTGGAGACTAGTTCTACCACATCTCCGGAGAGCACGTGGTTCCTTTTTCCAGGGTTTATGAGATACTGATCTTGGTGGCTGCCTCTTCCTTTCTCAGTCAGAAAGGTGGAAAGAGGGAGTTGAAGACCCAAGAGGAAACATGGTGTTTCCCAGGCTGGAAAGGCAGGACAGGAGGTTCTGTCTGAACCAATGTTTTGTCAGGGACAAACATGCTCAGGATCAATGAGACATGCATGCCAAGGTAGAAGGGACAAGGAGCAGCCAAGATATGGCTCCCTACAAGAGTTAACTGAATGACATTATGTGGTCTGGAAGCCTGGAAGATGTAATGGTCTCTGGATGTGTGAGGCCACAAAGTTATGAAACCAAATGGAATAGAGATGCCCATGTGTCTGAACAGAAGGTGCATCTTTCTGACCAGACCAACCCGGTACCTGCAGTGACATGCGTGAAGTTGTACAACTGTCTTACACATACAAGCAGCTCTCTGCTAACAATCAACCCCTTGCCCTTTCATTCTATGGTGCAGCGTCTATTATTAGAACTCCCCTATGGGGGACAGATCCATAACAACAGCAAAACACACGCCACAGCCCTGCTGAGCTCTTCAAATATTTAAAGAGAGAGATGGTTGACTTCTGAGGAGGCCTGGTAGAGCACAGAAAGGGGAGCAACAGGATTTTTGTGCCTCCTGGGGGGCTGCTGAGAAAATCCCTCCTGCACAGTCTCATCCACAGAGGAAGCAAAAAGTCACCCAAGGCCAAACTGCACTCGAAAGTACTGGGGACTTCACCAGGAGTCTGAGAACAGGCGGGTGGAATTTTAGCAAAGTTTCCAGTACCAGTTTGCTTGGGAATGAGCACAAGAACCTGCAGCCCAGACAGAGAGAGTTTCATATGTTTAGCCAGTGAAAACAAGAGCTTGGCAGGAAGATTCCTCCTCGGCCCTAGCATAACACAACCAGATGCCTCATGGTTATTTATTAGCAGTGCTGTGGCAGTGCCTAGAGCCCCTGGTCATGGACCAGGACCCAGCTGTGCTTGGTGTTGCACAGACAAAAGCAGAAAGATGCCCCAAATCGTATTCAGCTGACTGTGCTTTTCTAAGGGGGCTGGAGCCTCCAAACCTGCCTTTTTTGTTTACTCCTACTTACTTAGTACTCAGGAGACAGGAGGCCCAAGCTCTTGAGAGTGCCAAGTTTCTTGGATGGAAAAGGAAAAAGAGTGGGGCTCCCTATTCTTGCCGGAGAATAGGCCTGTAACTCTCATTAGCTCTGAGCCTCACTGACAGAATAGAACTTAATGGCTAAAACTGACCAGGAGCCCTTTTTGTGGCTGCAGACCGTAGTCACATGCCACTCATTCCCCTTCTTCCTAGCTTGGAAAAACAAGGTGATGTTAAACTGGACTGTTGTCAATGCCTTGATGGTGATTTGGGAACGTGCTTGCTGTAGATTCCTTGTAAATTATGTTAGTCTCACAGGAAATCCTGTCACCTCGTCACCCCATTGAATGCAGCCACTCCATCAGCTGCTATGTTACTGCAAGATTAGAGTGTGGGGGTTTCTTCAACAGATGCTGAAGAAGCCCAGTACATAAAGCAGGAGCATACAATGACAACACAAGGAGCTGAACCTCTGTGTTTGTACACAGATTTGTGCTTCAAGTAGTTTTAAAATACCAACCAGGGATTGGTTGTTAAGTTAAAGTTAAAGAAGTTAAAGAACCAGCTGGCATTGTCAGGGTCAAACCCGCTACGAGGAAGGGCTAACTAACCTTTCCCTCCACAACAGCAGACTGTTTCTATCCTGCCTGGGTGTCTTGCACCTTGTGTTCGTTCAGTGCTGTGCCCTGCACACTGCTCAGCCAGTGCCCCTCAGGCCTGGCGTTCCCTGCTGTGTCAGTTCTGGAGCTGCTCTCTCTTCTAGCCACCACCCCTCCATCCTTGCCCGATGGACTTCTCTTCTGCTGCCAAGCTCCTAAATCACTCTGCCCATGCATTCAGTTCTGACTTGCCCTGCCGTGCCAATTCTGTGGTCCCCATCTTGTCCTACACCAGGGTGGGCAATTATTTGGGCTGAAGGGCCACTGAAGGAGTTTTGGTGAGCTGTTGAGGCCCAGGGGAGAGGATGCTGACCTGTCTTCAGCCCCTTGTCACAGCTGTTTACACTGTCTGGCAAGGCAGAGGGGGCCAGGGAGAAGCCAACTGATTCTATCCGGCCCCAGATGCCCCGCACCCACCACTGGGGGTGCCAGATGGTGTGGGTGTGCAGGCAGGTGGGGTCTCCATGGACACTGGCCCAGGACCCCCCACTGGCAGGGTGTGCTCAGGCGGGTAGATGGACTGGGGCCGTGGGCACGTGGGGCTGGGATTGCAGGGTAGTGACAGCGCGGGGCCAGGGCCCAGGGCAGAGCTGCAATCCACTCCTTGCATGTCCCTATGATGTCTGTGGGCAGCAGGCCTAGGTCCAGCAGCACAGACACTAGCAGTGGCAACTGGAGTATAAGGGTGAGAGTGAGGCACTGCCACAGAGGCTGCCAGGAAGCCAAGTCTAGCCACTGTGTTGCCCTCTGCCCCGCTGCCACGCTGCCTGGCCCTGCTGACTACAGCTCCTGGAGTGCCTGAGAGCCACATGCAGCAATAGAGAGGGCTGCACTTCACGTCTGGCAGCACCTTGGTGCCTGGGGGTGGTGGGACCAGCTGCATGTGCCACAACCTGGGCTGTCCCCTGTGTCTGGGCCAGGCAGGGCCAAAGGACCCACCACAGGCTGGACCATACGTTGCCCACCCTTGTCCTACACATTTCAATCCTGCCCTGCAGCATCCTCAGCTATTTCAGTCATAGGCACCTCAGTAGGCTCCATCAATACCCCTCACTTTTGGCCGTCAGCACTTCCTCTTGTGCTAATGTCAGAGGGTGTTCACACTGCTGCCAACGGGGCTCTTTCCTGACATGCAGCACCTCCTCCTGGGTAAGATTCACTTTGACCATAGCATTATTCCCAACTGATAAAAAAAATAAATAAATGCATTGAGACAAGACTTTATAGTAACAGGCAGGGCCTTGGAGTCCTGAGTAGAATGAGTCCTGTTGTGTCTGCACTCCTCACGAAAAAAAGCTGTGGCAAGACTTCTACACGGCTACTGCTCAGCCTTTGTAAATACCGATGTCTTTCATTTCATTGGCATCAGTGAGCATTAACCTCTAGGCATCAGCAGCAGTCCTGACCACATGCCACTTGTTAGCAGCAGCACAAGAGTATCAGCAGGTTGGCACTGATAAGAAAAGGCTACGGCTAATCTCATGTAATGGCAATAAATAGTAGCACACCACAGAAATTAAAAAGCACAGCTGAATTATTAAGTGATGAGAAGAAACTAACATAAGCTACTGCTTCTTCTCCACATGCTTCAGCCTCGAGAGGCATAAGCCAGCATCCCACAGCCCACACAGACCAATGCAAGAGAAGTGGCTCATGTATGAGACAGATATTCTGAGTACCTCATAGGCACAGCTGTTGGGGACCCTGATTTCTCATTTTAGGGAACTCTGCAGGTCCATTCAGGCATCCTATTCCTCTCAGGTCTGACATTGCGAATTAACATGTCCCTAGAGCATGTCCTTCTATTTCTTCCTCCTCCTGCCACCTACTAAGCTCCCCACCTTCTGTCTAAAACAGCTGGGTTTTCCCAACTTTTTCCCTTTTAAAATGGCACTGAAATCGACCCACAAAACACAAGGCAGCCTTAGATACCCATATTTGACTGTCCATTTGTACAAACTCATTGATGACAGTGACTCTCTATTCCTGTCCAAAATGGTTCCTAAACTAGAAGGAATCCAGCTGTATTCTATTTGTGACATGGGTAGTCAGGAGGGAAATGTCTCTTTGTTTGTACAGTCGTCGTGTTTGAGCCTGGAGTCTGAAACAGTGAGCACAGCGCCCAGGGCGACATGCACGAAGTTACTCAATTCAGGCGGGACTAACTGAAAATGATTGCCACACTGTCTGCCTGAACCCATGGAGATCAAGAGAGGAAAGGGCATCAGCGTGGCATCCCCATCGCTCCCCTCCCTTTCTCTCTTGCATGCAGAACTGTCTAGACATTTAGCCTGACCCCATCATGGTAGTGAGACTGCTTTTTTGAAGGTCATTTTCAGAAGAGATGACTACCTTTCAGCACTGAGGCCAGCCCCTTGATTGGTGTGAATCAGTGTTACTCTGGTCACAGACCTATGCTGATTTACCCTAGCTGAGAATCTCTCTCTTGATTTGGCTTAAGAGAGACATTGTCCCAACTACCCACCACGCTGCAGTAAGGGTTGATTTCATTCTCCATTAGGAACAAGTGTCCAGTGTCTTAAAAATCCCGGATGACTGGGATTCTAGTCTCCCTTAGCAACCAAGCTTTCATAAAGTTGAGGAGTTTTTCTCCTAGTATCTAACCTGATTTTTCTAGGCTGCATTACAGCCTCTTGATGCTGCTTCTCACCACATTGATTAATGGAAATAATTGGTTCCTTCATCTAGCTGGAGACAGTTGCCGTGACAGCAGTTATATTTTTGCTTTGTTCCCACGGTGAATTTGTTTTTCATGTCCCACAGCTCCTAAGTGCTAATGAATCAGGATTTTTGCTCTTCAGCTTTCCCCAAGGAAGCAGCATGTTCCTGAAGAGCGAGGTTTCACTTTAGGAGTCAGCACAGACCAAGTGAGTGGGGTTTCAGTCTCTGCACATGGGACCTCTCTAGGAAAGGGAAATTCTGGAGTATCAAAGTTGACTGACTAGGCTGAAAACCACAACAGATAAAGCCACAGACCTGGGATAATCCAGCACCCAGCTGTACATGTGAGTGAGGACTTGGGTTCCCTCTGCAGTGACCTATAGCTCTTTATAGTTCACTGTGGGCTTGTATACACATTCATTAATGCACAGCAGTTACTGCGCATTTAGTTTGGTACTTGCTTTATGAAGCAAGTGCACGGTGTTTTAGTGATGCTTACTGCACCAGTGCACAGTTTTTTAGTGACACTTACTGTGCAGTAGCCTAATACTACTGCACAGTAGCGTATTTGCACAATTGTTGCCTGGCACGCTACTGCGCAGTGTTATTAAGCTACTGTGCATTGTCTCATATAGACGTGTCCTGTACCAGCTCCACAGGGTCATAAAGCAGCCTTAGACTATGGGAATACCCCTGAAGTAGGAGGCTTCTTTGCCAAGCACAAAACCAAATGTCCCTCACCAGAGTTTCCAGGGCAGGAAACATATTGGACATGAGTGAGGAAGGACAGGGTAGGATCAGATGCAGGGGGGCTAGACCTGATGATCTGTAAGGTCCCTTCCAGTCCCTAACAACTAGGAAACTCTGAAACTATGCTTACCCCTAGCTACTCTGCGGTGCTGCCATAGCTCACTGAGGCACAACTTAAACCAGCCATCCAGCCAGCTCTAACCTGCACCAGGAGCCAGGCAGACCCCTGACAGACTCAGGCTAAGGCAGACCTCATAGCTTCCTTCTCAATGTCTTGTTACACGCTACATTTAGGACGTATTCACTGCACTTAAGACACAAGTGTCTGAGTGTTTAAGCAGTAAAACATGTGCTAAGTGCAATCATATTGTAGCAGAGTTAGGACTTTCCATGGAAGAAGTAGCACGTTAAGTAATGTGTTCAGCTATCATCGGACTGCTCCACAGAGGTAACACAAGCAATTTGCAGTCTTCACCCAGCTGCAACATCAACCAGGGACCCCTCTCATGTGTTAAGGCTCTGTTGTCAGTCCCAGGACTGCACAGGGCCAGTTCAAGACTCGTGTGGTGTCAGGGCTGGGACCAAAAATCAGGGAGCTGTGTTTGCAAGAGATCTCAGTAGGCACCATAGTAAACATTACCCGACCACTTCCCAGAACACATTCTAACTTCTCATGCGGCAGGGGTATGCTTACTACAGTCTAAATAAAACGCAGGCTGAGTGGGACGAGTTCCTGCTTGCCATAGGCCAAACAGTTGTAAAGCCAGAGCTTTGTGCTTATCAGGAGAGCTGTTACAGGGAGATTAACTCCCGCTTCCTGATTCTTTATCACATCTGCTGCTTTTCAGAGGCGACTAGGAGGGAGTGTTACAAAACAGAGATGACAAGATGGTGCCATACATATATATATATTTATATATTCTTCCCTAGTGTTCCAAGTTGTTTGATGTGGAAATATTTTATGCTAAGGATAATGGTTATATGGAGAAGGTGCTATAAAGGCTAGGACTCTGCTCGCTCAACTGTGGTGCTTCCACTCAGAAACTATTTTCCCAGACCAGGAGGCTGATTTCTAAATTACCCTGCATGAGTTACACTGCACAAGTTCCCTTCTAAGCCCTAGGGGGGTTCCTATGTCTCCTGGCAGAACTATGAGTTTGGAACCTGGCAAGAAAGGGTTAAATGGGTGAGGAGTAGATACAGCTGGGGCTCATTTTCTTCTAAGCTCAGCTGCCATTGCCCTGTATAAAAGGAGGGAGGGAAAAAGGGAGTGATGATGCAGAAAATTCTTGGAGATGGGGGCTGGGTTTTTAAGGAGGGAATTATATGCTTGAGGGAGAGAACTGTAGTTTGTCTGATCCTTGCTTCCATGCTAGAAGGAAGAGTTTGAGCCCCATCAGGGCAATAGGCAGGGAGAGCCTAGTTTGAGGCAGGCATCTGGTAGACTGTGGAAACAACACAGTTTGCCATTTTAAATACCTCTGAAGGGTTTGCTTCCTTAGCACAACACACACCAAGCACAGCACCCAGGACAGAAATGTCTCCATTCCAGTTCACAGAATCCTAGAAGCAGCTGCATTCAGCTTTCCAAATAGGTGTTTCTCACTAACAGAAGTGAGATAAAGAGCCTGGGAATTAGGCAGCAAACAACCTTGCAGCTCTCTATACAAGTGTCAAAATAAGAAGTGACCCTTGAGAACATCGCTGTGGAATAAACCTAGCTGATTAGCCACCTGGGGCTCTGCTTGGCTCCCAAGTTATTACTGTTCTTCCAGCCCATTTAAAGGAAAGACAACATCCTACAGGTTCTGTAACTGGGTAGTGGCAAGGCATGCCTAGAAACGTGATGGAAAGTCCCTGCCCCTAAGCTACCGGAAAGCTTAGATGGTGGAGTTAAAGCACTATCAGTGGCTTTTAGGCCAGACTAGATTAGTTAGTTTAAGGAAGTAATGCAATCAAATCTGCTGTGGTGTAGGGGGATGGGCTAGGGGTTGGCAGGTCCAGTTGAAATGGTCTTGCTGTCCACCTTGCATGTTTATTTCTACCAGCTACATTAACTCCCTTCAACTCCTTCAAGCTTCTTAACCAAATTATGATGGCCTGACTGGGCTGAAATGACTCTTCCCCTCTCCCCTACTCTTAGGTTAGGAAAAAAAAGGTGGAGGATTCTTCACATACCTGCATTAAGCAACAGCAGCTTCTGCAGACAGGTTAAAAGCAAACTCTGCCTAAGGTAGAGGAGGTGATACTTGAGGAGTTAAGGGGGGTGATGTTCTGAAGACAGATGTATGCACATGATGTAGTAAAGGAAGCTGTCTTCCCTCAAGCAGACTTCACTGCTTTGTATCCCAACAACAAAAGGAAAATACCAGTCTATGGAAGCATTGAATATTTTATACATCCAGTGAAATTCCACTCACCCAATCTGGGATCAGTGTCCATAGACTATCTCAAACATACATAGGGCAGCATGCTGTGCACAGAAGAGGCATGGCGATCCCTTGGAAAGTTGTGCAGAGAAAAAAGAGACTGCATACAGCAGCAAATCCTTTAGGGTCCTTTATCACCAAAGCTGCCAGAAGTCCAATGATGATAGCAGAGAGGGACAGAAACAGCCCTATGTTACCAGCCAAGGCTCCTCCTCCATTTTTCCCAAGGTGCATGTGCCAAGCAAACTGCCTTCACATGCCACGCTCTGGCACCCCCTAAGCCCATCCAGCATTTATCGTGGGGGGAGCAGAGGCTACAGAGCTAGGGAAGAAATCTGCCCAGTGGATTTCCAGAGAACAGAACCATGCACAGCTCATTTGTTCAGGTTGTTCAAAGGGGCAAGAATTTGGGGACTGGCATTTTTACACTGTATCTACCTACAGATTGAGGGGCAATCAGATGCTATGTCTGGCCAAGAAATGTTTCAATGTGTGTGTAAGTGAAATAGGCAACAGAGAGCAAGAAAGAGCACATGTACCCAGTAGCCTCCTCTGTCTGGTTTTCTCAAAATATACCCCCTAAACTGTGCAACAATTCACCAATAAATGAAGGGCAGTGGAGTATGGTTTGCGTCAGCATTTCACTATGGCTTGATAGAAGCTATGGCACAGAGGATACTGCAGGAAACTAATTTGCAGCAGTATGTTGGAAGTTGGAGGCAGAAGTACAGTCTCTTTCTGGGCAATGACCAGTCCTCTTGCCTTGAGTCTAGCAGGGCTCCAGGTTCAGATTCTCAGAGGTAAAACCTTGGATGATTACTGTAAAATGCAATTTTGGGCACAGGCCTCTGGGATCACATTATAACAGGTCAGGAGCTTGTAGAAATGTGCACTTGAAACTCTGGCCCTACTATGCCAATCCACAGAGGTTTGCTGCGTGTTGCTCAGAATGAGCTCCTAAGCCTTACATGTGATCTCTCTTCACAGATCAGGTTCTGAGACTATAATGTATCTTCAGCCTGTTGCTGGGGTCTCATTGTCAGATTAATAATTTATAGAGGTTAGAAGAGATCTATATTGTGTTTCCAAGTGTACCTACCCAGGCAGCCAGCGCGATATCTGACAGTCTCCTAAAGTTTCCTTTAACCCCTATTCAATAACTTTATAGTAGCTAGCAATTCCAAGTGTAAAGGGAGGTCAAAGGTCTCATGGCGCAGCCCTGTCATATTCCAACGAATCTGTGAATTCTGCTAAACACCTTGTCATGAGAACAAAAAAGGAAAGGACAGAATAAGGAAAAAATCCTGGTGATTTAAGTACGATTTTAAGTCATGCTGGGCACATCTACATGAGACACTTACTGCGCAGTAGCCTAATAACACTGTGTAGTAGTGTGCTGGGCAAAAACCCATGCTAATACGCTACTATGCAGTATTATTAGGCTATTGCACAGTAAGCATCATTTAAAAACCATGTGCTGGTGCTACTGCGGAGTAGTAAGTAATAAAGTAAGGTTAACCAAGTACTAAACTTAACACACAGTAACTATGGAGCATTAATGAGTGTGTAGACACTGTGAATGAAAATCAAGTTCCACCCGCTCACACCCATGCATTTCCAGATACCCCATTAAAGCATGAAAGCCTACCTGCTTTAATTGACCTTCCTTCTGTACATGTTGGCCGACCTTTGGCTCCAAACACAGCAGGGAAAATATTTCTGAGGAAAGGAAAATAAATAAATTGCTGCCCAGCAACTTAATTAGGGTATTTGTTGCTCAGACTCTTCAAATCTGTCATTACAACACCGAGGACAAGAGCAGATACTGGAAGGGAGGGAGGGAAGCTTGCTTTGCAGAGCTAAGTTTGGTGGGTATGAGGGCATGAAACTAAGGATTTGCCTACATTTAGCTACTTGTATTAACTGTGTCTGCGCAAGATTTTCCACCAACACAGCTACAGGGGTTGCTAAAATCCTAGGCCTGACTTCCGTAAGCATTTCTCTCTTTGATCCTTCTCTGTTCATTTGCTTTGTTTTGTGCTATGAAGTGACATCATTTTTGCCAACCTGAAACCAACAGGCTCAGGGGGATTCACTGGCTCCCCTGAGCATGCAAATGAACTTCAGTTACAAGCTGAGTTGCCATTTAAAGCACTAAAACTTCCCTTAGAAACCAGAGACAGCTGTTGAGAAGGTGCTTATAGGCTTGTTCAGTTGTGTTACCTCAGTGTGTTCGCTGTGGTGCACAGCTGTGTCCCCAAGCCCCCGGTCAAATCCACTTCCTTTGTGGTCCCAACATCTGCTGGAGGATTGCAGTCTCCTGACCTGCACTGCTCAGCCAATGAGCCACTCACATATTTTAGCAGCTGTTTTGGCTTTCAGAGCAAATGGAATGTCATGGCCTGTTTTCTTACTTTGTCCCAGGAGCAAATATTAGCCGAGCAGAAAGCAAGAAATTTAACCATCTGATGACACAAAAATGAACTGGCTCAACAATTCTGAACTGCTTGTTAGCCCACTGTAGTACTCTGACAGGCAAAATCCCAGACCAGCTGCAGCCCTGGGGGCCCTGTCTTTGATTTATTTCCTTTGCCTTCAATTTTCTAATGACTTATGAGCAGGAGGCAGGACTCCAGAGGTCCAACACGATTATATCACTGATTCAGGTACAAATTAATGTATGTGTTTCTTCCTCAGTTGCTATGTCTGGAGAATGGGGGTACTAATCCTTGCATCTCTTGCAAAAAGAGATGTGAACCCCATTCAATCAGTATCTGGGACCATGGTTTGGCAACCATCGATCCTTCCAGAACATGGTGTATGCATGAGAGGTCACCCAGACCTTTGACACACCTGCCTAGACAAGACCTTCCCAGACCTTCCATCCCACGTTTAGGGCCACTGAGACAGAATCCAAAGACCAGGCTGAGTCCAGATGTTTGGTGCCTCCATGGTTGTAGTTGTACAAGCATCTGGTAATCGAACCTAGGTCTCCTGTAGGGCAGACAAGGATTCTACCACTGAACCAAAGGGACCAGTGTCTGAAAAACACATGGAGATCCTGATGACAGAGGCTACATCATGGCAAAACACCCATTACTGTTGCCCTTGGAGCATCCAGACAAAGTTGTGCAGATTTGACAATATTGTTTTTCCTGTCCCATTGACAACTACTACTCCATTGAAGTATTAGAGTGGAAACAAAGCAGGATTCCCATGAGCCTGGAGATAGACATTGGCCCACATTGGGCACCAGCCAGGAAAACAAAGGCAGGAAGGAAGGAAGAAAGCCAACCTCGAAAGTCCCGGTGCTTTTATTTTTGCTGATTTGCTTTCCTGCTCCACTCTGGCTCACTTGTTCTACAGCTGAAGTGTTGCAGTGATGCATCATCATCATGTGGGGTCACGTGCAATCCGAAAAGAAAATGCATTTCAGTTTAACTTCAGTTTGTGTCAGCCTGGGAAAGGTCTCCCTCATCTCTCTTGAGTGATGGGTAAAAAGTGGGCCACAAACATCCCTACAGTATAGACACATAGGAACTGCCCTACTGAAACAGCCTAGCAGTCCATCTTGTCCTGTCCTGTCTCCAACAGCAGCCAACATCAATATCCTCCACTAGTTATAGTCCTGACCCACAAAAGCTTATAATCTTTCCAAAAGAATATCCCATTCATTATAACTGGGTGGTTTAATCATCCTATATAAATGTCTACTCCATTTTTTTATATCTTCCAAAGCTCTTCGTCTCGCTGATATGTAGTGGCAAGGATGTCCACAAATGAATTATGCACAGGGTAATACGTAACTTCACTGAAGTCAATGCAGCCATACTGGGAATGGGTTTGACGCTACCATTACATCACTGCAAATACTGGCAAACACAGGCCTTCTGAGTGCTGGATGAGGCTGTGCCGAGGCGGATTTGTGATTTGTCATATTCCTGAAAGACAGCAGGCAGGGAGAAGCCATACAGACGTCACAGAAGGTGATTTAGTGTGAATACTGTGTGGCTGAATAAAGAATTCAGAACATCTCGGTACCACCCATGGACTTGTGTGGAGGCAGAGAAGGGCAAAAAAATACCCCAGGCTCAGACCCAGCAAAACAGTTAAGGTGGGGGGAGAGGAATTTCCCTTACATTTAAATCTCTGGCTCAGTCTGGTTCTGTCCTGGAATGTTTTTACTACCCAGCTATAACAGCACTACTAAGTAGTTGGGAAGGAGACATACACAACAGTTAAGCATTCTCAGGTGTGGAGCTGTACTGTATTGACATGTTGGAGCACTGCAAAGGTTTTGACAGCTGCTACCTTGCTGGGACTTGGGGGGTTTCCAGTTGCAGAAATGAAACAGGCAGACAGAAGATTTTTCTTTGGGAATTGTGGTGCTCTCTTTAGCAACTTCCAAGTGAAGTTCAGCTAAGTGCTGCTCTTTCAAAGTGATTTATCATGGGGTTCAGGAAGCCTCTCAGATATTTGGTTGAGGCAGCTGAAGTTTTTGGCCCAAAATGAAACCCAGTAGAAATTGGTGCGTTGTGGTTCTGAATCTTGGTTGCTGCTGAAGACTAATGATGCTGAGAATGTATCAATCAAAGCTCCTGAAAAACATGCTGAAGGAAAGTAGCATAGAAATGTGAAGGATAGTTCTTGCCATGATTAGTCTGGGACTTGGGAGATGCAGATTCAGTTCCTTACTTTGCCAGATGTCCTATAGGACCTTGGTCAACACAGTTAAATTCTGTGCCTCAGTAGTCATCAACTGAGGGACAATAGCACTTCCTCCTTCCCAAAGGGAAGATGAATACATTTAAGACTGTGAGCAATTCTGATACTGTGGTAATAGGGGGGTCATGGAAGTACATAGAAATTTCAGAGAGCTGGAAAGATTGTTCATCTTGTTTTGTGCCACAATAGGGTACTTTCTATTTTCTGAATGCTCCACAGAATTATGTAAAAAATCAAGACTTTATTTTGAAACAATAACAGTTTGAAAAGGGAACTTTCTAGCTAAACCATGTGACTAAACTGATCAGTCATGCATTTTCACAGTGTCAAAACAAAATCTCCAGAAATCAGAAACAAAAGCATTTTTAAGAACAAACAAAAGCCTAGTTAACTTTCTGCTAATTTTTCCCAAAAAACTATATAAAGTTTTAAAGATTGAAAATCTTTGTAAAAAATCCTGTTCAAAAAGCTGATTTGCAGTAAAACTTGCTGTAGCTTTCCAAAAAAAAAGTTTTAGTACTGGCAGAGCTTGATTTCTGCTGCAAGTTCCAGTTGGTGAGATCCAGCACTGAGGTTAAGATGGAGGATATTATAGTTACCTTGAATTCACTGAAAATAAAATCAGCCCTGATGGAGAAATGCTGTTCCAAGGGGAACAAGAGTGTTCAAAAAATGCAGGTCCATGCTTACGCTGTCTTGGTGTTCTTGGGTCTTGGTATCCCCAATACTACAGATAACTGCTGTCAGAATCCCACTATAATGGTGATCCAAATTCTTCAAAGCACTTGAGCTCTTCCCCCATTTATTTTCAGAGAGAAACAGAATCTACCAACAAAAACAAATGACTTGGTACCATTGCCTGATCCGGCCAAGGTGGAAACTTAGAATTTCCTATTGTGGCTGAGACAACATGGGCATCATTGAAACAGCTGCTTGCCCTATCTGGAGATCTCTCCTCTGCATTTGCAGTGTGAAAAAGTCCAGGTACTGAAGCTTTCTCCATGTGTCCTTGTCACTGCTACAGGGCTCCCACAAGAAGAGACAGGGAGTTTTCCACAAGCTGACTGCATACCGACCCTGCAGTTTCTCTGACTCACAGATGAGGAACCCAGTTTATGCTTCCCAGGGGGTCCATCCTGGCTGGAATCCAGCAATTCCGGAATAGCTGATTGACTGCACTACCCTTGTGTGCGCACGTCTCAGCAGAAGAACTCTATAGGCTGCATTTCCCATAAAATTTGCAATTGGGTCACCTCATCCCAGCTGAACTTGGAGATATCCCATCTCTAAAAGACCGACCTGAATGTTCTTTCACTGGTGCAACATATTGCCTTTAGCTACATCTCCTCTGCTTTCCCCCTGTGAGCAGTCCCAAAGAAATTCACCCACCTATCTAAGAATGTAGACCTCCATGGGGCTGCTCCTGTAGGCAGGCTGGATTTGGCTCGCGTTTTGTGGACCTATTCCTACCTCTTGAGCAAATCAAAGCATTTCCCATACACCCCTTTTTCTGAGAGCTTCCCTTATCACGTGGTGCGGATTTCACACATGCTGCATTTCATTGATCCCTTTATTAACTGTCCAGGAGGGAAGAAATCCTTCTCTATAGCGGAGAGATTTGCAAAATCCAGTTGCTGAAGTGTTTTGATGCTCTCACCCCCGCGCAGTTCTCTTTTTCTGCCCATGCATAAAAAGCCAGCTCCCACAGAGTCTCTGACTCCACTTCTCACTGAAGTCCATGACATTGTTCCCGTTCACATCAATGGTTCGGCACAGACCTGTATGCCATGCCCAGAAGCCCCAAACTATATTTCACGTTCTAATGCAGTAATAGTTATCACAGCATTATATGCAGAGCACGACCTACGCTCCATACAGAGTCCATCAGAACATCTTGCAGCTTGGTAGTATATTCCCCCCACTGGAAACCCAACGGCTAAGTCAATATTGTACTACGTTGGTCCCACGACACCTGCGTCAAGCACATCACGGGGCACCACCAGTACACCGACCCCACCGGACCAGACCCAGAGGGGACCACCTGAACCCCGCTCTGCACCTGATAGACTCCGAGAAGAATCTTCTATGAGGGACCAGTCCGCTCCCCCCGAAGAGGACCCCCGCCATAGACTTTATGGATTGAGCAACTTCTTCAAACTACCCCCTCCACCACTGCAGACCATTGTATGGGTTTCGACATATCTATCTTCTTTCTCTCTCTCCGTAGTCACCCCCACCCCCTCCCCTTCCCCCCACCCCTGGGCTTAGTTGGCTAACACTGTATTAACCTAGCTGTGTTCCCCTCCTCACCGTCATCCCTCTTATGTTAGTCCCTTGCTTGGGCACTATCTATGTCCCTTACGGCTTTGTCATCTTTTGGGGCTCATAGATTTCATAGATATTAGGGCTGGAAGGGACCTCGGAAGATCTTGACCTTTACTAATAATAATATCCTGTCTGGCTGTAAATCAATGGAGCAATGACAGCAGTGGGCCGCGCCACCGCCTTGTGATGTCCACACGCTGGAGGGCTCAAGTCGCGCCGCGGGGAGTCCCTGCCCTGCCCTGCCCAAGGGGAGCGAGCCGGAGCCACCTCCCTAAAACCCCAGCCTCCAGCCAGCAGGGAGAAACGCAGGACGGAGCCTGGCAGCCGGCTCCTGCCTTTCCCAGCAGCGCAGGCAAAAGTTTAAATCTATCTTCGCACCAGTTACCCGAGCGTGTCACGACTGTGGCTCCCACGCAGCCGGGCGGAGGCAGCCTCGGAGCGGATCCGCGCTCCCCCGCGCGCTGTGCGAGCAGCAGCCCGGCCCGCCTCCCGCCGGCGCCCGGGCTCTCCCCGCGCGG
>NW_005841865.1:2627066-2636347 GCF_000455745.1 Alligator sinensis
GCGGGCTCCGGCCGCTGCACGAGCCGCCGCAGATGAAGTTGCACTTGGAGGGCGGGGGTGTGCCCTGCCTCTCCCGAGCCGGTCCCCGCTCCCTGTAACCCAATGCTCAGCCCGATGATGTCAGGAGCTCCTTGCTCAGCTCCCACCGCAGGCGGGATCTGCTTCCTTTTCGCAAGGAGCTTTGTTTAGCCTCGCATTGTAACCTCGGCAGCTGCACGCCGCGCAACATCCTTCCTTCCCTGCCCAGCACCAGGCTTCCTCCTTGCGGACCCAGGTCTCCACCTGTTGCTCTGGACCCCTCTGCTTCGCTTCCCAGTTGTGCCCGGGGTCTTTTCTCCCCCCGCTCCTCCCAGCACTTGGCTGAATGGATGCGGTGGGAGCAAAATACTCCTGGCAGTAGAGGGCTCCTGCCTGCAGCCCCAAGCACCCCAAAGTGCAGGCCAGAGGGATACCAAGGCATACCCCCGCCTTCCTCCACTGCTGAAATGCAGCTTTTTTTTAGAAGAAATGCAGCAGCTGTTAGCACTGTGCAGCGGTTTCAGAGAGAAGGCGCCCGGCATCATGATGAGCGATGTGGGAGCCTTGTTGTGGCAGATAGGCTTGTTGCCGATTTGTACTGCGCCAGTGCCCAAATGCCCTTAGGATCAGGGCCCCATTGTGGTAGCTACTGCCCTCACAAATAGGATAACGCGATCCCAGCCCCAAAGAAATTACAATCTAGTTTAAGACCAAATACGTGGCGGGTGGCTCCAGTAAAGACTATGTTGCACGTGCACAAGGAATTTGATCCCCAGCCTTTCCAGGGGCTTTAATAGATTTGGATTTGGTCCGCAGTGCGTAACTTGAGATGATTAAACTTGGCCACCCCAGCTCCTCTCCTGCTGTACCCAGGACAGAAATACAATCGGAGAGGCTCCCACCTGTGCTTCTCATAACTACCAGATGGGCATGGGAGCCATCTGGCCCCAACCTCACCAGCTGCCTCCGCCCTGCCAGGGATCACCAGAGTTCCCCTCATACCGACAGAAGGGCCCCATTGTCAGGGCAGCTGAGCTTCTATTTAAATCCGCCTTCTCCAGAGAGCTTCCCTTTTTGTATCCATTAGAAAACAAACTGCCCAGCCTGATACAGGCCCATATTAGCTCCTGCCACCACACACGTGAACAGATAACAGTTAAAAAAAAAAAATACAGAAAGGTCAAAAGTCTGACCAACCTTAGCAGTTCAAGCTAGCAGGGTTAAAGCCCTATTTCTGTAACTAATGGCAAGCAAGGGAGCGATATGGTTAGCACCCCATCCAGCTGCTTCCTCTGGTACTACCTTACACCTAAGTCTGCTGAAAATAGCCTTTTGCACAAGTCTGGAGCAAGGTTTGAGCTCTGAAGCTATAGCTGGACACCTTAGCCACTTCCAGCAAGGAACTGAGATGGGGGGGAAAGCCATCTGCCAAGACAAGCACATGCTCTTTCTTCAGGCCCTCTGAATCCAAACCAACCTGACAGGCTCAGAATTGCAGGGCCTTCTGATTCAGTCCTCTTTTGTTCGGAGTCCAGCGTCAGGAAGCAAGTTCAGTTTCCAAAGATGTATCATTTGACAGAAACTAATCTCTCCTGGGCGCTTGTGAGTCATGCATTATTACTTAACTGAAAATAATTGTAAGGAATTCACCGCTGAACACAAAGCAATGTCTGTCTTGGTTAAAGACACACAATTGATAGAGGTTGGCTCTGCAGTGCTACTGCTGATAGGCGCATAATCCAGCCACGGTACCAATGGATTGCTGAGCTGATCCAACTAGGCTGCACATCCTTGAAGCCACTCTAACTCAAAATTTACCCAGAGAACAGGTTGGATAGCATGTGCACGAAGTACTTGGTTGACAAGTTTGAGGCCATATAGCAGAGGTGCTCACAGTGTGGCCTGTCAGATTCCAATGAATCTGCAAGTGCTCAATACCTTGTCACAAGGATACCAAAAAAGAAGCAAACCCAGAAAATGAGGGCTTTTACATTAACAATTAAATGGTAAGGCCATTGGGGCAGGTGCTGTCTGCACCACCACTTCCGTACAAATATTATTTAATAATGGGACTAAAGCAGGAGAAAATCCAGGTGCAGAGGTACATGGGGCTTGCTTTTTAAATGAGATGTCTTCAGTCCTGTCTACTCCCTCTTCCCTTGTCTCTTTCTCCCATTATCATCACTGAACCTCTTTATCTCCATCTCCCATGCTCAGAATAGCCTCCCCATCCTGTGTTAAAGCCCCTTTCCTTTCCACTTTTGCACTCCTTTGTTTCCTGTGTTCCCTGAAGACAGTGGCAGTGGTCTGCACACTACTTATCACAACATCTAACGAAGTGAACTACAGCTCATGAAGTTATCTACCTTAGCTAATCTTTAAGGTTCCAATGTACCCTGCCTTCTGCTTGATGTCAGACTAATATTGCTAATTATGTGGTGGTCTCTTCACCATTGCCGCCTACATTGGACTGGTCAAGCATTTTCCATTAAATCTCTTTGTCCACAGGAAATCTGTGTTTCTGCTCAAACAAAATCTTCCACAAAAAGAGGGCTGCTTTCTGGAAAAGAACTTTGTTTAAAAAGTCCCAAAGTTTTCACATTTTTATTAATTTTCACAGCCAAATTGTAGTGTGTGTGTGGGCGGGGGGGCAGGGGGAAGACAAGAAAATAAAAGTCAAACTTCTTTCTGGAAATCCCCATCTCTTCTTTTCAGCCAGTTTTCAGATCTGCCTTGCTTTGTGCTATACAGGGTTAAAGTACAAGATCTTTTCAGCAAGGACTTTCTTTCATGTTTATTCTGAAGTGCCCAGTTAAAAAAACAGATGTTCACATCTAGTGCAGTGGTTCTCGACCTTCTAAGACTTAAGGCGTTCCTCCTTAGACTCAAGGCACGCCTTGGAAAATGCCAGCTTTTAGCTTTCACTCCTTTTTTGATTATGGAAAAATAATAGAGCAGTTCTTCTGTTGCAAAGGGCTCAGACCACGACAGGTCACGATGTTTTTAGCACAATGGATTCCTATTTGAAATCTCTGAGTATATTATGTGAATCTATTGCACATCTCCCTGTGACACTCTTAAAAAGATCTCACATCTGTGGTGCCATGGTTGAGAATCACTGGCCTACAGAAACAGGCAGCGATTGACAGATTTGATTAGAAATAGGGCTGAGCTAACTGGTTCAATAAAGATCCCAACCCACCTTATGGATCATTGTATGAAGCCTCCTGTATTACTTTTGCACCTGTTTTTCTTAAGTGTTTCTTTTGCTGGTTCTTGCCTTCTAGCTCTTTATCTCATACCTCTGTGAGCAGTCTAGTGCTGGTGGTGAATGGCATTGTCACTTGGGACTACAGGAGGCTTTGTGTTGTTCTGCCATGCCATGCTGCTATTGCCTACTGCTTTACTATGGGGCTACTGGAGCCAGTCTGCACAGACTTGCAATAAAGGTGACTCTGATAGTCCTACCATATATTATGCAGCAGAATCTGAAAGCCATTGAAAGCCATGCTGCAAGGTGCTGATGGAAGCACCCTGCTCTACAGCAGGGATTGGAACTGGGCAGCCATCCCTTTCATTGGAGCAGCACAGGCTAACAAAGCATGTTGCAATGAAGAGAAAGCCAGGGGCAGTGTTTAGGAGGGATCTAAGGAAGTAGAAACAGAATAATGGAAAATGAGGTTGGAAGGGACCTCAGGAGCTCATCTAGTCCAACCCCCAGCTGAAAGCAGGACCATCCCCAGCTAGAATATTGTAGCCAGCCAGGGCTTTGTTGAGCCAGGCCTTAAAAGCCTCCAAGGATGGAGATTTTACCACCTCTCTGGGTAACCTGTTCCAGTGCTTCACCACCCTCCTAGTGAGAGTTTTTCCTAATATCCAACTTAAATTTCTCTTGCTGTAACTTGAGACCATTGCTCCTTGCTCTGTCATGTGCCACCATGAGAACAGTCCAGCTTCATCCCCTTTGAAACCACCCTTCAGGTAATTAATGGCTGCTATCGAATCCCTCCTCAGTCTTCTCTTCTCCAGACTAAGTAAGCCAGTTCCCTCAGCCTCTCCTCGTAAATCATGTGCCACAGCCTCATTTTCATTGCCCTCCGCTGGACTCTCTCCAACTTGTCCAGTGGAGGGCGAAATCTAAAGGGGCAGATGGCAAGGATAGGGGACCTGATCCTAAAGGTGACAGGGTTAGGACAACCGCACCACAGCAGTGTTGTGGGGCTTAATAGCTCATGACATATGCCAAGAAGAAAAACAAACAGCAGAAAGGACTGCTCAGGAACCCTGCACTCCAAAGAAGTGATCTCCTTTCAGGAAGACTTGACCTCGTCCTGACCTGGATTATTTGCAATCTGATTCTCATTTTCCTTCAAAACAAAGTGAGGCCATTTTAACATTGGGGTAACAGTAGTCTTGGGATTATATTATCTATGCCCCCATGCATAAACGATGCCTTCTACTAAATTTCCCACGGGCTGAGCTGTACTTAAAGACTCCATTCATGTCATTTTTGTGCCCTGCATTGCAAGGAAATGCAGGATTGTGCAATGGAGACATGGAAAAAATGTGGCATACACTGATTTTTTCCAGACTCTCCTCATTCCCCCCTGCACACACTTTAAATAAACTGTGGATAGCACAGCCCATATTTCAACAGCCTGCTGGGCTCATTAAAGAAAGCCAGGAAGCCTGCAGCCTCCAAAGCAAGTGCTGCAAGTGAGGAGCCTCACGACAATAAAATGACTGTCAACTAAAAGCTATTTTGGTGACAAATTACCTTCCCCCTTGCCCAAAAGCCCAAAGAGTTGGCTCCATTTGTTGCTGCCCTAAGAAATTCCAGTGGGTGCCAGGCGTCTGTTTTGTAAATCACCTAGGGCTTCCAAACTGATTTTGCTTTTACAACTGTAATAAAACCAGAGACATTCACAGCAATCTGTGCAAAATAAAGGCCTGGAAAGAGGCTGAGCTGTTAACAACAGCATCAGGAACCTCCATAGGCTCTGATGACTAAATCTGAGCGTGGAGAGACATTAGCAATTTATATCTGGTGAGGAAGGTGTGGATGTGCACAGGAGAAAGGCCACTTTGGAAGCCAGTGTGGGCAATTCAGCATGGGGTGCACATGCCAGCAGGGCAGAGTGCTCTCCAACAGTGTTTACTTTGAGCTGACATTATTTATAGCCCCAGTAATCTGTGCAGGGACGATAAAGCTTTTCACTGCAAAGTCAGTGCTCTTGCTTCTGGACAGTTTCACTTTGCAAGTATCTACTATGCCCCTCCCCTGGACTCCAGGTAATCTTATCTTCCTTACTATATAACCAACACCATTTTTAAAAAGGGATTGTCCCCGAGATTTTTATCCCAAGCACTTTCTGGAGAGTGCACTTGCCTTTGAAAATAAAAGAAAACATTTGACTTCTCTTAAAGTTCTGTTGCAAAGCCTTTACTCTAAACCACTGCCTCTGGAAAAGCTTCCCCTAATGATCTGATTTTGCACAGCATCTTCCACAGGAAAGAGCTTGCCAAACAATGAGCTCAAACTTACCTGTATGCCACGTAGATAAACAGATCTCCAGTTCCTCTTTGTAAGCCAGGTTAATCACTCGGTTTATATGTTTACATAGCTCCTTTCCTGGAGAAGGACAGCAAAGCACATTACAAAGTAATTTACACATGGTGTATATATAGTACAGAGGATTTACTTTACCTGCTGCCTACAGGATGAAATGCAGCGGACTTTAACCAGTGCAATGCACACAAAGCAAGCATAAATCCTGCCCCTGGAGGGTTTGGTTTGTCCAGAGATCCAGCAGCTTCCTCTGTGTAAAGTCACAAAAGGTCATGTTCCCAGTTACCAATCCATCAGACAATCATCCTACTGGCAAACACCCTTTTGTTTATGTGACACAGACACAAATATCAACACCTCTTGTGAGCGGGTCTCAGCTTTATTCAGAGTAGGGGGAATAGATGGGCTCTTAGACTTTAGACTGGATTAATTATTGGTGGCTTCTGCTCACCCAGTGTGGGCCAAACACACAACTATAGCTGCAGCAGAAACTCTGGGATGTGGTATGGGGAAAGAGGTGCTACATCACTGGTTCCCAGAGGTTGACAGCCTAAGACAAGGGCTTCTTGCAATTGTTAGCTTCAGTTCTCTCCCTAGAAGAGAACTCCTCAAAGAGTAGCATTTTGATTTCTCCTTTCCTCCCTAGAGCCAGCTGGGGTCCTTACAGGAAAACACGCAGCAGGACAGGCTGTCACTTGAACTTTTCACTTTTGGGAAGCGGAAGCAAGTGTTGATAAACAGGAATTTGAAGGGTCCCTCCCTGTCAGCATGACAGGTGCAAGGTCAAAAAGGATTGTTTTTCCCTTGACTCTCACTGCAGATGTGCAGAAGGCCCAGTGAAGATCTAGGTTTCAATTCTTGTTCCTAGCTAAATGGGTTTCCCAGCAACGGAAATCCCCTCACATCACTGCACTGACTCCTGAGTCTCACTGCTGTGGGATCAGAATCATGCCCAACATATCTTCTAAATTACTGTTGAATCACTGAATGTTCATCCCTGTCCTACAGAGAATTAGCTTGCACTGCTCCCGCAGCAAGGAAAAACTCCAGCCCTACCCCTAGGCCTGGTATTGTACTGTCTGGTTAGACTCGCTAGATATTGTGCATGTGTGTGGTCATGGTTAGATGTTCTGCCTGCCCATGAAGCTGCGGATGCTATGATAGATTGGATTAGATCTGTTGAAACCTCTCCTACCTTCTCTGCCTTATGCCCAGATGGTAAAATGATCTGCAGGCATCAAAGGCTTCACACTCCAGGTGCTCAGTGCCCTCAACTGCAATTCAAGGGCATTCTGCACCTTGTAGAAAGAGCTCAGGGCTCAGGGGCAGGAATTCAATACTGCTGTGTTAAGAGCACACGTAGAAGATAAAAACAGAAAGTATGCCAGTGAAGCTTTGGGTATAGGCCACTGCTTAGGGCATCATATGGGGCTGGATGCTCCAGATGTTGCTGCGGTGTGAAATCATTCTGATTTTCATGTTCACAGGCTGCTTCTCATAGCAAAATGCTCACAGTTGAAGTCATTGACCACCCAGCATATTGGCTAGGGACAGACATTACACATAAACTGGTTTAAGTGATCAGAAACTGGTTTAAACCTGTAACAGAACAGACATTCAGTGCACATAAACCAGTTTGAAAATGGATGAAACCAGTTTGAGATAAACCTGGTTGAATGTAGTATCAGACATAACTGATTTGGCTTAAACCAGTTTATGCAATGTCTGTCCCAGACCCCTTGTTGGTTTAAGTTAAATCAGACACCCCCAGTATACCAGCATGCTCTCTGGGCTGGGCTGGGCTGGGCTCTCCACTCCACAGCAGAGCTGGCCCCTCTCCTCTGCTCTCTAGCTGGAGCAGGGGTGGGGTATGGCCAGACACTAGCCTGCAATGGCCCCTGAGGCAAATTCCTCCCTCCATCCCCTCTCTCCTCTGCTGGTAAACCTTGAGGATGTCTTTGGCTTTCAGGCAACCAGGCAGAGACAGAGTTAATTCCTCCCTCTGTCCAGCTTGCCTGCAGCCAGGGAGGGGATTAATTCCATAGTGGTCCTGGAGGGGGGGAGAGAGGCAAACTAGTTCCCTGTGTGCAGATTCAAGATCTGCACCTGTGAGTCCAGAATTAAGACCTGCAGGACCAGACTGAGAGTTGGGAAGTGTTGGCAAAGACCTGACAATCATCACACGTATGTGCTGGAGATGGAGTTAAGGGAAGTTGCAGACAGCTTCTGGCTAGAAGTTGCAGACCAAAGAATGCAGAGAGCGACATTTACATGATAAACTGGAACCTGTAAAACCTAAATAATGCCTTTCTGAATGCCTGGCTGTAAGGAGACACTGTGCCCTCATGATTAATAAGACTAATGCAAGGCTTTCTCTTGTCTTCCTGCTTTACATTTTAAGTTAGACTAAGTTGTGTATGCTGTGTTTTACTGGGCTGTATCTTAACATAGGTGAAGATTTTTGGTAGTTCCCTGTTGTATGCTTTGCAAATTGCTGTGTTCGATACATGCTTGCTGTAGAGAGAGGACTTTTTCCCCATCACCACTCATCAGTCTGGCAGTAGCTCCCCCCCCCACCCCATGCTGGTGGCTGGCATCCTCTGACTGGTGCCTGGCCACACCCGCTCTGCTCAAGCAGAGAGAGGTGAGAGCCTTGAAGGGCGTCTCTCTTCCCTCCCCTTTGGCAGTGGCTGGCAGACATGCTCTAGCACCTCCCAGCTTATGACTTGAGCCACAGCAGGCACGTGCCAGCATTTCCTGATTTAATAGAGAATGTCTGTCCAGTTATTAATCAGCTGCATAGCTTAGACTAATCTGCAAGGAGTGAATCAATTCAGGCTCAGGCTTTTTGAATATCTGTCCCTAGCCATTGTATTTAGAAGCAAACTGGCCAGCCTAGGAGTGCATGTGAAGTCCAGAATAGCCACGTCACTTCCTCACTGAGGCTGAGGTTCGTGAAGCAAAAGTATGCAAATGAACACCACACACTCTGTGTGCAGCAGCCCTGCACTGGCTCCTGGAAGAAGCATTGGATATTGCTGGCACTTCAGTGTTTGCCAGTGTGAGCAATTTAGCCAAGAAGCTGCATGAATTCTCACTTGTACAGAACAGACATCTGTGTGTGTGTGGGGGGGGGGGGGGGGTGTGTCTATTGGTACTGATATTGCAGTAGTCCCTACAGGACCCAGCTGAGATTAGGGCCCAATGTGCTAGGCATTGTATGTACACACAGTAAGAAAACCCCTTCCACCCAAAGCTTAACATTTGAACTTTATAAGATGTACAAAGAGAGAGGAAGAGAGGCATTCTCTCCATTTTACAGGTACAGAGTGATGAAGTTACATATCCATGGTCACATGAGAAGCCAGTGGCAAAGACAAGAACGGAGCCCAAAGCTCTGGAGTCTCCACCCAGTGCCTGAACCATACACCTCTCAGGGGAAATGAAAAGAGGTTTTGCTAGATGAAGCAACAGGCAAAGCGGGCATGACATCAAACAGCAGGGAATGATGCCACTGTACAGAGGAGTCTGCCAAGTGAAGGCTGTAGCAGGGCACTAAGGTGTGCCTGCTCCTTTAAGGGCTGAAGCAGCCTGATCAGGGAGCCCTGCAGGCTAGGCAGATTCATAGATGCTAGGGTCGGAAGGGACCTCAATAGATCATCGAGTCCGACCCCCTGCATAGGCAGGAAAGAGT
>NW_005841865.1:2636859-2645846 GCF_000455745.1 Alligator sinensis
TGCTGGACATTTTTCCTCCCTAGGTGCAGCACTTTGCATTTCTCCTTGTTGAATTGCATTCTGTTGTTTTCTGCCCATTTGTCCAACCTGTCCAGGTCTGCTTGTAGTTGTTCCCTGCCTTCCGGCGTGTCCACATCTCCCCACAGTTTTGTGTCATCCGCAAACTTGGACAAAGTACATTTCACTCCCTCGTCCAAGTCGCTGATGAAGACATTGAAGAGTATCGGTCCTAGGACTGAGCCCTGCGGGACCCCACTGCCCACACCCTTCCAGGTCGATACCGACCCATCCACTACAACTCTCTGGGTGCGACCCTCTAGCCAATTCGCCACCCACCGGACTGTGTAGTCATCCAAGTCACAGCCTCTTAACTTGTTCACCAGTATGGGGTGGGATACCGTATCAAACGCAGAGTGCCACAGCTGCAGGTTTCTTGAGCAACAGGGTAATTGGCTGGCACCTGTAGGTGGTCAGATGATGGGAAGGAAGCAGGGCCCTGGAGACATATGAACTCAGGGCAGGAGCTAGCAGGGTTCACTCTGTCTTTGGGGACTGCCAAGGGAAGGAGACTAGTCTTAGAGAGCTACCCAGAGATGTTTGGCAGCCTGCTTTGTTGCCTACAAGGTTCCCAGGGCTAGGAGACACACTGTCCTAAGGTGGAAGCTTGCCTTCTTAAAGGGGCAGAACATTGTCTCCATTGTTATTATTGTATTGTAGCCCAGGGGCTTATGTTTGTGTTATTGTTTGTACTGGTGGTTTTGGGATGAGTCTATAAGGGGAGGAGGAGGCCTCATTAGTGCTCAGGGGATGGGGCACCCTATTGTGTAGAGCCTGGCACCAGAGGGGTGCAGCTATAGGGGCGTGAAGAGCCCGGTGTCAGAGGGGCGCACAGAGGAGGCCTTAATAGTATAACATATGTAAGGCCTGGGACACAGTTAAGGGAAGGTTAGAGCCATGTATTACGCCCTTGGTATCAGGGCATAAAAGGAGCAGCCTCCTACCTAGAAACAACTTTTTAGCTACATAAAAGGCATGGCAGGAGAGTCAGGTGGGCAGGTTGCCCTAGACACGTGGGCGGGTCGATGTTGTGAACAGCCTCGAGACGATCCCCTGTCACAAAGGCACATAAAAATCCCACTTTTTAATACAAACCTGTGGCCATAACTCCATTGATTCACAGATTTAAGGGCCAGCAGGGACTGCTATGATCAAAAGGGCGGACTTCCTGAAGAACCCAGGCCCTAGAACTTCCCTGAATAAATCTTGCTGCAAGTCCACAAGATGTGGTGGCACCAGAGCAGATCTTTGTGAAAAAACTATCCTCTCCTTATTTAAGAAATGTCAGCAATGGTGGACACCCTGTGGCTCTTGAGCAGTGTCCTGAAGGTTTCTTTTCTTTCACTGTTAAAAAGCTGCTTCTTTTTTCTGGTGTGAACTTCTCTCTCCAGCTTCCAGCCATTAAACCAGTTGTACTTCTGTCTGTCAGGCTGAAGAGCCCTCTAGTACCATGCTTCTGTTCCCCATATAGGTACCTAGAGATTGGGATCAAACTAGCTCTTTGCCTTCTTTCTAAAAGAACAAGGCCCACATGTCTCTTTACTATAAAGCATGTTTTCCAATCCTTTAATTCTTCTTGTAGCCATTTTCTGAGCCTTTTCAAATTCCCCACATCCTTCCTTGAGCATAGACACCAGAACTGAGCACATTATTCTAATATCAGATGTACCGGCTCTAAATAGAAATGAAAAAATAACCTTCCTCCTCTTCTCCACAGTCGTTTCTCTGGAGCCCTTTCAGTTAGTGTCACATTCTGACCTGTTCAGCAGATTCAGGTCAGTTGGCAGTTGACGCAGAGATCAGATCAGTTGGTGGTTGATGCAGAGAAAAAGGCAGAGCTCTTCAATGAGTTCTTAATACTGACCAATACAATTCCCCCACCTTGAGCATAGACAGATGTCCCAAAGGCACCAGACTGCCAAAGGTTAGTGCTGACTTAGTTAAAGAGCACTTGGAAGGGCTGGATGGGCACAAGTCAGCCGGCCCAGATGACCTCCATCCACGGGTGCTGAAGGAATTGGCCAGCGTCATTGCTGAGCCACTGGCATGGCTGTTTGAGCTCTCATGGTGCTCTGGCCAGGTGCCTGAGGACTGGAAAAAAGCCAATGTGGTGCACATTTTTAAGAAGGGGAGAAGGGATGAGCTGGGTAACTTTAGGCCAGTTGGTCTTACCTGTATCCCTGGGAAAATACTGGAAAAAATCAAAGAGTGCATTTATGAAGGCCCAGCAGGGGAAACGAGGCTAAAAGGAAACCAGCATGGGTTCGTCACAGGTGGATCCTACCTGACAAACCTTATAGCCTTTTATGACCAGGTCACACACTGCCTTGACATAGGAGCTGAGGCCGATGTCATCTACCTGGATTTCAGGAAGGTCTTCAACACAGTTTCACATCCTATTCTCATAAGGGAAGCTAATGGGCTGTGGAGTGGATGCCTACACAGTCAGGTGGGTGGCCACCTGGCTTAGGGACCGCACCCAGAAAGTGATGGTGGACGAGTCATTCTTAGCCTGGAAGGAGGTGGGCAGTGGGGTCCTGCAGGGTTCAGTCCTTGGAGCGGTGTTATTTAATATCTTCATCAGCGATTTGGACAAGGGTGTGGAGAACACCCTCTCCAAGCTTGCAGGTGATACCAAGTTATGGGCCAAAGTTAATACAATGGAGGGCAGGGAGCAGATACAGGCCGACCTGGACAGGTTAGATCAATGGGCGGAACAAAATAGGATGAAATTCATCAAAGATAAATTTAAGGTACTCTACCTAGGAAGAAGGAATCCCCAGCACACCTACAGGTTGGGGGATGACCGCCTCAGCAGCTCAGAGGCTGAGAAAGATCTTGGAGTCATAGTCGACTCCAAGATGAACACGAGCCAGCAGTGTAACAAGGCCATCAAAGCCAATCGCACCTTGTCGTGTATTACCAGATGCATGACCAACAGATCAAGGGAGGTGATGCTCCCCCTCTATGCGGCACTAGTCAGGCCACAGTTGGAGTACTGTGTCCAGTTTTGGGCGCTGCACTTAAAGAGGGACACAGAGAATCTGGAGAGGGTTCAGAGGAGGGCCATTCACATGATTAGTGGTCTCTGCGAAAGACCCTATGAGGAGAGGTTGAGAGATCTGGATCTCTTCAGCCTTTACAAAAGACTGCTGAGGGGTGACTGCCTATAAGTTTATCAGGGGAGGACAGCAGGGAATTGGGGATGCACTGTTTACCAGAGTGCCCCAGGGAGTAACTAGGAATAATGGGTGCAAACTAGTGGAGAACAGATATAGGTTAGACATTAGGAAGACATTTTTTACAGTAAGGGTAGCCAGAGTCTGAAATGGGCTTCCAAGAGCCCATTAGACATTTAGACTGGACATTAGGAAGAACTTCTTCACAGTTCGAGTGGCCAAGGTCTGGAACGGGCTCCCAAGGGAGGTGGTGCTCTCCCCTACCCTGGGGGTCTTCAAGAGGAGGTTAGATAAGCATCTAGCTGGGGTCATCTAGATCGTCTGAACCCAGCACTCTTTCCTGCCTATGTAGGGGGTCGGACTCGATGATCTATCGAGGTCCCTTCTGACCCTAACATCTATGAATCTATGAAGAGAGGTGGTACTATCACCTAACTTGAAGTTCTTCAAGAGGAGGCTTGACAATTACCTGGCTGAGGTCGTCTGACCTTGGCCCTCTTTCCTGCCAGGGACAGGGGGTTGGACACGATGATCCATTGGGTCCCTTCTGACTCTATAATCTATGAATTTATACATTACAACCCTGTGGCGACCCTTACAACCCAGGGAGAGGGCAGGTACCTGATAAGGATGACCATTTTAATACCCAACTCTCTGTGCTGAAAGGGGAGCAGTTTGTGACCAGCCAGCAAGGAAGAAACATCTCCCTGCTGAGCTCTGCTGCTCCAGGAAGACCTTGGAGGTGAAGGCAGGAGCTTATGGGGATGGTTTGGAGGCTCCTGGTCCTGGGCATGAGCTAAAACTGGACCTTGCCGGGCATGGGTGGCCTGGTGAGACTCCTGGTGGCACGGGAGCCCCCAGGAAATGCCAGGTCAGTTACTTCCCCAGTGAAAGGCAGGTTGGGGCACCTTAATAACCCCAGCTCCCACAACCAGGTGGGTAACCACATAGTAGGATCCAAGTAGGTGAACCTGTGTTAGAGAGAGTGGGCTAGTTGCTCAGAAGCCTGACTTGAGGCACCCTTGACTGGTCAATGCTGGGCCCAGGACCAAAAGGGTCAAAAGGGCCAGGGGCCCACCACGAGGGATGCCCAGAGCCAAGGGCCTGGGGTTCCAACTTGCCTTAGAGGTGAGGCCAGGGCCTGTGTCCAAATGTCCCAGGGAGGGCCACACCTGAGAGGGGGAAGAGTGCAGGGAGCTAGGCAGCCTAGAATGAGGGTGTAGTAGCCCGCCTGATTAGGAGAGATCTAGTTGGGGTCCAGATTAGAGGGTTATGGGGCCCAGTGTGGGGCCGGAGATGTTAAGAGCTTAGATGCCATCTGGGAGGCAAGGTCTGCTGTGTAGGAGAGGCTCAGAGCTGCAGATAATGCCTTCTGGCATCAGGGCAGGAAAGGGGCAGGCTCCCACGTGGGTAATATCTTAATCATTTTCCATCAAGGCATGGCAGGTGAGAGAGGCAGGTGGTTAGCCCAGAAACAGGTGGGCAGGCCAACTTCTAACTGGCCCCAGGCCCCCTGTTACAAACTCTCATATTTTTTTGGCAATACATTTGTCTGTATTAAAACAGAGATTGTTTGCTTGCAACTTGTTTATGAAATAATTAAGACAACACTGTACCAATGGCTTATCCTTTTCATTACTCATCACTCCTCCAGTCGTTGCATCATCTACAAACTGTCTTAGTAATAAATTTGATAAAAATATTAAACAGTATGGGCCAAGAGCTAGTCCTCGGAGGACTATCCTAGAAACAGAACCACTTACTGATGATGCCTCATCCATAATTACATGTTGAGACTATCAATTAGCCAGATTTTAATCCGTTCAATGAGCCCCATGCTATTTTTGTATCATTCTGGCTAGAATGCACCTTAATTACTCTAGGCTCATGGGCTGCTAAACTTGGAAAGACCTGTCAGTAAAAGGAGAGCACTGTGTGCCTCCTGGATAAATGACTGCCCAGCAGAATAATTGAGAAACAAAAATTATTTATTTCCATTTAAATAGGAACTAAAAAGCCATCTATTCCAGTCTTTAGGCACCCGAACACATCATTAAAAATACAGCTAAATCACAGCAGCATTAAAGCATTGATTGGAATGCAGCCAGCCACCCACACAAATTCCTTTGTAGCCCTTCATTGCTATGGGAAGCAAATACTCAGCCCTCTTGCTTTTGCAGCATGCCCAGAAGGTCATTTAACTACACTTGCACCCTATTGGATCAGGCTGAGAAGACGTTCCAGGGTCCTCACAACACCATGCCAGCTGCACCCTCCTTTTCTTAACAAGGAGCTGTGTAAAAGTAGTAAGGAACAACATGTGGAACAAGGGAAATTCCCCACTGCATTTTCAGGGCAAAGGAGGAAATAAACAGCTTGTTACATTTTATCAGGAAAAGCCCAAGGTCAAAGCCAAAGGTATGCCTTTCACTTTAATACAAGCTGAACCCGGAAGGCTTCATGCTGCAGCAGTGTATGTCGAAGAGGTGTGGTTAGACGTGGGGGAGTCCACACACCCTGATGCTTATTGTTCACTGAACATTGACAGTCCCAGCCTCCGGGCCTTGTCTGTGCGAGGATGTTAGTACACAGTGGAGTAAGCTGCTAATCCTGCCCACTTGAAGTCACGCCCTCACACTGACTTCCGTGTGTCAGACAAGCCCTGAAGGAATGCTTTGAATTGGATCTATTTTAATTTTGATAGTAGCTGGCTCCCAGTTCTGTGATCATGGTCTCCTTTTTTACTTGCACACATGGAAGGGAACGTTGCTAACCTGTCAGAAGAATCCCTTGGTCCCCCACAAGGGCAAATATTGCAATGGAGGCAAATGAAGAAGGAGTAGAAATTTAGCTGAACGTGGCATTTTTACTTGCTATTATATCAAATTAATTTTAAAAGGAAAAAAAATGTGATAGCTTTGTCCTGTGTGTTCAAGTGTCAGCTGTTCCTGTCATGCTAGCAGATCACCTGCCTGGCAAAGAATGTGCTATTGTACCAATGTTAAGTACAGTCAATAATGACTCCCTTCTTAAGCCCCATCTTAGCAGCTGCCTCAGCTCCAAACAGCAACAGAATTTTAACACCTATAGATAGATATCAGAGCACGGGTTATCATGATCACTTACATTCATTATTAACCACAATGCTTCCTGATTTTTCTTCACTGAAATTAATATCCTAGAGATCCGTTCTACCCGGAGGTAGCACCTACAAGTGATTTTAAAACTCAAGAAGTGTAATGAAAAGCAATGTGTTTTCTATTATTTCATCTAGTCAAGGGTGCCCTATCTTAGTAAAGCTTTATTTTTCTCAGCCTATACTCCTGTACTCCAGTTCTTCAATTATGTCACCCAGTTAAGACTTCTGAAATCTATTCACGTACATCACGACTTTTTCCAATTTCTGTTGGTTACATGACACAGAAAATGACGTGCAAGGAGTAAGAAAATAGGAGAAAGTCACATTGGTAAGAAGCAGAGTCATCTTGGGAGTTAAGCAGAAATGCACGTTGGCAAAAAGTTAAGACATCTCTACCCCTGGCAGCCACATTTTATCCATGACATCAATAACCGCATTACTGAGCTGGTCCAATGCCCATTGTAGTCAGCCGTCTTTGAATCACATCCTACAGACCCAAGTAACTAATTTAGTCACGTCAGGTGCAAATGTTGATCATTTTTAATTTAAATATAGATTCACCCCTCTGGATTCTGCGGACCAAGCATGACTATTTCACAAGGACAGCAAACTGATAATAGAGCTATTTATAGTAGTACAAAAAATACTTTACTTCAGACCCTGAAATGTCAATGGAGGCAGAAGCTGGCAGGATGTCCTCCTTTTGTTTTCAATGAACTCTTTCAATCTTGCAAAATTGTGGCCAGAAAGAAAACCTCTTCTTTGAATCTTTTAACATGTGAATGTTTGGCAAAAGCTGAGTGGGCTTGGGCATGATCTGCACCCGAGAACACAACCCTCCCTTCATCCCCCGCCACGGAAGACTGACCACTGGTGGTTTTGGGATGAGGCTATAAGGGATGAGGCTATAAAAAACTGGTCAGCTTGTGCATGAAAAATGTAGCTATGTCATGAACACTGAGTCTCATTATGCATCTTGCCCAACACAGGCCATGGGAGAATGGTTGTTTCTGCCTCTTCCAAGTAATGACGCCAATGAAGATGGAGACTGAAGTTGGGTAGTGTGTGATTAGATTCCCAGGGACATTTAATTAAATTCTTGGGGATGGGAAAACACTTGTATACACTGGAATGCAGTGAGTCACGCCCTGAGTGCCAAGGCTCGGAAGGGAGAGATTTTATAATAACTAAAAAGTTAAATAATTCATAGAAATGTAGGCAACTTGCTGTATCCGTGAAATCCCTAATCTCAGGATAGAATTTCCCATGCTAAAAAAATACCAATTTTACTTCAGAACAACAGCGTGAAAAATGTAATTCCTAACGCCTCATCCCTCCTAACTGCCTCTGACTCCAACCACCCTCAAACTTCCACAGAAAAGGAAGGGGGCACTGCAAATTTTGCAATCCTTTTCTCTTGCCCAGAATCTGAAGCATACGTTTAGAACAGCATATACCAAGAATGCTGGAGCGCTCAGTTAGTGGGCTACAGATGATACAATTTAATAAGCATTTTGCAACAGGCTGATTTTGTTTCTCACAAACACATGCCTAAAAAAATTTTAAGCCAGCTAGTTTGAAAGAGAGGAAGAGGAGGAGTGTGTGTGTGTGTGTGTGTGTCTGTGTGTGTGTGTGTGTGTGAGAATAAAAAATATCCAAACCATATTAGGAAAAGAAATGGAAAAAACAGAATGGAGGCGAAAGAGTTTGGAGATTGCTTTGTACCACTCCGAGAGGGAATTGATTTTTAAATATTAATATAAATAATATTAACAAACTGTGATTTATCCATGACCATCCAATATAATGAATATTATATTAATATTAATATAAATAATATTAACAAACTGTGATTGACTGAAGGCAGTGGAATGAATTAAGTGCTCAGCTTCTTCTGAAATAGATGTTGACTGAATTTTGAAGTCTAACCTTAAGCATTTATTTTTAGTATCTTGGTCATTACTAATTACCATGCACCAGATCAGATAGGAGATGTGGATAATCTGGTATTTGTACAAAGCCCCAAAATGGTACAACTGAGCTTTTAAAATACAGCTCTTTGAAATGTCTTTGGATGTTGCTGTCTACATTTGTTATCTTAGACATTTCTGGAAATTACAGCCTGGGTCTTGGCCAACTTTGAAAAAACAAACAAGCAGTGGGGAAAATATTTATATTGATCGCATGGTCAAGAATCTTTGGCTGGTGAAGCTTTCTAAAAAGTTGAAGGAGAGCTTTTATCTTCTGATTCTCTTCAAGTTTGTAAATAGAAGGAAAAAGAGATTTGGAAAAGTCAAACGATACAGCAGTTCCAGCTATCAACCTTGGCATAATAATCATTCGATTTAGCAAATACAAAACGTGGGAAGGGATTTATCTCTGGCATCTTTATGATCATGTGAACTCATTCCTCAAGGAAAAACAGTGTCTTAAGTAGAGGCACAAGGGGGAACTGTTTCCCCCCCTCTTTTTAAAAAAATTACAACAGCAGCAGTAACTGCAACATGTTAAATGCTTCTTGGCATTGCTACAAAAATCTAGCATCTAAAAGTCAGCTTTGATGCCAGGAGGATTTATATAATTAAAAGAACTTGTGGAAAATGTTAACTCTT
>NW_005841865.1:2645877-2653950 GCF_000455745.1 Alligator sinensis
CCTCAGAACAACATCTTGGAAAGTTAGAAGTCACAGACTTCGGGATACTGGGAAGAGAGGGAATAATGATCTCTAGTAAAGAGAAATTACTTTGCCTAATGTGTTCCTAGTATTGAGCTCAAAGAGTAATAGTCAGTGGCTCAATGTTTGGTTGGCAGTCAGTGTCAAGTGGAGTGCCCCAGGAGTCGGTCTTGGGTCCAGTTCTATTCAATATCTTTATCAATGACCTGGAAGATGGGATGGGGAGTGCACCCTCAGCAAGTTCACAAATGACACTAAACTGAAGGGAATAGTGGAAAGGCTGGAAGACAGGGCTAGGATTCATAGAGACCTCGACAAATATGAGTATTGGACCAAAAGAAATCTCATGAGGTTCAGCAAGGACAAGTGCAAAGTCCTGCCCTGAGGAAGGAACAATCCCGGGCACCAGTACAGGCTGTGGGCTGACTGGCTGGGCAGCAGCTCTGCAGAAAAGGACCTGGGGGTTACAGTGGACAATAAGCTGAAGATGAACCAACAGCATGCCCTAGTTGGAAAGAAGGCTAACGGCATCCTGGGCGGCATTAGTAGGAGCATTGCCAGCAGATGGAGGGAAGTGATTATTCCCTCTATTCAGCACTGGTGAGGCCACACTGGAGTAGTGTCATGTTTGGGGTCCCTCACTACAGAAAGGATGTAGACAGATTGGAGCAAGTCCAGCAGAGGGCAACAAAAATGGTTAGGGACTGCAGCACAGGACTTATGAGGAGAGGTTGAGGGAACTGGGCTTATTTACTCTGCAGAAGAGAAGACGGAGGGGGGATTTAATAGCAGCCTTCAACTACCTGAAGCATGATCCCAAAGAGGATGGAGCTGGACTGTTCTCAGTGGTGGCAGATGAGAGAAAAAGGAGCAATGTGCTCAAGTTGCAGCAAGGGAAGTTTAGGTTAGATATTAGGCCAGGGGTGGGCAAAATGCGGCCCAGGGGCTACATGCAGCCCAGCAGGCCATTCTATCCGGCCCTCAGGGCTCCTAAAAAATTTAGAAAATTAATATTTATCTGCCCTGGGCTGCCTGTCATGCGGCCCTTGATGGCTTGCTAAAACTCAGTAAGTGACTCTCTGCCCAAAGTAATTGCCCGCCCCTGTATTAGGCAGAGCTTTATCACTAGGAGGGTAGTAAAGCACTGGAGTAGGTTACCCAGAGAGATTGTGGAATCTCCTCCATCCTTGGAGGTTTTTAAAACTCGGCTAGACAAAGCCTTGGCCGGGATGATCTAGTTGAGGATAGTCATGCTTTGAGCAGGAGGTGGGTCTCGATGACATCCTGACGTCCCTTCTAACCCTAATTTTCTTTGATCCTATGATTCTATGATTTCAATATCACTGTTTGATGTCACTGAAGATACTTGAGCAGGATTTCCACCTCGTTTGAGCTTGGCATAACTGTGCAAACTCTGCAGTTCACAATGAGGCCACCTGAAGATCTGGCCTCATTGTTTTCCATAAGGATCATCCTCTTCCAGAACTGCTTTTTCTAATTGGAGTGAAGTCATTCATAATTGTGGATTTATGACAAGAGGTGGTTAATAAATACAAAAAACTCTTGCATAAAGCTATATACAGTACCTTCAAGCTGCCCATAGAGATTAACTGAGCCTGTTCCATTTTACAAACAAGGACACAGGTTAAGGGACTTGTCAAAGGCCACCCAGCAAGTCACTGGCACAGGCAGTTATTTTGGAAGTTCCTGACTCCCAGTCCAACAGCATTTCATGCGGACTATAATATCATTCCTACTCCTGTAATAATGACTTATTTGATAACTTCAAATAATTTGATAACTTGATAACTTCAGTGCAAGTGTCAATGAGAGGGCATTGGCTTTGTGGACTGAAACCTGTCATGGAGCAAAATGAACACATTAAGGGAAATGATAAAGAGCTATGTTTATACATGACTCTGTGTATGGCTTAGAGTACAAATTGATTTGGCTTTGGTTTAATTCTAAAGTGAGATCAGAATATGTAGAAATATGAGCTAAGAACCCCAAATCCTATTTGCATCTTTGTGTCCTAAGTGGTCTCCTTTAAAGACCAGATCCTAAGACAGGGGTGGGCAAAATGTGGCCCGCGGGCCAGATGCAGCCCACTAGGCCATTCTATCTGGCTCGCGGGGCCCCTAAAAAATTTAGAAAATTAATATTTATCTGTCCCTGGCTGCCTGTCATGCGGCCCTTGATGGCTTGCCAAAACTCAGTAAGCAGCCCTCCGCCCAAAATAATTGCCTGACCCTGTCCTAAGCCTTCACACAGACAGCTCACAATGCTTTGTCAGCACAAAGAAAACGAAAAGCAACCATGATCAGAATCATCACTGCCTGCTAATAGCATACTGTCCTCAGCATTGGGTGTTTATTTGGGAGTGTACTGGACAGTAAAAAGGCACAACTGAACTGTGTTCTGCTGTTGGGATTCCTCACCAGGGTAAGACCTGCTCTGGGGTTGTTAACATCTGCACGCATTAGAGCAGTCCTGAGGCTGCTCTAGCATGAGTCAGCAACCCCAAGGATTGTTTGATATGTTTTGTTTTATTATTGCCTCTCTAAATAATTAGGAGGAATAGGTCAGTATAATTTCTAAGTGTTAGATAAATACAAATGTGTCTCGGTACAGATTCAGATCACATTCAGATTTTACCAATAATCTGAATTACAGCAGCTTCAAGAAGCAATACTCCTGATACAGAGGCTACTGACATCATTTGAAAGGCTCCTGTTTGGACAAGACCATAAACTAAAATGTTCTAAAATAATCTACAGGTCACATACAAGCGGAAAGACAGAGATTACAACTTAAAAAAAAATCAAAATAACAGTGACTCACACACTTGCACACTCATTCTGGGGCTGAGAAAGAAAACAGTTACTCAAGCTGTTAAAGTTTCAGACCTAGAAAAATACATTATGTAAGTTTCATCAGCGTCAATAATGGCCGTGAAGACCAAAATGCTACTTGGAGTGCATCACAAGTAGAATGATTCATGTATCTGTATTACATGATAGAAATGTGGAGAGCCTAAGCAGCACAAGAGCCTGGTGCTAACGATGTAGTCATGGCTCATGCAATCAGGAAAGCTGGAAAGTTTAAAATAATGAACACGAGTGGTTGGGAAAAAGAAATCACTGTGGTATGAAAACAACGCAAGAGGCTGAGAGTTTAAATTTTGTAGATCTCCACCAGGTTTATAGAAAAGATTGGGAAGAACCCCAGTTAAACAGACTACCAGATCATTGGAGACCTGTGGACAAACAACATGTACTGGCATTCAGACACTAATCGTAAAGTAATACCTACATCTAAAGTGTGCTATTAGACTATGCCCTAGTGAAACTAATTTGGGAACCCTGTGACAATTACAGAGTTTGTACTTGGAAAGTTTGCCGGCCATTATAAAACATCCTAATTATATGGAAACCATTAAACTGTGTCCAATTAAAGAATAACTGCGGCCAATAGTGGCTACTGCCATGCAGTGATGGAAGAATTTGGTCCAATATTTAATGATTAATATTCTGTAGAGATGGATAACTTAAGGGAGCCTTTCAAAACAGGAGGTAAGGACTGGATGTTGAACATAGTTCAGTCAGCAACATACCTGTGTCTGCCATAAGCAACTGGAAAAACAGTTCTCCCCAGTGAAAATTCTACCGCTAGTTATACCCAGGAGATCAATGAAAATACAGTCATTAGCAATGAGGATGACTAAGCTTGTTACTAAATTCATATCCCATGATTATGAGTAGCAGGGAAGGCAGTGATTTATGGGGTCTTTTACCAAGAAAACTCCAGCATCTCAATATATCTGAAACTTATGCAATCCAAGGCACAGTGCTCTGCATAGCTACGTATACTGGTCAGAACAACTCTGATCCAAATAGCACACACATCTATCATTTTAAAATCATAAGCCTGAACTGACCATGCATGTTGACCCAGCTCTTTATAAGAAGTAATTCCAACATGCTGAGTGTTTGTCTAAAATACACCGAAAGTTTAACGAAGTTTCCAGTTATAACCTGTAAGCAAGAACTGTCATCTGTAAAGAAACAGACAAATCATCATCTTTTAAAGTGAACATGGAAGAGATTTCCATGCCTTCATTATCATGCAGAGACCCTAGAGATTAACGGAAACAGTACTGATGTACAAGCTTGAGTGACATCTTCTTGTGAGATTTGCTGCACGAAGAAATGCAGTGAGCTGCTTCCAAAAACTTGGTCAGGGATGACACACTTTTCCTCTAAAAACTGTCCAAGTGAAGTTTAATTTTGAGGGCTTTGATTTTTGCTCGTTCCAGACAACTAATATACAAATACATAGGAAGGGAACCATCTTCTAAGTCTGTCACAATCAGTTCACATACCACAGCAGGTTATTTTTGTAAGCGATTAGGATAACCTCCTGGCATACTCTGCTGCTTTTCTCCACAGCTGACAGCAACAATGATGACTTCATCCTTATCTCCTGTTAGACGTGTGGATTGAGATGATGTTATGCAGAATCAGAAGGCTTTGCATGCTGGGAAATAGAATGAGCTTTTGGAACTCCCCTGTTACACAGTACAATAAAGTAAAAACCTTTTTGGATGAATAAAAATCTTTTGTCCTTTGCCAGTACTTTCCATCCGAGGATCCTAAAGTGCTTTCCAACCACTAATTAGCCTCACAGGTCCCCTGTGAAGAAGGCATGGCATCATTATCCTCAAGTCACAGCTAAAATTGTTCGATAGCATTCATTGGCATAATAGCTAAACATTTTTAAGTGGCTTACCAATGATCCCTGGGAAGGCAACATAGATTTCCAGGATCTACCTTATTTGTGTATGTGTGTGCGCGCATACACGCACTCACCTCCACACACAGAATGAAGTAGCTGAGATTCAGCAATGACCTTATGCCAGAGATTATTTAGTGCACATGAAAAGGATCAGAAGGCTAAGCCTGTAATAGGGTAAAGGCCCATGCATTATCTGATCAAGGTTCTATATCTGTGACTTGCTGGGAATGTCATGTGGTCTAGGAAGCATGTTTTTCTTAATGGAGCAAATTATGGTTGCTCTGATGGCAAAGACAGTGGCCTCTGGAGATGGCAGGGATACATAGTTAGACATGCTAACTATTAAATACGCATATGGAAAATGGCTGCTTTATTTAATGTTTTGCTATGACTTCCATGGTCATAACTACTTGTACCTATTAAATACTCCAGAATTCCTTTCCTAAAAGTTAGCATGTGAGCTGCAGTGCCTTAGCCAAATTGCCTCTTGGAATGATTGCTTCCTCCCTCCTTCCAATACCCACTCTTCCTTTCATTTGCTCCTTTAATACAGTTATGGCTGTGGGATGGGAGCTGAGGAAGGGGAACACAGAGTTCTCCTTCACAGTCTCTTCTAAACCCTATAGTTTTGCCCTGTGCTGATAACCAGATACAAGAAATTATATAGGGGAAGGACACAAATTGGCTTGGGTCATGACAGACCAACACTTCTCTCAGGCTAGTGGCTTGATTTCTATGCAGCTTTCATTTAATAGAGTAAATCCCTAGCTGGTGGGAGTTGTAAAGTATATCTTGAAAGTATGAACTGAATACAGATGATGCAGCAATGAAGTAAGCCTGAAATAGAAGCTCTGAGAGGTGTGAGCTTCCCCACTCAAGAGCTGATGAACATTCAACGTTAAGGTTGACTCAGTGTCAGTTGCTCATCAAAGTATTTAAGAAGAAGGTATCATGGTCTACTCAGAGTGACCTCTCATTTTAGGGTTAGTTAATGGGTGGATCTTACCACTTACTTCTTCACCTTCCCCTGTGAAAAAGTGGAGCTAGATCGAAGAAGCTTCTCAGAGCATCTGGACCAAGAGGAGTCCAAGACTGAGAAGTCCTTTGGTGTGTCTAAACCCTGATGAGGGGGAGTCAAGTTCAAGAAACCCATTAGGGACCCAAGTATACACAGCTGCATTTTGAATATCAGCACCACCTGTTGAGAATAAGACCTTATTTTGGCATGTCACATAGGTGGAGCTGACAGAGGTGTACTTCTGCCTTTCATTTACCAATAAAAATCTCTCAGAGATCATTCAGGAAGGTCAGGTATCCAGGTTGTAGCTATATTGGTCTAGAGGAAAAAGCAATCAGGGCTCATGATAGATCTGATATATTTTATTAGAGCAACATGATTTAAAAAAAATAAAATAAAAATCTTTAATTGCAAGCTTTCAGGCACAAACACCCTTCATCAGGCATTGGAGAAAAAATTGTAAAAGGTCTCCTGGTAGAAATGAAAGTTCATATTTCATAGAATTTCACAGAGGAATCAATAGATGGAAAGCTCTTCTGGACAGGCAGTTCTTAGCTGGTAAGGAGTCTCCCAGCTCTCTTGTAAGGCTCTGTTATGATGCAAATTTCCTTGAACCAAGGCAGGAGCAGTATCTCAGGTTTCAGGTGGTCACAGTTGCTTTCTGCTTGGGAAATTATGAAGATTTCATTTAAAAAAATGGGCTAAAATTTGATATCTTCCATGGTCAGGTATCCAGGTTCTAGCCATATTGGTCTAGAGGAAAAAGCAATCAGGGTTCATGGTAAAAGTGATATCTTTTATTAGACCAACAAGATTTTTGCAAAAAAAAGTTCTTAAATTTGCATCATAACAGAGTCTCACAGGAGAGCTGAGAGTAGGGTGGCCATCAAGGTACCTCAAGAATAGAGGACAGTGCCCCCGCCAGGCTGGGGGCACGGTGAGCTCCTGCAGGCAGCAGTGGCGGCGATGAGCGGGAGCTTTCGCAGGCAGCTGCAGCGGTGTTGGGGGCACGGGAGGGCCGAACAGGGAGCTCCCGCAGGCAGCCGCGGCGGAGTTGGCAGCAGAGGTGGGCTGAGTGGGGGGCTCCCGCAGGCAGCTGCGGTGGTGTCAGAGGCAGGAGTGGTGTGGAGGGTGCCGCCAAGTGCTGAAAAATAGAGGACATAAAGGCATCTGATAGAGCACAGAGGACCAGAAAACCAGACTGTCTTTTATAAAACTGGATGAATGGCATCCCTAGCAGAGAGACTCTTTACCAACTAAGAACTGCACGGCCGGAAGAGTTTTCCATCTATTGACCCCTCTGCGTAATCCTATGAAATATGAACTTGATTTCTACCCAGGAGAACTTTTACTATCTCTTTTCGAAAGACTGATGAAAGGTGTTTGTGCCCAAAAACGTGCAATTAAAGAAATGTTTTTGAAAAAAAAGTGTTGGTCTAATAAAAGATATCACCGCTACCATTCAGGAAGGTCTACATTTGAGTACTGAAGGGGCTTATGGATGGAAAAGGACTGGGTGGGGAAATGGGTAGTGGTACGAGCAGGCCAGGGGGTTCAGTGTTATCTAGAGCGGAGGTCTTGGGGGGGTCAACGTTATCTAGACGTGCTCTGGCCTGGTCTCTGCAGAGGGGCCAAACAGCGCACTCCAACCCCGCAGTGCCCCAAAGGGGGCCAGGCACCTTGTTTTGACACAAAGGGATGCCCTGTTCACACCAGTGACATGATAGGATGGTATGTTGGCCCTGTTTACACCAGTGATGTGATATGATGTCATGTGATATGTCACGTTAGCACCATGGAGATCAGACATGTTGTCATCAGGTGACATCATGCCTGGTGACGCTCACCCACAGCACTATCGCTGAGCACTCGGGGTTTGGGCACCCACACAGGCCGCCCCGGCCCGCGGACCGAACCATCGCCACGCTGCCCCCACACCAACACCCCGACAGCCGCACGGTTGGTACCGCCCACTGAGGACTCTGAGCCAATGAGAGCCTCCTGCTTTGTGACGTCGCCGCGCAAGATTCTAGCGGACTGAATTCAGTGTCGAAAACAACACGACCTTCTCCCCGCCCCCGGGCGGCTCCCGGCCTCTTCATTGGCTGTCGCCCGCACCGAGCTTTCCACCGGGCGTGCGTCACATCCTGGAGACGGCCAATGAGCGCAGGGCGGAGCCGAGCCGTGACTACGGGCGGAGGCTGAAGCCGGAAGCGGAGGGGGGCGGCGGGGGCGGGGCG
>NW_005841865.1:2654056-2659342 GCF_000455745.1 Alligator sinensis
TCTAGCGCTCCGTCGTCCCGGCGGTGAGGCCCGCGGGCTCTGCTCGGCCGCGTCCCTGGTCAGGCCTGTCCTTGGGTTTGTGATGAGTTGTGTGTTATAGAGAAAGGGAGAGGCTGCAGGACCGGGTGCCCGAGCCTGTCCCCTGTGGTTTCAATTCCCGTCAGTGGGTCTTGTATCCTGGAAGACTTGAGTCCTAAGGTGTTTGCTGGTTGATGGTGTAAAAGGCCCAGGTGTAACCACAGGTCGTGTGCCCCTGCTATATTTCCTTTTCGTTTGTAAACAGAGGTGTACTTGGCTGGTACGTTTTTATGACCTGAAGTGCCTGTATAAAGCTGGAGGCCTCGTCACGCATTTAAAAGAAGAGCCCCGTGACTACACTTCCTGCTTTGAACCAGGATAAAGCAGGAAGGACCCCATCCGCTGGCTGTTTCTGGATATCCAGCTGAATTGCGGGCTCTGTTTGCTGCTCGGCGTGTTCAACTCTCTTGAGAGAGGGGTAATGTATGGGGAAATGTCCTCACGGTTCCCCTGCTTCTCCTTCAGATTCCTTGCCTGTGTAGCGGTGCCTCGTGTTTGCTGTGCCGATGCTGTCCGAACAGCAAGAATTCGACAGTGACACGTCTTATCTATGCCTTCCTCCTCCTCCTCAGCACCTTTGTGGCCTGCATTATGCTGGCGCCAGGAATGGAATTGCAGCTGAAAAAGGTGTGGAAAAGCCTCTTGTGATCTATTTGCCATAAATCTACAATTTGTTTTGGAGGACGCCAGTTCTTTTTATTAAGCATGGGTTACAGTGGATGTAAAAATTTCCATGTCTCTCATAGAAACCTAGGGTTGGAAGGGACCTCAGGAGGTCATCTAGTCCAGCCCCTGCTCATAGTAGGACCACTGCCAACTAGATCACCCCAGCCAAAGCTTTGTCAAGCCAGGCCTGATAAGTCTCCAAGGATGGAGAGTCTACCACCTCTCTAGATAACCTGGTCTAGTGCTTTACCACCTTGCTAGTGAGAGTTTTCTTCCTAATATCCAACCTAAACCTCCTTTATTGCACCTTGAGACCATTGCTCTTTGTTCTGTCATCTCTTACCACTGAGAACAGTCTAGTTCAGGGGCAGGCAAAAGTCTTACTCTTGTATGTTGGGGTGGGGGGGACTTGGGGGTGTGCGTAGATGTGGGTGGGTATGGGGGTTTGTGGGTGAGAGGCGTGGGGTTTGTGGGGGAGTGGGTGGGTGGGTGGGTGCAGTGTTTGTGGGGGAGGGGGTGGTTGTGGAGCTTGTGGAAGAGGGTTTGAAGGTATGGTGGGGTGTGCACGGGAGCTGTCTGCGTGCTGCCGCTCCCCACCTGCCGTCAGCTCCCTCTCCTGCCCCACACCAGTCCGGAGCCCGCACTGCCTGGCCCTGGCATGTCCTGCTGCCCCCTGGGCACATTGAGGCTAGGGTGCAGTGTTTGTGGGGGAGGGGGTGGTTGTGGAGCTTGTGGAAGAGGGTTTGAAGGTATGGTGGGGTGTGCACGGGAGCTGTCTGCGTGCTGCCGCTCCCCACCTGCCGTCAGCTCCCTCTCCTGCCCCACACCAGTCCGGAGCCCGCACTGCCTGGCCCTGGCATGTCCTGCTGCCCCCTGGGCACATTGAGGCTAGGGTGGCTCCTTTCAACTGCTGCTGGCCCTATGGTACTGGTAGGGACCTGCACGTACACCCCCAACCTGGCTCCCCACACCAGCTCCTGAGTCACCTATCCAGGCTCAGCAGCGGCAGCTACTGGGCAGAAACTGTTGCTTGGCGTGAGGGGAAAAAGCGGTCCCTTCCTCTAACCTGCTGGCAGGCAGTTCTTGGTGCAGCCCAGTGTGGTGCGGGCTCTGGGCGGCTGTACCAAGAACTTCCCGGCAGCAGCAAAGTGGCGGGGGTGCACTGCTTTTCCCCAACAATTCTGCCTAGCAGCCGCTGCTGCTGAGCCTGGACAGGAGAGTCTGGAGCAGGTGCAAGGCGGGCCGGGTCAGGCTGAGTATGTAGGTCTCTGCTGGTTCTGCAGGGCTGGGGCCAATGGCAGCCATAGCCAGAAAGAGTCACTGCTGCCTGGGCTGCCTAGAAAGTTAATCTAGCCATAGAGCCGCCTCGGCTCTACTGCGTGCCCAAGGGGTCACAGAACGCACCATGGCCAGGCAGGACCAAGGGACCCACCTCGGGCCAGACAAAGCCCCTCTGCAGGCTGTATCCAGCCCACAGTCTGTATTTTGTCCGTTCCTGGTCTAGCTCCATCTTCTTTGGAGCTACCTTCCAGGTGGTTAAAGGCTTCTATCAAATCCCCACTGAGTTGGGTTTATTTTTGTTTTTTTTGTTTGTTTTTTTTTTTCCCCCTCCAGTTCCCTCAGCCTTTCCTCATAAATCATGTATCCCAGCCACCAAACCCTTTTCTTTGCTTGGCTTTCTTTCAGATGCATAGGGGGCCTCACCTGAGAGAAATAATTATCTGATTATATATATCATTGGTTTATTATGGTCTTACACATGTACCTCACTGAAATGTAGGTGGGCGCAGTGCTTGCTTTTCTTCTAAGCTTACATTTTCTTTAGTGCAGTCTGAAGCAGGTGTTGCTGTGTTGCAAATCCTCTTTCCATAAGCCAGTTCACTTTGATTTTACGCTTCTGAAGAAGTGACTTTAACTAAATTACCTAAATAATTAATTCTGTCTCCATCTCTTCCTGCCCTTTTGATAAATTCCTCAAACAGGTAAACACATCTCAGCTAGCGGGAGAGTTAGGGTGGTGGCCTTCTAGCATGTGGAACAAGGAAAGGTATTCGTGGACCAGTGTTACTAGGGTCCTGCCTAAAAATCGAGCTATCTGCTTGTGGCCAAAGTTGGGTGCCACTGGGGGCTTCCAGACAGGAGTAGGCAAAGGTATTTAATAGACTGAAGTGTGCCAAGTGGATTCCTGTTTGGTATTTTCCCTTAAAGAACAAGTTCATAAGATGCATGTTTTGAAGACTCTCTAGTCTGGAGAATTCCATGGTTAATTTGAATGGCATGTCTTGCTTCCATAGAGATGTTATGGGGAGGGAAAGATGACATTAGATTCTGTTTGGCCAGATGGGAAGTCCTTTCTTATCAGTTGTGGGATAGAAGTTGGCTGAGAACCTTGTGTTATTTACGTATTCCACGTGTTTGTGACTGTGGTCTGTGAAGTGCAACTTATGAGTCTATTGTTTTTTGTTTTTTACTCAGGTGCCTGGATTTTGTGATGAGGGACTTCATACCCGGTTACCGCACCTGAATGGCTTTGTTAATTGCGACGTGCTGGTGGGATACAGAGCAGTGTATCGCATCAGCTTTGCTATGGCAGTGTTTTTCTTTATCTTCTCTATGCTTATGATACAAGTGAAAACTAGTAACGATCCAAGAGCCTCGGTGCACAATGGGTATGTGTGCATTCAGCTGACTTGCTGCTTACCTTATTGCCATCTCTCTCTTCCTGCCTTCTTCCCCAAACAAAAGTAACCAGTTTTTTTAGTTTATAGGGATTTACAGCTCTAACTTAGTTTTTAGTATCTTGCTGATTGCCTAAAGAGCACAGTCTCTGAACTGGTGAGTGGCTTCTCATTGCACCACATTTCTAACTTACAGACAGCTGAAAGTCAGTGGGTAACTTTGGAATTGGCTAAAAATTTATGTATTCTCTTACTTTTTAGGAAAAAAAAAATGTTTCTTTGAAGTCTGGCCTTAGTTTAAAACTGCCATCCTCAGCTTTTAGTAGGAAAGTTTTAAAAAATAAATAAATAAAAAAAAATTCCCCACCAGGAACCTATTTCTATTAATGAATCACCCTTCCTGCCTGTGTAATTTTCATTGTTTATGAACCAACAACCACCTAGCCTAGGAAGTCTACTCCCTAAAGTATCCCCAAATATGCTATATATGTCTGCTCTATCTGTATTAGGAGACTCTCTCTTCAGCAGCCACTTTCATTGTTCACTTGTGACATGTAGACTGTGGGACCAGTGTTTTCCAACAGATCTTTGTCTCTGTCTCAAGGTTCTGGTTCTTCAAAATAGCAGCCATCGTTGGTATCATGGTTGGAGCATTCTATATTCCTGAAGGGCCTTTCACAAGAGGTACGGCTTATGCATACAGTCATGGAATGTTTTCTTGGAAATGCAAACCATTTTTGCAAGTTGGGATGTGGGTGTAGTCAGCATATTCCACATTATGTTTGCAGCACAGCCCTTTCTTTGCAATGTTCTAGGACTGTCAAATGTTTCAGTAACTTGGGAAGTTAGTGGGGTAAGCAATGTATTCCTTGAGGCATAGCAGCCATGGCTCAAATGGGACCAAGCTGCATATTCATAATGCAGAACTCTACTCTGTAGTCCCAAGGGTCAAGTTGACTAAGGAATGACTTATTTTATGCCTGTTCTATTACTGTTTATATTAGTGGAAGCTTCAAAACATTTCCCCACCTCCCCCGCTCCTCATGTTGTAGGGATCTCTTTCAGAGAGCTTTTGTGAGGATGTCATCAGTCAGTGATTCTAAGGGAGTGTACATCTGCAATTAGTTCTAATATCTATCCAGTTTAGAGGATTGAGGGGGGTGGTTAAGTTTATCACCAAAGACATGTGTGATGATGGGGAATTTACGTTCAAATTCTTCTGTGTATTTGATTAGGTTCATATGGGCATTTCCATTGGAGTAATTGAAACTATTTACATGCTCTAGAATTAAGTGCAAATGTAATATTGCAGGACTGAGGCCCCTGGAAGTCATGGTGTCTGAGTTTCCAAGTGGGTAGTTCTAGGCTGTGCTTTCACCATTCGTATATAAGCCATATCATGGTCAGCATTATTATCCCAGGATAATTTCTCTCCATAGGAAATACACAGATTATGAGAGAGAACTTCATACTCTGCATTTTCCTTTCTAGCATGGTTTGCAATTGGCAGTGCTGGAGCCTTCTGCTTCATCCTCATCCAGCTGGTGTTGCTTGTGGATTTGGCTCATTCTTGGAATGAGTCCTGGGTGGAGCGAATGGAGGAAGGAAACTCGAGGTGCTGGTATGCCGGTAGGTTCTTCAGCTAGGAAGTGCAAAACATCAACTGGAAGAGACTAACAGAATGCCACCTGCATGATTTACACATGAAAGAAGATGTAGCCTGCTAAAACATGGTCTGTGTCACGTACCCATTCGGTTTTAGGTATATGATGTCGTGGAAACACACGCAGCATACTTTTGGGTCAGGTCAGCAGAAGCTTTTATTCAAAAGAAACTACAGCTGTAGGGGGGATTCCAAAGTGAC
>NW_005841865.1:2659450-2663134 GCF_000455745.1 Alligator sinensis
TTTTTTGCTATCTTCAAGGCCGCGGTGAGCGAAGCAGTTGCAGAGGAGTTACAAAGAACAAACACTTTCTCTTATCTGTTCTACTATACAGAGCCAGCAATTCTCCACAAAGCGGTTATGTCATCTTATAACTAAAATAATCAAAGTTTAAGGCATATATTTCTTCTGATTCCACAATGAGGAGCTCATAGCTGCCATGCTGTCCTGTTATATCTATATCTATATGTTGGTCTTGTCCTCGTACAATAAGAAGCAGGCTCTGTTTGTCTCAGACTGGTATAATGGTCAAATGAGCAGCACTAAAGTTTCTTGTCTAGTTATGAGAGGTCTTATCTGAATGCAGGGGCATACAGCCAGGAACTTCCAAATTCTACTTCTCAGTTTGCCTTGGACTCCTTCCTATCCACAGACAAGTTGGCTAAACCATTTTCCCCTGAGTTATACTATAGGCTTGATGGTGGTAATGCTGCTCTACCTTACAAGTAGGTTGTTGACATAATAGGACAGATCTTCAAAAAAAACCAAACACATTAACACTGAATTGTTGTACAAGTTTAGGTAAACATGCATTGTAACTTCTTCGAGGTTGCTTATATTGGGAGGAAGAGTGGAGTAGAGATTGCCCCAGCCAGGCTGGGTGATGGGAATGTTTTCAGCTGGGCAGGCTCCTTCCTGGGGCATTTAAGAAGCTTATGTTTCTACACTGATCATGAGAGCTAACATTTTGTCTTTTCTCTTTAGCCTTACTATCCTGTACAGGCCTCTTCTACATCGTGTCAGTCATTTTACTTGTGCTTTTCTACGTATTCTACACAAAACCTGATGGCTGCACTGAGAACAAGTTCTTCATAAGTATTAATTTGATCCTGTGCGTTGCCGTCTCCATCATCTCTATCCTCCCAAAAGTTCAGGTACTAAATATTTTTGTGAGCTTCTAAGTTCAATTCTTCAGCAGATAGTCTGGAAAAAATCTCGCTTGTAACAGGAAGGAGTGAAAATATACTTAGCTATTCCATCTGATGCATCTGACCAGGTCTTTACTACAGCACTTTGTCAGCATAGCTGCATGGACAAAATTGCCACCCTTGCTGCATTCTCACTAGTATGCTTTTGTTGACTTGGATGCATGGGCAAGCAACATTAATTGTCCAGAAAAACTATCAGTCTACACTTCTACTCTCCACTAGGTGGCTCTGTCAGCATAGTAATAGAGGAGGCCTTGTAGCCCAGGCAAGCTACCTCCACTCTGTGCTTTCTGCTTATTTCTAAGCGGCCTAATGCTGTGGTTACTAAACTGTGGACAATGGACAACTTGCTGACATCTGTAGAAAGTCAGTTTGTCACAACATACTGGCTCATGTTTCAAGCATTACCATAAAGACAGCTGAAGTACTGTGCACCCAGTTATTTACTAATTATGCTTTTCTACACAACCAGTTTTTTTTTTTGTTTTTTTTTTTTATGGTTGCCTTGGATGTTGTGCTGTCATGCATCTGAAAACTATGACCTCTCCAGGTCATCTGAAATATACATCAGTAAGACTTAGGTTGTCAAATTACTTCGGTGCTTCTAAAATGTTATTCTTTAACATGTTCCTCACCATGAAAAGAAAACACGTGAACCTTTGCCCTAGTTTAAAGCAGTTGTCAGACAAATTGATCTCAAGGTTTTATTGCATTAATAGTTTATGTTGCTGCCACAAATTCTGACTTTGCCTTTTGGTCCACCTGAGGTTTTTCATGTACAAATTGAGCATAGAAATTAGCTCAGTGCCATTTTAAATAGGCAAATTCCTTGGTGACTTGTGTTGGCATCTGTAGTAGAACTAATCTTCCTGCCTGTATATCAAGTGGAACACCGCCACGCTTAATGCTGCTATTCAGACACCTTTTGCAGACTATTGGATATACACGTAGATCTTGGGTTTAGATGCTCCAGTGCTTCCCCCAAGCCTGTTTTGAATCACTTTATTAATCTACAGCAGGGTATTACTGGATATCACTCGTACATTTGTTTGAGCCGTGTCTGCAGACCTGCTACAGTCAGAGTCTGCATTAGAGACTGACTAAAAACTGATCTGCTGTGAACTTCTGCATGCTTGGGTCAGAAGGAATAAACGTGCGCCATCAGCTGCTCTTTCTATGAAAGTGGAGAACACTGGTCATTACCTACTAGTTTACAGTCCTTACCCTGTGGCCCCTGCATTGTCTGCTGTCACAGATAACATATAGTCATGAAGAATCAGAAGTCTTGATTTCATATCTGAAGCTTTTTCTGCTGATCATTAAACGTTAGTAAAATCTGTAGAAATTAAGATTTGTGTATGTGAAATTCTTCCTTTTTAACTGTGAGGAGAGCATTTTGTTTTTAAACAGGAAAACCAGCCACACTCTGGCCTTCTGCAGTCTTCTGTTATCACTCTATACACCATGTATCTCACTTGGTCAGCCATGTCTAATGAGCCAGGTAAGCATCCACTTGACTTGGTTATTCCATTCTTAAAACAAACAATCTGTTGGTGGGTTTCACATTTGTGATGAGTGATTGTGTTATTACTAGTCATTTGTCAAGTCCAGAATTCAGGCTGTTTCTGATGGCCTCAATACTTCCAAAACTGAACAGTGGGAAGCCTTGCAAAACCATAAATGCTTTATGAATATTTTTGCCCAGTCTCATCAAGTAAAAGGAGGAAAGACCTTTTTAGTACTTAGACTTTTGTGGAATTCCAGAGCAGGTCAGAGGGAACTTGGCTGATGAAAGATGAGACAAACTGATGTCAAAGTTTGTCTTTCTGTTGGTGTCTAAAACCTTTTTCAGATCGAAGCTGTAACCCGAGTTTGTTAAACATCATCACACAGATAACTACATCCACAATAGCTCCAGCTAACACAACCATTGTACCTGCCACTCCAGCTCCGCCAAAGTCCTTGCAGTGGTGGGATGCACAGAGCTTTGTTGGCCTTATTATCTTTGTCCTTTGTCTCTTATATTCTAGGTAAGACCTGAATCACTTTAAATGTCTTGCCTACTTGTTGTCAAGGTTGGGTTTGTGAATGAAGTTTACCTGGATTGCAGATTCTGTTGACTTTGGGAGCAAAGAAAACAAAAAATGGATTACTACCATTACATTCTATATCCTGGGAAGATACAGGCTGCATCAGCCCCAGTTCTCCTAATTCATTAAAGGGAAAAGGGTGGAAGCTTAAATAGGCTGTAAGATAATGAAGGGTTAGAGGAAGAAAAAATGCTGCCTAGTCACTAAACGAATAGTAGAAAAGCTATGTCTGAACAGACATACCCAAACCACACTAAAAAACCCAGATGCATGTAGGGGAAGGTATTTTTCTCATCTGACAGGTTGCACAGCACAGTGTTTCCACCCATGCTAGCTGGGATTTGAGTGAATTGCCTGATCTTGTAACGGCTGGAGCCCCGGTGCTTTTACTACACTAGATGACCAAGAAGGGTGTCAAGTCCCATGTGTTATGTCTTCAAAGAGTAGGTCATTGTTCTGAAGCATGGATGGAAATAGGTTGTTGGCTTTTCCAAAGGAACAAACAATATCACTAGAATTTGCAACATGTCTTGCTTAGGCATTGTGTTCTCTAAAAACTTTCAAATGCCATGATATTAAATGCAGTTTTTTAATAGTTTTTGCTTTGGGTCACTTGCAGCATCCGCTCT
>NW_005841865.1:2663165-2676590 GCF_000455745.1 Alligator sinensis
GCCAGGTGAGCAAGCTGACTCTGTCTGGAAGTGATAGTGCCATCCTGGAAGATGGTGTGGGGGCAGGTGGTGGAGCTGGAGAAGTAGTCCGCCGTGTTGCAGACAATGAGAAGGAAGGAGTTCAGTACAGCTATGCCTTCTTTCACTTCATGCTGTTCCTTGCCGCTCTGTATATCATGATGACTCTTACTAACTGGTACAGGTAAGAACATAGGCTGAAATATGCTCAGTACTAGGTGGCAGGAGACGTACATTTGTGGGGAGAGACCTCTTGTGGTTGCTTGGGGTGATCACTTACAACAGAGGTTCCCAACCACCAGGCCACGGCCCGGTACCAAGCCGCAAAGGGTTGGCTGCCAGGCCATGGCACTAACCCTGCTCCTGTAGATCCCCCGCAGTGAGAGGGGGGCGGGGAGTGGGACTGCTGGGGCTGGAGCAGGCGTGGATGCAGCTTGTCTGGGAGGTCCGGGCAGCTCCTGCCATTGCATAAACCTGGGAGGGCATGGGGGGAGTGCACGGTCCTGGATTTGCGTGGGTTGGGCTGGGGCCAGGACAGCGCTGGGCTGTTTCTGGGTAGACCGCAGGACAGAGCTGTGGCTCATCCGGGATGTGCAGGCGGCTTCTGCTGCTGTGCACCACCCATTCAGCACTTACTCATTCATACGGCAGCTCCCATTGCTTGTCTGGGAGGGCATGGGGGAGGCGTATGCCCCCAGATCTGTGTGGGGCAGAGTGAGCTGGGCTAGGGCTGCACTCTAGGCAGGCGGTGGTGGTACTGGGAGCAGGGGCTACAGTGAATTTTTGGGTGGCTGCAGCTTCCTGATAGCCCTCGCTCCCAGCACCATCACTGCCCACCAGGAATGCAGCCTAGTGCAGCCCTGGCTGTGTCCAGCTTTTAAGTCTGGTGTGGTATGAGGGGAGGGAGGCCACGGTTCATTTGGGGCAGCGTGGGTGGCTTCTGCTGCTGCATGCACTCCGGGAGGGCATGGGTGGGGGGCGGCGCATGCCTCCAGGTCTGCATGAGGCAGGGTGGGCTGGGGCAGGCAGCTTGGCAGCGCCTGCTCCGTGCAGGGGCCCAGCAGCAAGTACCTGCAGGGCTGCGCAGCGCAGCTTGAGAGCTGCTTTGCATGGTGTGGGTTGGGGAACTCAGTGCTGGGACTGCCAGGGGAAGGAGCTGCCCTGGTGGTACGCAAGCCTGGGCTGCAGCTGCTGAGGAGGGAGGAAGCCCCTGCAAGGAGCCTGGGAATTTTCAGGAGCCACCCCTCACCTGTGCACAGCTCAGTCTGGTGCCCTGTCATGGCTGGGCAGCCCTTGACCCAGCCTCACTCTCTCCCCCACCACTGGGACCTCGATCTATGTCCCCTCATGCCCCATCCTACCACAAGAGACTTACAAGGCAGACCCAGCTGCTCTCTCAACCCCTGCAATGTAAAAAAAATAATTTAAATATGTAAATTATACTGTTTTTGTACCCGGTCCACCAAAATTCTTTGAGTGAGTTTGTGGTCCACAGTGTAAAAAGGTTGGGAACCCCTAACTTACAAGACTGGGTACAGAGTGTTAGAATGTCCTAAATGTGTTGCACCTTAAATTCAGAAGCTTAGAGAGAGAGGTGAGAACAGGTGTTTGCCTAGATCCATTGGCTTGGATCATTAATCAACTTTTTTCCGTTATAGCCCTGATGCAGACTTTAAAACTATGACAAGCAAGTGGCCGGCTGTGTGGGTGAAGATAACTTCAAGCTGGGTCTGCCTCCTCCTTTATGTTTGGACACTAGTGGCTCCTCTTGTCCTTAAGAATCGAGACTTCAGTTAAATGATTTGAGTTTGTCCAAGATTGTGGAAGTGTGCGAGCCTCCTTTGAAAGCCAAAAGGTTGTGCAATTGCTTCAGTTATTTTCTGAAACTAAGGCATATACTACCTTTCTTCCCCCCCTGTTGAAATTACCTGCCAGTGGTTAGAAACCTGATCGATCACATAATGCTTGATGCATGATCTAAGCTATATTAACGTTGATATGTTTTTATTTAACCTGCTGCCTAAGTAAAATTTGCTTACTATCACATTTTAAAAAACCTACAACAGCTGTGCTGTTAAAGCATGGAAGGAAAAAAAACTATACTATCCAATAGCCCCAGTAGAAAATATTGAAGAAGAATAATGTTTGCTAAACCCCAAGTAATATATTTTAAAGAACAAGTTCTATTCACTGCACTGCACTGGTGTATTAATGGTCCACATGGAAGCATAAGCCATATTGGACAGTTGTTTCTACATTCCACTGCAAATGTTTCTGTTTTTCTGTTTCTGGGTAAAAGCTTATGCATTCACTGCAAGGAAGACAGTGTTGAAGTTGGGTAGCTGTTAATTGCAGGTCCTGCTTATTCCAGGAGAAACTTTTAGATTGCTTGTTTGTAAGAGGCAAATTTTATGGACACTGCTTCTTGATTTAGCAAGTTTGCCAAATATTCTCTCTCTTGCTGATGGGCATATGTGATTGTTTGTTTGAAAAAAACAAAACAAAAACAAAACCCCCAAAAAACCTTAAAATGAAGATCATGCTTCAAAAATAACAAAGCTCATTTCTTCCGCTTATTTGTATGACATGCTTGTAAGCAGTAGTGCACACAGCTATCAATATTGGCATCTAAGACATTTGCACTGTAAACTCATTTGAATAAAATACTGATTTTTAATTGTACAGAGCCTTTCTTGAACTCTGTTCCTGGCACATGCAGGAAGCAAAGAACATTTTTGTGATTCAAAATGCCACAGGATGTAAAAGGATGGTTAATATAGCAGCCGGGGTGGTTCTGCAGATCCAACAGGATGTGTATATGCTTCAAAGTATGTTAATAGATAAAGCAATGTGTCATGCAGTTTAAAAGACAGTCTGGTCTGACATGCTAATATATATTCATTCTAATCCTGTTTGAGTCATATTGCAGCATTTCATGAAATTAACTTGTATGTTGAATCAGAGACCAGCAAAGCAACCTGAGTTACTTCACCTTGTAGACTTTTATACTGCTCCACTAACAATTTCATAGCATGAAGTTTGAGGAAACATAGTGGTGAAATGTGAAATATCCAGACTTTCATCTTATCCTTGCTATTCTTATAGCTGTTAGTTTGGAACCATGTTCAAGTGAGAATTCAGTCCTGCCATCACATCCTTAAGTTTTTCTTAGCATTTATGTTTCTTCTTAAAGTCATGAATTGGCCTTCCTGGTTATGATATCAAACAATGAGTTACCTTGCACATGCACAATTCTTTGTTAGTGCTGTTGGTGAGGAAAGAAGAGTGTCCTATTGACTAATAAGAAAAGCTGACATCAAGAACCAAAATACCTTGTTGAGTGAATGGGTACTTAAGTCACGTCTGTAATGCTTCACATCTGATTCCCTTCATTTTCCTCCCACCCTGGCTGCTCAGGAAAAAGCCATTTGTGGCCTTTGACTGTCAGAGACTGCGTCACCCTCACTAACCAGCTTTCACAGGGCTCAGCCAAGTAATTTCTGTGCTATGCCTGCTGCAGAGCCACTTCTAAGAACAAGGTGATATCACTATGCAATTCCTGGTGTGTCATGTCTGCTCTGGAAGATCACCATCTCTGAGGCATCAGGGTGGAGAACTGTTAAGCTAACAATATTACTAAGCCCCTCATACAAAACTGGAACAGGTTTCTCCTCATCAAAGACCAAGAAAGCCCAAGGAACAGCAGTTGAAGAAGTGAGAAATGGTGGCTGATGGTTCTCTTTCTAATGAGAGAACAACACCATGTTCTGTGTTCAGAGACTCTCTTCATAAATATCCCAGCTGCTCTGACTCTGGGTTGTGTAGAAATCCCAGGGCATGAAGGTGGAGTAAGTGAGGGGGAAGTATCTGGTTCCTGAGGGGACTTTGGAGTGATTCTGGGTCATCTGTGTATACATTATGGTAGTCCAGTGACTTGCTGGAATGTAACTTGTATGAGGCTGGGTGGCTGGCCTGCTGTTCATCACATGTGCTGAAAAGGACAGTGAACTGCTCTTAATCTGCCCTGGCTCTAGCCTGTGTCCTCTCCTCCAGCTTGGATGACTAGTAGGGCCTTCAGCATAGCTCCCAGGATCACTGAGCACAAAGGCCTCCCTTGTGCCCCCTGCCAGTTAAAGAGCAAAATGTGGATAAAGCCATTTCAAATATTGACCATAAATACTGATGGACTCTTCACAGCTTCTTCAGGAGGATCAGGGCCAGAGGAAGAGCAGGAGGTGTTCAAAGTGGTTTTGGGTACTTTATACTAACGTACATATTTGCATTGTGTGGAGCTGGAAGCCAGCATGAGGTAGCAGCATTATAAGTCCTAGTTCCCAATTAACAGACAGGTTAAAAAAGACCCTTTTGCCTGGGCCTGAAAGCTCAGGAGTAAGATAAGCCCCAAGTTGGGGTTGTTTCAGTTGCTGCTGAAAGAACTGTTCCCTCTGCTCTTTCATGTAGACATAGAGATGCTTCTAGACTTGCCTTGTTTACTCCAGTGCTGCAACCACCTCATGCCACCGCACTCTTGACTTCATGTACAACTGCTAACTCTCTAGACTAGGTGCTGGATAAGTTAGCAGAGCCTATATCTGATCATGCAAAGGAGGCAGAAAACCAGTCCAGTGGCAGGGAATCTGACACAGAGCTCCTGAAGTCCCCACCATCACATCTGGATGTCCCAGGTGGAGCCGCAGAGCTATGATCCTGAATTCCTTCCCTCAACAAATTAGGGAGTCACACTTTCTGTGATGGTGGAAAGCCACATCCAGATGAGCCACTCTCCCTTTAGGACACAGAGGACAATCTCCCACCACTCACTTATGCCATCTTTCCCTGAAGAAAAATTATTGACATTTTTCAAAGTGGGGATGAGGGCACAGGCCATGTGGGGCTGGTGTCTGATGACTCAGTTTTTAGTCTGTGAAAAGGAAGTTGCAATTTTGAGCTTTCCACACTGATTGGGGGTGAAAAACACAAACCTGATGACTTTTTTCCCAAAATGGAAGTTTTGTTTTTCACCAGTTCTACGTAGCACAAAACTACACAGATTCCAACAAAAACTGTGCGTCTCTCCAGTGTCTGTCTTCTGCATTCTAGAGTGTTTGTTTAGGAACTGAATCAATCTTTTCTCCTATGGATTCCAAGTTCTCTTCCCTAAGCTGTCTCTATCTTAGGTTTCTTTTCCAAATCATAAAGCCTTCTCGCCATGACAGTGGATTTAGAATTTCAAAATTTCCATTTTCAACTTGGCACTGAGGAAGAGTCTTGAAATTAACAGCAGCTCACAGTGATTTACACAACTTAAAATGTAAAGCTTACATTTGTATTTGAAAAGGAATCTGAAACAAATGAGTTTCTGGTGGCACCTTAAGAAGTATGTTTGTGATGTTTATTAAAACTAATCTGAAAAGGGGTGTGGCAAATGCACACAAGATATATCAAACTAGAAGTTGTTACAGTAGAATTTTTAATATCCAGTCATGCATAATAAAATGACACATTTAACCACTCCATTTTATAAAATGCAATATAAAAATAAACATTTTTTTCCAATTAACAGATGTACACCTAGCCCAACACTTTTAGGCCTGCTTACAACAAAAGGCAAAATAATTATTAGCTTGACCAATTTTGTAGATGACAAACCTATGCCAAGAAACTGATGAAAGGATTTAACAGAAGACACATACCCCCAACCATTCCCTGGAGACCTCAGGGTTCATAACTCCCATTTGCAAGAATATAAATTCAAGTAGTTTTATTTACAGTATACAATTAACCTTTGTCTTAATGCCACATGAGATAGTTAAGGTTGCCCATGGTAGTTTGAACACCTTTCTCCAAGTTATTTGCCCAAACTGGATTAAAACTGCTTGTGTAATGCAAGCTTTTCATCAACTGGCCTCCCACAGAATTCAAGTCTAATTAAAACAAACAATGTGAGATTAATTTTAATACTGCAAAGGAGATTCTTCAGTACTCTTGCTCCCTATCTCCATTAGAGATGTCGACATGAGAGATGAAGTGCAGATTTGTTGTCAAATAACACCCAACGTTTTGCTTTTTGGTACCATCACCTCTGGCAAAAAGGCTACTGGCCTGCTAGCTCAACCTTTTGCTTCCTACATGGGAAATAGGTCTCAGGGCCATCTCATACAGCTTTGTACACTCTTGCAGATACACTTTCTATAGGAAAGCAGGTAAAGTACCTACCACAGAGAGAGAGAATTAGGAAAGGCAAGAGATGATGGTAATGAAGGAAGTATTATGTCTCATCTGTTTATGCTCTACTGAAGTGGTCATAGCAAACCCATAATTTGAATCTTAAAAGATATATATTTAGGGAATAACCAATTCCTATATCCAGTGCATCTCTCTAGATCAGTCCAAAACAGCCAGTTCTAGGAACAAAAGTTCCTTAGGTGGGTAACAGGCAAGTGAGGTGACCACAAGTATTTTAACTGAGAGGGATTAAAGCCAAAACAAAACAGTCCATTTCTTTTTCTCCCAGCAGGAAAGTTCTGTTTGATGAAGTCACAACTAAAATACAGTCTTGTTACCTTTTACAAGGCATGAAAAAAAGAGGGCATAGGCATGGATTCCTCATGGGTGGTTGGGTTGCCTGGTTTCCTTACAGGTGGCTTTTCACCAAACTAACCCATCGTTTTTAAGAAAGGATTCGAGTTTCTCATGCAGAGCTTCTTTCCTCAATGGCCTGAGGCCTAAGTGGTGCTAAAGACCTCCTCTAGAAAGGGAAATCTGTCAAAATAACACCATGAACAAGGAACAGAACTTGTCACATGACCAATTTAAGGACATACTGTACACCCTGGAAATTTTTTTTGAGTGGTGGATCAGAGGCGAATGAAAGGCACTCAAATCATGCAAATTCCTCATTCCATTTTCTGGCAGTTTAACAGCTAGGATTTAAAGCACCAATATTTCATTCTGATATTTTGCCGAGTTGGAGAGCTGGACTAACCTCTTCAACAAGACCAAGCAGCTTGTAGGTAGGGCAGAATGCAGAAGTCAAATACTACACTGCCGATTTGAGAGGAAAACACTGCTCAGAAATGGAGGCAGATACTAGCCCACACGGCATTTCTGCTTGTTTTTCAAGAGTTGCAGGCTTGCAAGATTAAGGCTGATGACAGGAATAAACTTTTCCCACCTAACAAGATTATCTGCTTCATGATATTTTCCCCAAAGAAAAGGTATGGGCGGTGATGGAAGAGGCAGGAGAAAAATCTCATACTTAAAACGCGAAAGGAAGAAAGAAGAGCTTTATTCCTTTCACCATAGATTCTCAACAAACCCCAGGCTCCTACATGATGATAGAGGTGGCCTGGTAATGCTTCTGCTGAGGTGGAAGGATGCCAAATTCATGGTCCCACCAAAGCTGCAAGATACCAGCTGGAAAAAGCCTTCTATTTTGTTCCCTCCAAAATCTAGTTCCTATCTCATATTGCTTTATAAAGAGAGCTGGCATTTCCCTCAGCTCTATAGTAAACTCTGCTTGTGCCAGGTAAGGGTGCCATGACACCCTTCATCCATTCCTTCCCCCAAAACATTCTGGCAACACAAAGCCATGTTGTGCTGCAACCTAGGAAAAAAAGACAGACAATCAAAACAAGTGCAGTTTGGCACACTGAGAAAAAGACGTCCCAACCCTATGAGACCTCATACTTCACATTTACATCAAGACAACTGATCCCTTTTTCACCCTTGGCACTAGGTAAAATCCCTCTCCCTTCCTCCCCACTCCCTCCCACCAAAATATTCCAGCCATTAAAAAGTGCAATGAAAATGAGGTGTTCAGTTACAATCAATGCTCTTGTCCAGTGAAATACCCTTTAAATGGCTGGGTGTGCTTTCCATATCCTGTGAGGTTTCACTTGTGCACTGTTTTGATTGTGCACAACATCATGTGCAAAGAGAATGTGCTCCAAGTTAATTTACAGTTCAATACAATGACGAAGAAGGAACAAGAGGAGTCAGGAACAGCATACTCAGACAGGACACCTTGACCTCATTCAACAGGCCCAACTTCAGTGTAAGAATCTAAAGCACAGGACCACAAAGCTTATGGTTAAGGATCACAAAAGTGATCTCATAAGAACCTGCTAGCCAAAAAGAAATAGGGTTGAAATCAAAATGGCAATACAATTATTCAAACCAGGACAAAGCCATACAGAGAACAAAACCATACTTTACAATAAAGCTGAGAATGTGCTTTTAAGATACGCTGTCTGCATTTGGTTTGCAAAGATTTGGATTTAAACATTCTACCCAGAGTAATGCATCTAAAGCAGCACCTTGCTTTCTCATTCTTTATATTGCCTTCTATACTTCAATGTTGACTGCTACAAAATCTTCCCACAGGTTTTACTGAAGAACAACTTTGGACGTCCTTTTAGAAGTAAGGCAGGGCATTAACACAATTAGGTGAAGGAAATAGCAACTGTGTGACACATGCTTAATGCAAGTGAGTGATCTCAGTCCCTCTCATTTGGTCCTGGATTGCTGTCAATATTCAAAGTTGCATCCACTTGAAAACAATGCTATTTGATATAAGATCTGAAAGGCTCTTGGCTCTCTGCAAGTGGAATTTGCATGCAACTATAGTCTGCTTTGGAACAAGTTACCACATTTTTCTGAAGTCAGAGTAAAATTCTCCTTTCAAATCCACTGGGCAGAACTTGGTACATCTAGGAAAACCTGCACACGCAGTATTGGAGAGAAGCGCCAATACTGTGGAGTCCACAGATCTGAGAGAAGAACCTTATTCTAACATGCAGAAAGAAGCATTGATACACCTGCTTGATCCTGATATGCTAGCACACAGACAGGATCAAGCATTTGACATTTCTGACAACCTCCACTGACAGAGCTACACTTTGCAGAGGGCAAAGGCAAAGCTATACTTTTTGCTAGTTTGGAGCCAAATATTTTCTGCCCTTTTCCCCCCCCGCCATGAGAGGTTATTAGGTTCACACAAGCATGAGTTATTTGTGTCTTGTTATTAGGAGGAATGCACCAGACTGCATCACTCACACTGGGGTTAACAAATCTACAACACTTCAAGTAGCTTGGGAATGATGTGCCCTGTTGCTTATTCTCAGTAAACTATGCCTTGCCCCTATTTACCCACGTCTGCTTGCTTTGGTTCCAGTGTAAAGTGCCTCTGCAGCTTATTCATGAACTACAGGTTTAGGAATCAGGCAGAATTCAGAATTACTACTTTTTTTCTCAGAACATGAGAGGGTATGTAGCTTTTGACAGTTCTAGGAAGCTTCCTTCAGCTGTGTCAGTAACAGTAATAGAGCTGAGGTTTCATACCTCGCAGAGACTCATCACACTGCTTCTCATCAGCATCCCCGCTCACCAGTGTCTCACAGGGTAAGCTGTTACCTGGGAGAACCAGCTGAGAGAAGTCATGCAGCAAATCCTCTTCTGAGGCCAGCAGCAACTCATTCCAGGCAGAAATGTCCAATTTCCCTGAAGTGCCTCCATACTCTTCAGGAAGGATCATTTGGGGAATGTTTTGATGTAAAGAATTCAAGTCAGAGCCATGGAGAAAAAACTGAGGAAGATATTTAAAAACTAGATGTGAATTGCACAATTTTTCAGCTTGTTAATGATGCCCTTTTTAAAGCTGCAGTTAGCTCAGTAGGGAAAACAGCAAAAACCCGTCTCTCTATTTAGCAAAAAGAACATTTTGAAATAGAGGCCTCTGCTTATAGGACTCCTGCCAATTTCACTGACCATAAATAGGATACAACATTGAGCAAACAAGGTTAGAAATCAGTTTGATCCCCTTTGTAAGTCTGGCCTTATGGAGAATGAACTCAGTAAAGCCTGGTCACAATAATTAGTGTGCTTTGTTATCCTGCTGGGTTGCAAGGTCAGTTTGAGTCTAAAATCATTCACAAGGCTAGGAGGACAGAGTCAACAGCTCTCAACTCCCTCTGCAAATAAAGCACAGGAATCAACCAACTCTAGGTGAATTTCTTGCTACTTGTCTGGCAAGAATGTTGCCACCACAACATTTTGAAAAGGAAAGGGAAAATAAGGGGTGAGGGGGAAAAATGATGACTCAGAAGATGTCCTGTTGTTAGCTGAATAATGCCAACTCAGAGGGCATACTATAACAGAGCCACCTTAGAGGGGCCCTGAGTACATGCAAACAAGCACACCCAAAATAGACAGCTTAAGATTAGTGTTGGGCACATGCTCAGAGCTATTCTAGGGCAGCTGCATTGTCACATTTCTAGGATTTGGTGCACAGGGAATGAGAGCGAGGGGATAGAATGCACTAATGGCAACAAGCACTAACACAAAGACATCTCCTTACTGCCTTCAGGACATAGCACGGGCATGTAACAAAGAAAATCCCTCTCCCCCATTCTCTTTCAGTGCTGCAAGGAATCCTGCTGAGTATTCTCTCTAATACTGAGCTAGTTTAAAATACAAAGCATGACACCATTGACAGGCAATGAGTGATGACACCAGTTTGATCTTTTTCAACATTCTTTACATTCAGTAGCCACAAAGAGCTTAAGTTCAACAGTGAGAGACGCATGTACACTTACCCTGTTTGCTATCTTTTCCTTCAGAAAGGGCTTGATGATAGCAAAAATGCCTTTGAATATGCGAGGTTCATTTATGATATTGACAGCTTTTATTCTAATTGGAAAACCATCCTAAGGGGCAGAAAAGATTTTTTACAATATAGTTTAGAGATACTTGGCTGTACAGTGCACAAGACTTCCTGTCCACCCCAGCCACCAGTTCAAGCCTTACCTGAAGAATTCCAATCACTTTCTTGGCTACAAAAGGACCAAAGTGAGATGCTTTAGATAAGCTGACTCCTTTGTAGTCTGCAAGGATTACAATTCCATTCACTTGGGTCTCTTCGGACTGAATGAGTTTTTCTAATGTTAAGTATATGGCACGAATGTTCTCAGTAATCGGATAATGACTGGGTATCCATCTGTCTAAGGTTACAAGACACTGATGGTGAGTTGGAAAGTACATGTAAACCAAGACACATTTCAAAAATAATTTGTATACATTTCCAGGTCTCTTAAAACAGTTTTCTAATAACCACAGTGCTAGTTTACAACAGCCTCTCTCAAGTCAGCTGACAGACAAGCAACTCCGGTTTACTTCGAGCAAAGCCAATAATCTTAAGAACCCCCTACTTCACCCCTACTTTCTCTTTTGTACTGGAAGAGAAATAGGACAAAAACAAGTTCACAGCAAATCTTGCAGCACCAGGAACATATTAATGATGGTTAGACTGGAGTAAAGGTTAGAGACTCCTCTCTCCACTTACAACTCCCAACTTGTTGTCACAGGAAGTGATACATGTTAAGGTGGAGAAGAGCAGGACTATCACTATCTCAGCCTGACTGACTGCATGTTCATATTCCTTCCTGAGCCACAAAGTATTTGCATTCATCCACCTCACTGTATTATTTGGTTTAACTCAACTGCTGCTATTGCCAACAGGAAAATAAATTATGTAAACGGGAAATGAAAAAAAAGTCCCCTTTCAGAAATTAACATTTCAAATGTTGTAAGAAAAAGCTGTGTAATCTGCAAGGAAAACCACTGTCCACAAGCGTGACAGTGATGCTGATGCATTAAAAAACATTTCAAAGACATACAAAATCTTAATTCTAACTAGTTCATTCATGCACTTCAATACCTGGACGAATGCAGACAATATGGCGTCCCTCAGGATCTAAGTGAGGCAGTACAGTGACAAAGCCAGATTCTAGAACAGCCTTTATTGCAGATGGCTTCAAGTTAGTGAAGACCTCAGGCCAACTCCTCCTACAGGTGTGGTAGTTCACCAGAAGCTGAAGAGCTCGATCGTAATCAAATTTCCTGGCTCTAAGGAACCTGAGCAAGAAAGCATCGTCCAAACAGGTGCCCAGTGTCGGATAGTCCTTACACACCATGTCTCGGAGGGCTTGTACATCACGGAGCCTCCATTCAGGTTTCTCTTGGAGCTCTTCCCGAGCCTTGGCAACAAGGTCAGGAGACAGCATGCACACATACCGAGGCCGATCTGGGAGAAACTCATTATCTGATGGAGACCCCACGGACGGGCTTGTTTTGGTACAATCACTGTCCCCTGACATTAGTTAGCAGGACGTCTGTCAAAAAACAAAATGCCGCACATGACAAGCCATCCCACACCCCCCCCCGTTTATAAACGTGGCATTATTGTAATTGAAGACGTGAAGGGAACTAGGACATAGAGAAGGTAAATCGCTTAACAACACCCACAGGACTTGGTGGCAGGGGGACAGTAACTCTTGGATCCTAATTCTGGCTCTTTCAGGCTTAGATTTGTAGATCATTTATTTATGCTAGTTTGGGGTGGAAAACAATCTTCTCAGAAGAATCATAGAGAAGTAGGGCTGGAAGGGACCTCCAGAAGTCATCTAGTCCAGTGGTTCTCAACCTTTTTTGTACCAGGACCCATTTGTAAACTTTGAGTGCTCCTCACTCCCAACCCGCTGACCCCCGCCCCCCAGTGTGGGGCAGGGGCGCCCCAAGCAGCCCTTCACAGACTGGAGCTCTGCCAGCCCGCAAGGGAAAAGCCACAATTTCCCACGTTTGTCTCCTTTAAACGGAGAATCCATTTTTAATGTTTGTCTGCAACCCTTTCATATATGCTTGTGACCCACTTTTAGGTCGTGAACCACGGGTTGAGAAACACTGCTCAAGTCCGACTCTCTGCCAGAGGGGGAACCATCTCTATCCAAACCATCCCATATGATCCGTAATCTAAACCCTACATAAGACAACTCCGGCCTAACACCTTAACCCACCACAGGTAAAGCAGGGGAACCACGGCGGCTTTTGCTGATAAGAAAGTTTAGGATAGAACAATGTGAGGAGGGCTTTATTAATTTTTTGATTTTTAGTAGGCACGGAAATGAGTTTGCATCAGAACTCAGCGCCTGAAACCCTTAGGGCCTCTCGCAACACAGCTGAAGTCGTAGACAAACAACGCCTCCCTACGAAACTCTAGCGGGGGCTGGCTGCAGGTTTCAATCACTCCCACCCCTCGATCCAGCAAATGCTTCGGGACCCGCCACGCTCCGAAATGCGCCGCTTGAAGAGGCTGCGAGCTCCTGCGGCGCAGGCTGGAGCCGCGAGGCAGATGCAAGAAGCCGGGACCCAGGTGCTGCCCGTCCCGGGCACCTCCAAGGCGCCCCGCGGGGAGCAGGGCCTGGCAGGCCCCTCGCTGACGGGCAAGGAGACCCGGCGCGGGGCATGCGGGTCAGGCCAGTCGCACGGAGGCCGCGGGGTCTCGGCCGCTTCGCCCCGCGGAAGCCCAACCCGCCCCCGGCTCTGCGCCGCCTCCCGCAGCCCCCCGCCCCG
>NW_005841865.1:2676718-2686438 GCF_000455745.1 Alligator sinensis
GCAGCTGGCGGGGCTCAGTGCGGCGCCAGAGGCCGCCAGCGTCCCACTGCCATGCAATGTCGATACTCGAGATCCGGCCGTCCGCTAGAGCAAAGCAAAGCCAAGCCAACCGTGCCACCCTGATCATGGGAATAAACTTATTTCCTGATATTTATTTACCATGTTTATGACGTTAATTGTTTGACTGGAGTGGAGAGTAGGGGCTCCTCTCCTCTTAGGGCGCCCGGCTCCTCGAATTCCTGCTAACTTGAGAAGAGCGGGCCGCTGCTGTCTCAGCCTGACCCCGCGGTCCTGTTCTTGCTTGAGCCGCAAGTTTTCCCCATCCCTCCGCCTCGCTGTATCTTTGGTTTAACCCAACTGCCGCTATTGCTAAAGCAGGAAAAAGAAATGATGTAAACTTTGAAATGAAAGAAATATTTCCCTTCAGAAATGAACGTTTCAGATTTTGTAAGAGAACAAAGCTGTGCAATCTGCCAGGGAAGGCGCTGTCCATAAGCAAGATAGTGACTTTGACGCATTCAGAAACCTCTCCAAGACAAGAAAATCTTAATTGTAACCAGGGAAACGTCGCCCCTCGAAAGTCCGGCGTTGCTGTGCGCCAGCCTCGCTTGCAGCGCGTGGAGCTGCGGCTGTCAGACCCCCGCGGTCACTGCCGTACCTAGACTCCTGGTAGCCCCGGGCAAACTCTTAGTATCGCCTTTGCCAGAGATGATTTTTTTGTTGCAAAAGTCTTTATCACGTCTGTGGTATCAATGTCTTTAAATAGTTTGTTCTCAACTGATAACATTGCCAGTGCTGTATATGTGCAATATTAACACTTACTTTTGCAATTGTAATTTTTTTTTTTTCATTTTCAGGTCTCCTTTCTATCTAGGCCCTGCGTAGCCACCTGGTTTGCCCATGCCTGGGTCCAGGCCTACCTGCAATGGATACATTATTCTAGCATCAATCTCACACGTGCTTGCTACAGAAATAAAATCTCCCTGCTTCTATCCCTCAGGAGTGTGCTAGCCCCTTGCTGCCACAGCATTACACTGGGAGTTCATGTTAAGTTGCTTGCCCATAAGGATCCCTAGATCCTTCCCAAAGGTCGCAGATGCATTAATATTAGAGTAGTGTGTACCGGATGTTACGCCCGTGTAAATTATCCTGGTCCCCTGCAGGCAGAAGCGGTTCCAGTGGGGGGACAGGGACTCTTCTCCACCCGCTTTGATTCCTGTTCTACCCAAATTTTAAAACCAACTGCCTGGCAGTGACAGCAGCATTTCAAGTCAGGCAGTGTTGAGGGAGTGCCTTGACTTCATGCCTCGTTATCATCTACTTGATCTCTTCTAAACACCTCATTCTACAGGTGCTAATGACCCCCTCTCCTTTGCAATGGTCTTGATGTTCTACCAGTCAAGCTAGCCTTTGTTCTGCAGTGCTGTGGTCTATTAGCTACCCCTGGTAAAGAAGCTCCTAATTCACAGCCTTACAGATAGTTTTAAAATCATTCCAATGAAATTTTTTTTTGCTTCAACCTTAAACTGAATAATCCAGTTCTTGGCCCCTAACATATTGGTAAAGCTTCTAGTTTATTTTTAACTGGATAAAAAGATGTTGTTTTATATACGATGATGCATCTCACCATCTGTCCCCTCCTTTCTGAAATTTGATATCTGCCCATGCATGCAACTTTATACTGGTTTAAGTCACTCTTCTCTGAGGTAAATGCACTGGTGAAAAATGCCAGTATGCATTTGTAAAGACTAAATAGATTGGGAAATGGCATACCATCACCTTGGGCCTGTGAGAGACTTTCTGAAAAAAGCTAACAGCGAAGCGAGCTGAGGCCAGGAGCTGTAGTTGAATTCTCCAATCAGAAGCAAAGGTTTCTGTACAATAAAATGATCTTGAAGGATTATTGCACATTTCAGATAAGTTTTTATGCCTTATGTGAATGACATATGGAATCCAAGACACACAGTTTGTAATCATCTTTTGACCTTTTCTAGGGTCTCTCAATTTCAGGAATTACATGTGTGTTGTAGATATTAACCAAGTATAACTCATGACCTCAGTAAAACAGGAAAGGGACATCCTACTTGTAGAGATCATGTAATTCAATACTGAGATATAGCCACAATTGGGCTGGACCATGCTATCTATTTAGCAATATGCAGCAAAGCTACAAAGACAGGTCAAGAGAGACTGAAGAAGTGTGGTGTTAGGTTCATTGTCATGATAGGGGACATAAGTGCTCGAGATAATGCTTGAGGTTGCAGGAAAAAAACAGGCCTTCAGTAATATAAAATAGATTTTGGCCTGGTGTCTGAATTAATAAACCTTTCATTTTACCAAACAACATCACACTATCATCCATGACCATATTCATGGCTCATCTAAAATGTGGCATGTCTAGTAGCACAGCACTCCTTCATACTTTGCTGGAGACATTGGTTCAACTTGACTTGGTCAGAAGAGCCCCACTATTGAGCCCACACCCTCAAGCTCTATCTCAGGAATATATGGTCTCCCTTCTGCGGAATGACTCATCCAGCGAATTATGGATACCATACATGCTAAAAGGCTGTATAGAAATGGCAGGTGTTATAACAGGAGGTGCACATAGTGGATATGACTGAACACAGTTTTGAGACAAGATGCAACAATTTGCTTACAGCATAACCCAGGAAGTAGTCAACTACTTACTTAGAAGTAGGTTATGGTTTGAATCTTTCTTTTGAGGAAGGACAGCCTGTTTTTTTCCCTGAGGGTAAAGGAGCCTGCCCTGTATATAAAAGGCTACAGTATTTTCCAGCAAGATTCCCACAGCTCATAACATGGGCACAGCATGGTGTGGGACTTACAGGTGGTTTGATTTATTCCTTTGGATTGTTTTGAATCATCGGATGGTGTCACTGAAGTTGTCCGTATTCCTATTGGCTCATGGCTCATTTCAGTTTCTAAATACTCTTCATTGCCTACATTGGGGGGCCAACCTATCATATGGGTGCCACAGTTAGTACAGGCAGCCTGTGTGTGTGGCATGTAGCAGATCCTGAAAGGGTTAGGCAGCAGAGTGCCAGAGAGGGCAGAAAGAAGAAACCAGAGCAGTATATCAGGCAGGCAGCACAGGGCTGGGAACAGAAAGCAGAGCGGCAGATGAGGCAAGAGAAGGGGACTGGAGTGGCACTTGGGGAAGATACAGGGCTAATTTGTGGCACACCTGCCAAAAAAGGTTGGCCCCACTGGCCTAGATGATAAGCTCTTTGGAGCAAGGATGGCTTGTTACTTAGCGCTTTGTACAGGACCAAGCACAGTGGGGCCCTGACTGCAGCTCAGAGGCTCCACTACAATACAGTTGCATACATCATTCTAACATTACGCTATGCTCAGTCTCCAGATTTGCCAGATTTTGAAAGCTATTAATAGGAACATTTGGGGAGAAAAAAAAAAGGCAGACCATACTACTTCACTGCAAGTCATTGCAAAAGAGAGATCTCAGAAGGGATGAAGTAAAAAACACTGAATGCTCAAAAAACACAGAATCTTCATCAAAGAGAGCCTCAACTATGGGGATTTGTGCTACTTTTGCTGTATATCCTTGGTGCAATTCAGCCCTGCAAGCAACAGAGGGAGACAGAGACAGTTTGACAAACAGAAAGAAGCCAGGCAAACAGACCGATTTGCCTCAAAATCATTTTCTCTGGTTTAGTCCAGATGCACTTCAGTGTCAAGGTTTTATCATCCAAGGGTAACTGGCATGCAAGTAGAACGACCCACACGTGGCAGCCTAACTGCAGCTTTCCTATCTCCCAGATGTTTACCAGAAAAGACTCCTCTTTTAGAAAACTGTGTAATAATCACAGTGCTCAGCAAACAGTTACACTGTTTCTCTCAGCTAATGACCCTCTCTCCCTTTGCAAATGGCTTCCTGCTGTGGACTCTTCTGAGGTGTTGGCATTTTGTGTAGATTTCCATCGTCTCCTCTGTCTTTACAGTACTTGCTATATTGGCTCTTGGCAGACTTTCTCTGAGACGCATCAGCATTTGGAAATACTGATGGGCTGTTTGGGCCCAATCCATCTCCTGCCAGTGGAAAGGCTCATAGTCTGCAATTGGAGCTGGATCTGGACCTTCCTTTAGTCTTATTAACAACTGAGAAAACCTTTGCTTTAATGGCAATTGGAAGAAAGAGTCCAAAGAACCATCTGTCTGTGTATCTGCAACTTACTTCATGGAGGGAATCAAGAGGTCTCAGCAAATGCCACCCTCTGCAGCTAACTAGACTCAGTTGTGTTCAGAATACTCCATTAGCCTCTAGAAGAAGGTTTGTAACTAGCAGAACAAGGACGTGTTGAAACAGCCTCCCAGTAGAAGTGAGGGGGCAAAAACATAACTACTTCCATAGTTATATGAAGTGGTTCCTATGATAGCAGGACTGAGGACATCTCTTCTAGTCCTTTATTTGTATATTCCTAAATGAATATTAGGACAGTTAGCAGAGCACTGGATACCCCCAGTTAGAGGTAGAGGCCCCCTGGGAAAGCTTTCAAGATGTTTCCAGAGAGATGCAAAGAAGAGTGTTTTTCCAGTCACATACTGACTTGTTAATCTTCTGAGTCGGCTATATGGTCATGTCTGTGTGGTACAGGGTGTCCTTATATTGCTAAGACATGGCTTTGCAAACCAGACAGGAATCCACATCCTTCCAAAGCACAGCAGCAGCTCACTGCAGTTCAGACCCATTTAATGACCACAAAGATAATAAAAAAACACCAGAGAGGATCCAGAGCCTGCTTCCATAACAAATTCCCTTCTTCTAAGTAGCATTAAATTTGACAGAGACTGTCGCATTTTCACAGGTTTACAGCTGCTCAGATTATTCGGATCTTCGCTGAGTTGTAAGAGAAGATTGTCCCTTGCTCCCTCCTAAAAGGCACATTTTAGGACCAAAGTTAGCTTTTAAAAGTGACTTGAAAGACTTTTCTAAATACCTTTTAGCTGTGAGACCATGGCTCCTCTGTATTTGTACACCATGACCATAAGTTGCTCTCCGTCAATAATGACTATGAAACACAGTTCCAAACCAGCAACGAAAAAATCTAGAGTATTGAAAATCTTATGAATAGAAATGTTTTTTAAAGAAGTTAATGTCAGTTCCCCCTCTCATTGGCCAGCACCCCAGTTCAGCATTCAGTCTTTCCTCAGCAAGGGGTGATGGCATCTTAAACAGCTCAAGGAGTCACTCCATATTTGGGGCCACTATGGAAATGGGCCAATTTATGGCCACTGAAGATCTATTCCTACTTATCCAGAATGTGCACCAGAAGCTCCAAACTAGGGACATGACAAATGTGTGAGATGCTCACTTTGTTACTGCCTGAGTTGTGGTTGCTGTGAATCTCAGCCTCCAGAGCTGTCAGACCAGCAGTAAACATATACACATGCTGATTAATTTGGAAAAGCAACTTCAAATAAAGTAAAAATAAGCCTGAAAAGCTTTTGTAGCCATGAGCTGATGTGGAAAAACGTAGGTGTACAGCTGCTGAGCTTGAGCCTACACACAGGGACATTAATGTGTCTCAGTCATTGGGTCCTTTGGATGGATTTACAGGAGATCTCATTCTAAGTCCTGCCAATCGTTCGACACTTCCAGTTCTGTCTTAAAGTTTCTTGTGGAAAGTATGATGTCAATAGGATGTAAGTGCCTAATTCCTCATTGGTGGTATCATTTTGTCAGTACTAATGCAGGGTTTCAAAGTTAATTGGTTAATGAAAAAAGATTTGCACCCCTCTGCAATGCTATTTATGTGGCACTAACCATTTGGGACCCGGATATATTTGCTTCAGTCCAGCATCTGAGCTGCTTGAAATGCTTCTGGAAAATGGCATGACAACAAAACCACGTTATTATTGCAAACCGAATGCACAAGGTCCCTTTGTACATTGCTGCTTCTGAAAAGCCACTTTAACAACTGTCATTCTAGGAAATCTTCACAAACAAGTGAAATACAATTCTGGGAATTCCAGCATAGGAAAACACATATTTTAGCAACCCACTGCTCTTGCCAGACACATTTCAATGAAAGCAACTATTGCAGGTTGAAGGGATGTGCTGCCATTTGGAAAAGAGGGATGAAGTTAATCTGACTGCAAGACAGTGCAGTAAAATCTGAGAGAAGGAGCTCAGCTTCCTAACCTTAAAGATTTTCTGAGGAGGCCTTGGGGTGCCCCAGGACAGTGCGATTTTCTGTACTGTCTGTTGTGGACTGTTTCACTGAATGTACAGTATGTCTTGTTCTCGTTTACCAGAGTAACTGGCCATAAAACTTCAAATAAATAAATAAATAAATAAATAAATGTCTGGATATTTCTTCCTAAGTGGTTTGTGGATTAGGTTTTCTTAACAGAACCAGTTAAACTCATGGATTTTTTCAAAGAGAGGGTCAGGACTTGGATCCAGTTGAATTTGAAGCACTGAATTTTTAGGCATGTATGTCAAGTCTCTTGAACTGAACAAGCTTCTTCTTGTTCTAGGTCACACCTCAACTTGAAAGGGGGGGTGGTTCTAGTTCTACTTTAGATAGGGCAGAGAACCATCATGATGGTATTTGGCTGATGAAGTATCTCAAGGATTAGCTAAAGGTGTTATATTCCTATCATTCAAGATGGCAGGCATCTGGCAAGAACTGCTCCTGAGATGCAGGTGTTCTTGAATAAGAACTCAAACTCTATGTCTGGATTAGCTTTTCTCTTGATTCCCATACCCAGGCTAAATCTAACTAGAATCTGAAGACTGTTGCCACCCAACTGTGATTTGGAAATATACCAGTAGTATTTAAATGTATTCTCTTCTGGTTTTGAATATGGAGTATGGGTTGGGGGGGGTATGCTCTCTAACCACAGCTCTTCAAGTAACTTCTCACTCCTCTTACAGATCCTAGTTACAATGGCACTATATTTGCAAATCAGGATGAGAGGAAAAGCAGTATTGTCAATTCTAGGCATGCAAAAATCATGAGAAAAGCCACACAAGAAAAATAACCCAACTTTTTTTTTTTAATTTCTTGGTCCCTGGGTTTCCACTTGACCTTAGACTGAGTCTCTAGATGTTTTACAGGGGGCAAAAATGTTTGAGAAATGTAAACATGCAAATTTCCAGGCACTTTGGCCTTCCTAGTTTCCTGTTGTTGTGTGTCATTTATGCCACCATAGCAGGCAGGGAGAGGCCTTAGGCAGGTTGGAGCCCCATTGTGGTCTTGTTTGGAGACCTGAGGAGACTAAGGTGTTTCCTGCCCCTGTGATATTTCCAGAATTAACTTAAAGAGGAAGTAGTGGACATGTCTCAAGGAGACCTGCTTTCCTGAGGTTTCCAATCTGATATCTAACCTGAAGAGGCACACATTTTTAGAATAGATTCATGCCAGCTGGAAGATGCAAGCTGCATTCGAATAATGGAGGGGGGGAATCGCTTCTGTTCTAATCCTCCCGCAGCAGAAGCACTGCAAATCCTCCATGGAGGACTCCGGGTGGGTCCTGTTTGAAGAAGCTGCTGGGGGATGTGTACCCTCTTTTCTGTCTTATCCTCCCCCAGACCTGTACAGAGAGAGATTTGGGTCTGTTTTCTTCTGCCCAAACCTGCCCCTGCAGAATATCCAGTGTTAGGTGCCCTGTATTCTCATAAACCATACAACATAATGATGAACCAAACTCTGAGAGAAGCTAATCTAGAGCTGGGATCTAGGGCAACCCGCAATTTGCAATCTGCGACTTGCTTGGAGCTTAGATGCCACATCTGATTTGCATATTAATTTGCATACACACTTTCTTTGAATGTGCCCAATTAACATTGCCTCCCTCTAGGTGGGTGAGAACGGTTTGCTGTCCCATTTCACAACCAGTGCAGTCCTGCAGCTAAATAGCTGCAGGACTGCACTGCATTGGGAGCCTTGCCATTCTTGCATGCATTGGGAGCCTTGCCATTCTTGTTTTCCCCTGACATGCCTGTATCATAGGCATCATGTTCTTCTCAGTTCTGCTGCCCTCAGCTCCTCCCGGGTCTTGTGACTTTAGCTGCCATTAAGCTATGAACGAATGGCTGTTGGGACAAGTTGATATTTAATGGGTTTCATGTAAAGCTCTTCACTCATTTACTTATTCAAACAATCAGAATACCCAGCCTGGGAAAGTTATCTTGGCTTCTCTGTGCTTTGCCATCATTAGCAATAAACATTTTACAGTCCTGGTGGGACGTGTAATTTGTATGAAGACGAAAACAGCACGACTTCAAACAGCATCGTTAGAAGAGCGAGATTTGAACTGATATTTAATCACTAAACTGAGCAAACATAACAGTCTAGTAATAAAGATAATCTCCCTGCAGTGTACAGTACAGGAGAGACTCACATACATTCTCAAGGTTTGCAGCCTGAAGCCCTAGACCCCTAGAAATAATGCAAGCCCCATGGGCTTGCTTTGCCTCTCAGTGAGCAGTCATTCTGACTGGATTTCCTGGCTGCACCAGCAATTTTGCAAGGTCAGTTCGGGCAGGGAGCCCCTGCATCTCAGCATCATTCTTAAGTCCTGTTGTATCACTCTGGCAGTAGACAGGGATGAAAACAGCCCTTCATAATAGGGGGCAGAAGGCTTCCCAGGCCTGTGTAAACCTGCTCTGGTGAAAGCCCTGTTAGATGGGTTTCATCAAGGTATTACTGAAGTCCATCTCTCTCTCCACATCTGTCAGGGCCATGGAGCACAGAGCATAAGTCAGAGAGTCCAGCAGGTGCTCTGCTTTATGGAGACGACCTGGCAGGACCATGTGCAGGAAGCACAAAGGTAGCTGAAAGCTTCAAGGTACCTTTGTTGCAAACACACCTGTGTATGTTTTTTGGTCAGGAGAAGCAAATACAAAGATGACAACTTTAGCTTTGAGAGGCCTTGTAAACTTAGCCATTAACCTACACAAACATGCAAACTTATGCAAATTGTGGTACGGTGCACTAATACTGCCACAATTCAACCTTGGAAACATGCACAGTCAAGCAAATACACACAGTACAGTGCGAATTCATACTGCCTCCTATAAATATGCAAACATATATAAATGAACAAATCTGAAAACTTATGCAAGGAGGCAGTTGCATGCACACATGCAGAGCTTCTCTCTCTCTCTCTCTCTCTCTCTCTCTCACCCACACACACACACGCACACACTAACCCCCAACATACAAATAGACAACTATAAACAAGCATGCAGTCAAACAGACAATGCAGCATATGCATGCAAGCACACAAATGGTGGTTTGTGATAGGACAAGGATCATTTCCCCTTAACATGAATGGCACGTGCCCTTGGAGGCTGGGGGGGGCACGGTGGTGGGAGCCTGGTGGCGGTGAGTGGGGAGCTCCTGTAAACGCCGCTGGCACTGTTGGCGGGGGTGGCGAGCGCCGACCAGGGGTCGGCAACCACCTGCAGGCATCGCCAGCAGCATCGGCAGCGGCCAGGGGCAATCAGGGGTCCCCTTTTTGCCCCCCCTTTTGCAGGGGGTGCACCACCACGCACAGGGGGTGCATGTGCACCCGCGTGCACCCCCAATGCGTTGCCCTTGCCCCTTAATACTACCTTCTATTTCTGATTTATTTTTTTTCTTTTGAGAAATCTGCTGTTGAGGAATCTGCTTCTTGCCAGTACCTTGATGAACAGTTTCAGTAAAGAGGCCAAGGATGTTACAGAAA
>NW_005841865.1:2686448-2690795 GCF_000455745.1 Alligator sinensis
GGGAGACTTTCAGGGACAGAGCAAGCACCCGTGCTGTACCTGCTGCCCTGAGTTGTGAGGGAAAATGTCACATTTCATACAGGAAATAATAGAACTGAAATGCAAACATTGAGCCTGCAAAACTGCAACCATTTTCTCTCTCCTCATGCCTCTGGGAATCCAGTGGAAGATGTCTCCAAGGAACTGTCCCTGTATATAAATCCTGACTTACCATAGATCAATCAAAAAGTATTTCCTAAATGATGACTTGGGGTGACTTTAGTGGAGAACAGAATTAAACTGGGGATCTCAGGGATTCATCTTGATGTCTGTCTATAACCACCCAGCACATGAAAAGCTTTGTCAAATGGTAAGAGCAGGGGGACTCTGCATTAAATATCAAGGGTTCTCTTTCTGACTCTTTCCAACTTGCATTGGTCTTGGGACACAGCTACAGTTCATACATCTCTAACTGATAACCCTCAAACCAAGGACCTCCAGAGCTGAAAGGATACACTGCTACAACTCGGACTAAAAGACTAAGACCATTTGGCTGGGGCTGTAGTTGACTCATGAACTCTGCAGATTAGCACAGAACAGGACATATAACACACACTGACCAGTGGATTATACATGTATATATTAAATGGGAATACAATATTACTACCGCTACTGCTGCTACTAAAAGGATTTGCACAAATGTTTCTCAGATGAGTATAAAGCATGACATCACAAAAATGGAAATACAGTGTATGAGGCATTCTGCTAGAAGTATAAACTAAAAGGTGAAAAGGAGTATGTCCAGACAAAGCTGCAGAGAATTAAGCATATAAAACACATTAAGGGATTTTTCATTCATTCCTCTTCATGAAGTACATGCTGTGAGACTAGATATGGTGGCTACAGAAAAGGAGGGGAGAGAGCTCTTCCTTGTGGCTTTTTCCTTTCCATTTATGAGAGTCTTCAACTGAAAATACAAGGAAGCACTGATAAACATGGCAGGAATTAAATAAAATCTAGGGCATTAAAAGCATAAGCATAATACCAGTTACTGTCCAGCTCATTATGTTCCCTTACTAAGAATGATCTCCAAGCACAGGTGTTGCCTTAACAGCACTAATAACATGTAAAAGCACCCTAGCTCAATGGACTGCTAGGGCTAGGAGGACCTTTGACTTTGACTCTCTTGGTTGCAGTTAAGTAGTTTTAGATCCTGCCCTAATTCCTCCATGGCAAGTTCTGCTCCTCAATAGAACAGAAATAGTGAGGCCAATGGCATGACAAATGCCACTTGTGGTCTAAACTTAGGAAGTTTAGTTCTCACATCACCTTCATTTCCCAAACCCAGTCTTTCCAGGTCTATCCTGGCATAAATCTAGTGTAGCTTTCTTAATATCAGCGGACCTAGGTTTCTTTTTGTTAGCTGAGGATCTGCTCCTGCCGAGTGAAACAAAGTGAATACAAAGCCTGACAAAGCTGCACTCTTCTGTTTACTCCACACATGTCAGCTGACAATTTATTGCTGTTTTATTGGCTTGGGTGGTAATTTGTGGCTCTTGCTGTGCTTACTATTGATAGGATCTTACTTCTGCACGCAGCTTAATTAGGAACCGGGAGCAGGATTTTAAATGAATGCTCAATCATGCCCTCCCCTCCACGTCTCTGGGGGGAAAGGGACTTCATTGCATGTGGCAGAGTGTCCCCAAAATGAACTGTGATATGTGCAATCAACCTTGAAGGACCCACACAGCCTGGCACTTGGAAATGCCTGCCTCAGCAGTGCCACGTTGCTGAGCTGTCCCTCAGCCTCCTGCTTTTATGGCTATCTGTGCTTTGTGTGTACTTGCGAGTTTAATAGCAGCAATAGTTGCTTTTGTCAGGGATGATATACAGGCTATAAAACTCAGTTACCACTTCTATTTTCCATTGAGATATGAAAGCACTTGGAAGAGGGGAAAAATTCCAGGGCCTATGAGCTATTTCAGAGCAGCGTTACGTAAGAAACAAAAGAAGAATGGATTTTACAGTAGCCAGGACACCAAAATACCACTTCCTTATACCTCAGCTTGGATGTTATGGTGGAATCTTACTGCTGGAGATATTGCTTCGACTGTCTAGGGAAAAACCCAAAATCTAGAAAGTAGGGTCAGAAAAGAAGAGTACAAATGAACATGCCCATAAGCAGCATCCAACACCCACCTCACAGTGTGCATTTGCACCAGCAAAGACTCTCCTAGGGAGAGCCATAGAGAAATATGTGCTGCACACTAAAAAGATATAATGTGGGTGCCTCAGTGGGGTGCTGGGTACACCCCCTAAGCTCTGTCTTTGACATGCTTATTGGTGTGTGCTGAGTACTTTACTAAGCTGTTATACCCACTTTAGTGTGTTGGGTCCCCGGAGCTGGCTTGTCACACTTCATTGTAGCACTCCCGAGGATGGTCTTTTCATGGTGAAAGCAAAGTCAGCCATGGTCCTGGGAGTCTTCTCCTCATGGACGGGAAGGAAACCCAATAGTATAAAGCACTGTCCTACTGTAGACTCTCCAAAACTTCTGAAGCTATTCCTGAGCAGGGAGAAAGTCAATGAAATATTACAACAGAGGATGTGACTGAGGCTGGAATTGTGTTTGAGACATTTTGTGAGGTTCTTTTCCAACCCAAGTTGAACTAGCAAAGAGAATTCCTGTGTAGGTAGGACACTGATTTAAGATTAACTAGGCAAAGAGTAACCTCGATAGAGCAATTCATGGGAAGGACTCCAGAAGATTTTATTGCTTCAAAGATTTGATACTGTACCTGGAGTTATTAAACATATACCCAGGTAAAACCAACGGCACAGTTGCACTGTTGCTGGGCCACACTGAGGGAGTCATTGTCTTTGTTGCCATTGTTAGAGGCAAGAAGCTAACCTGTTTCCTTGTACTGAGGCCAGCTGAACAGCAGGTGCTTGTGTGTACGTGGTGGCAGCAGAGGAAGAAGATTGCCTGCTCCTTTCTTTGCTGAATGACATTTCTAATTACACAGTGGAGTTCAGGTTCCAGGACTGTCAATTTGCCAGCTAGAGATGGGGTTGTAAACCTTGAAGACATGATGATGTAGACCTAAATCAAGTCTGGGCTCTGTTTTTTTGATGGGGCAAAGTAGAAGCCTGGGGTATGAACAGCCCCAAATTTTGGGGAAGCCCTGCACAGACTTTGTGTCTTGGTCTCACTTTTGCTTAAAAGTTTTACTGGCCTTTAATCTTTCTAAAGAGAATCAGCTGTACAAACAGCCTTAGGAGTCAAGCAGGTCCAGAGATGAGGTATGTGATCGTCCCCCACTAGAAAACAGACACCAACCAGTTTCACATGAGCCCCGGAGCAGCCACCTGACCTGAGAGGCAGAGCTGACCCGAGCAGGGTGTGGGGCCCAGGGCAAATCAGCCCATGCGGGGCCTCGCCCCTGCTCTGATCCCATGGGCCCCAGACCCAAAGAAGCTGCCACTGCCATCAGCAGCGGCAGCAGTGGGGGGTAGTGAGTGGCTGGACTCGGAGATCCCACTCTACCCTGCTCTGCGGGGTCCCCCAAAGTGCCCCAATTCGCCTCCTGCCCCCAGGGATGGCCCTGCTGATAGAAGTGGTTTGCTATGACTGACTGTTCCCTGGGGACTAGAACTGAAAAGCTCAGTGTCTCCCCCACAGTGTTTGCCTTCCTTACCCCAAATCTGTAATCACCACAGAAATCTTGGCCCCACTATCTTGCTGTGCATGTCACAGCAGGCCTGATTGGGTTCTTGTAATCAGAAGAGCAGGTCCTTAACTGCCCTCCTTAATCTTTAGTGCCTTTCTTCACTTTTACAACCGGTAACAAATTAACTTTCACTTTATCACCTTTTTGTGCCTCCCACCTCAATTCTGCCTTCAGCAATACCCACTGGCGTCAGTGGGTTCATTCGGTGTCACTGCAGCAGAACTGTCATCTCCGCATGCTCCAAAACCATGTGTCTGCCCCTGCTCTGACACTGGGAGATTGACTTAAACGTTATGGTATTAAAAATAATATTGATAAACTGGCTTCTTTCACTTTGCTTTCTGGATTGTGAGCTTTTAGATTGGAGCTGCTTTATGTTTTCAAGACTTTCTTCTGGAACTGTTAGGGCAAGAAGCTGACAATTTATTTAAATAAAGGCTGAGAATCTCATGCAATCTTGTCATTCCAGCACCTGGAGCTCTTAAGACACATTCCAAATATCCTGAGACTTGCAATAAAAAGGTGGCAATTGGCCAGGCTGCAGATGGCCCATTTGTTTTCTGGTTGTTTTTTGGGTTTTTTTTTTTGTGAGGGGCAAATTCAGCTCTGGTGTAACTGGAAACAAAGAAGCATTCCT
>NW_005841865.1:2690826-2713660 GCF_000455745.1 Alligator sinensis
TGGCTTTAAATTCATCCTCACAGAAGAAAGAAATCCATCTGTCCGGGAAAAGTTAGAAAATATTTTTGCATTTATTTCTGGGTTTTTTTATTAATACAAACTCCAGTGAAGAAATAGTTCTCTGTTTCCATTGGAAGGCAGTAACCAGCAAAAATTAATGTACCATACTGGGGATGTCTGGCACAAACGAAACAGACGCCAAAAAAATCTTCCCCACCAACTACCTCTACTGACAGAAAAAGTGGTTGCAATTGGAAAAGACAGTCTCGTTATTAAGTTGTTCACAGTTAATTTCCTGATTATAAATAATCAACATGATTTACAGAATAATTTATAGAAAATGATTGGCTTCGTCATTGCAATAAATTACTCAGCGGAATGACACCAGGCTGGATGTACAACACAATACTTTGACACCCGCACTGCAGGGGCGAGCTGCTTCTTTTTGCATTGGCAGTCAAGGGACCAGGTCTGCAGCTGGGCTTAATTGGGATTGCTCTGATGGACACCAGCTGGAGATCAGTCCCAAGAGTTTTTGGCAGTTGTGACTCCACCACTTCTTCGTGTTCTTGCAAGGCTAAGACTCCAGAGAGATGCAATGGGGGAGGGGTCAGCAAGCACTAGTGTTTCCCCAGAAGATGACTGCAGTTCTGATGTAGAGAGCAATGGCTAGCTTATCTTCAGGAGTTTCCAGGGAACACATGCAGTACATGTACTATCCAGTCTTTTCTCATGGAAGTTTTCCATTCCAAGTGTCCCTTTCACTTCAGTCATGGTGCTGCCAAATGGGAGGGTGGAGGCTTCAGAGCAGAGCTCTACCCAGAATCCAGAGCTCTGGCAGACCTCTGTCAGTCACAGTCCTGCAGCCAACTCCCAGAAGAGGGAAATGCTCTGAAGATGAGGTCCTTTTCCAGTTTTTGCCTTAAAACCAGTGCATGGTTTTCCCTCCCATGGGGGAGAGGAATAAGTGTGGTATCAGCACCAACAGGCTTTGGTGAGCAAAAAGATAATGTAGGAATAGGGAAACTGGGGGAGCTTCCATAGGAAGGTGCAGGCTGAGAGCTAGGAGGAGCATTTGCAAGATAAAACATCTCTCTCTGGCCACTTGAGAACTTTGCTGAAAAATGTGAGGTTCCATGATTTCATTTCTGCCCTCATGTGTCTATGGTCTGTATCTTTGGGCTGTCGTGAAAAATCTATCACCTTGGCCCTTAGCATATGAATTCTGCTGGACATTTAATCATTTAGGATTGAAGACAAGCTTGAACTAAAGCCCTGGGTCTCAAACACTGGGGAAACAGCTCTCATCCAGTCTTCCTGGCTGGGGCCCTTCTCTCTTCTCTCCTTACTCTTCCCCACTTCTCTTCATACCTCTTTGCTCCATAAGTACAGGTTCTGCTTCACCCCTGTGAAAAAGTTTCTGTTTTAAGCTAACCATGTAAGTAGCAATAGAGGCCTAGCAATGCCAGGGATTGGCACTGCTCCTTGCCAGTCATCTCACTGAGGTCTGTGCAGGCTTTCAGGATGATGAATAAATACTGTCCCTCATCTCCCCCTTCCTTGAGACACTCCCTAATATCTGCTGAGCCCCCATGTCCCCACCATCATCCCAGTCCATTTAGCACCAATACTGGCATAACATAATGGCAAACTTGGTGACATTTGTCCCCTTCATTCAGTATTGTGGGAAGGAAATCATAGTGCTGGGATAATGAACCACAGCATCCCTCCAAGAAATGAAACATCTAAACGGGTAGTGACTCCTAATGGGCCAATGATGTCCCAACCCACATCAGTCACTGTGTGGACCAGGCTTTGTGTAATCATTAGTCATGGGGGTTCATTTTACCAGCATTTAAGGCAGAAGGTTATACCACAGGATTTTGTCATCCCTGAAAATATCTTCTAATGACCCCTTAGCCCTGACCCAAGGCAGTAGAGCTGTGGACAAGGCAGTAAGGCATTGGTTATTTCAGCAGTGACTGATGCAAAGCTCAGTCCTCTTCTCCTGGGACTGTGCTTTCCAGGGAATTTTTAGCTCCATTAACTTTGGCTGCGGCTTGGAACTATTTTGGGAAGCTTTAAAGAGAGCAGGCATCTCCTTTCATGCAGACGCAATGGGTTTATCTGGAGACTCATTTTTAATGTAGTCGGGTTTGCTTTGAAACAACTCCAAGGCAGTAGAGAAATGGCCAGGTGCAACCTCATAGCCAGTCAATGCAGATCTTGAGACAACCGTCAGCAGGCTTGAGGTTGGAATCTGGGCCGTCTTATTAACAATAAGAATTTCACTGAGGCTTTAACTTGCAGTTATGTAACGCTCAGCTGGCTCCTGGCACAGGCTTTGTGTAGCCCCATGAAGACAGCTTTTTGCTGTTCCAATAAACAAGTCTGTGTGCTTGTGCCCAGGAATCTATGGATGGTTCCTTTTTTCATAGTGACAGAGTCATTCGGGGGCTCTCTCCAACACAGTCTTTCTAAAACAGACTGATTTCCTTTTGCTTGATGCTAGATGACCTCTTGTTTCGTGATGGTGGGTTGAGGGATTGAGGTCGGCTGTTTTGCCACGGTCGCGATTGCCCCAGGGAGTAGCTTGTACTGTTCAGACCCTGAGCCTGCAGGTGGGGAAGGCTGGGGAGTTTCTGGTGTTGCTGAAAAAAGAAAAACTGTGTTAGAAAGACAAAGGGAGCAGGACTCTGCCGTCTCAAGGCACAACATTCAGATCCAGTGGACCAGGTTCCATACCCTCCAAGTCTTGAGTGTGGTGTTGGGTCTGGGGTTTTATATTGGGTCTCTCTGTCATTGACACAAGAAACATGCTTTACAGTGGGAAATGGCTTTTCAAGGCTTTGGGTGCTTGCCATGGCTTGGCCTGCACAGCAGGCTAGCACTGGCAGCCACAAGTAAATGTTGTCAGACTCATGGGGGAATCCACAATAAAAAAACTCAGGACCAGGGGGGCTGTCTTGTTGGTTGAGTTTAGATGTTATTTGCACATTTGAGTGTTATGCTTTGTGGGTCAAAACCAATGGTCCTAACCCAGCAATATGACATTTTGGGGGCATTTGGGGATAAGAAGAGGAGAGGGAGGTCAAGGTAGAGATGACATTCAAAGAAAGTCTGCTGGTTTTTCACAGAAGCTGTAAGGTCAAATCTATTGGGGCACAATGCCACCACCACTCAAGTTCTTGGGAGTCTTTCTACTGATTGCAGTCATTACTGACTTGGAACCTCAACTGCCAAATTAAATTAGAGCTGTTGTAAAACAGTTGCAGTCTGCTTGGGGAAGTCTTTATTGAAACAGTTACTCAACCTATTGTAATCAAGCCTATCCATCCTTTACATGCCTGTCTGTCATTTCTACACAGGAAGATCTAGCACACCCATCAACAGCATGCTTATCTTGGACTAATGTCTCTTCACAAGCTGAGAACACCATCACAATGGGTGAACCGTTTAGGTCTACAAAGTCCCTAGAATGTCTGTATACTTTTTTACTGTTCCCAATCATCCCATTTCAATTTATTCCAAACAAGTGAGGTCTCCTGGGGATACTCACACATCTGCCCATTATGCATCTGGTGAGCAGGCATCGTGTTGGCTACTATGACATTCGTCCCCAGATTCTCCTGGATCAGGTGAGGGTGCAAAGGGTGATGAGGATGAGGTGCTTCATTTGTTGAACCTGAAACCATTTCCATGTCAGTGACTGCCACCAGGACAGAGCAGGAAAGTACTTGCCCATTCCAAAGGGGAAAGACCCCCTAGTGTCAGATTTTCCCAGCCTGGCCAGGTCTTCCATGGACACCATGCTGCTCTGCATTCTGCTCTGCATTTTATCATGCTCAATGTCCTCCCAGGCCACAGGGGAAGAATTACATGCAGGAGCAGCTGCATGACAACCGTCTGCTCCAATTTGTCCCAATAAATCATTGCATTATTTCTCAACATCTAGTAGTAAATCTGGACCATGTTCTTAACCAACCATGCTGGTTTCCCTTGCTCCCATGAATCTCATAAGAAGGAGAAGAGGCACCAGTTAAATAGCTGGCCTGCATGTCTAATACTTTGAATGTGCAGAGGTCAGGGAGGCAGCTTGTTATTCCTCTAGCAACTGTTTCCTCTGGAAAGCAACACCTTTGCTGTGGAGCTGTTTCCATGGAACACAGATTGCAGGAAGAAGGAGTGCGGAGGTGGCAGGAGGAAGTCAGTCTGGGTGCAGAGGGCTAAGACAGTTCAGGGGTGGCTCTGTAAACAGCTGCATAAATAAAAAGCCAATTTGGTTTCAGAAGAATGGAGCACTTTCCTATTATTATCAAGCATATGGCATATTAAAAAGCTGTAAGTGGGGATCATTACAGCTCACTCCAGCTCAGGGCTCTGAATCTGGACAGATGACCTGGTGGATCTGAGCACAGGTCTGGGAGCCAGTCTGGAGGCTGACTGACAATGACCATTTGCAAACTACCTTGTAGAAGCTGAGGGCTGATACTCACCCCCCAGCAGCATCTCCTGCAGCAGGTTGTCGATCTTGGCCATGCCGAAGAGCTTGACAAACTGGATCTGCTCTATCATTTGCCAGGTGATGCTCTGCAGGGTGGGAAGCAGGAGAAGCAGCTCGCCGAAGCGGCCCCGCGAGTCGTACTGCCGGTCATTGATGTAATCCTCCAAGCTGACCTGCACCTGATACCGCATTCTCTTGATCTTAGTGGGGTCGCTCAGCCCTTTGGCGTCTATAACAAACCATGAAACAAGGAGCTGCATGCTGTTTTCTAGGAGTTTTGGGAAATGGTCCCTGGGCTCAGCTTGGCCTCTGACTCATGCACCCTGACATGGTAGACCTACGGTTCTTCTCTAGGGCTTATCTCTCCCAGCATCTATGTTTCACATAGCTTGGGGGAGGAAAGCACTTATATTTCTATTATTCCATATCCCTGCATCAGGTAGAGCAGATTTGGAGCTGCTGGCTTATGTGAGTGAGGACAGAAACTGGCTGCCCTTGCCTGGTTGTTGCAAGATTTGGAAAGAGCAGGCCATTTCTGATGGCTAATTCTTGAAGGCTTGTTCATACCTGGGTCAAAGAAGATGATGGCTTTCAAGCAGGCATATTCATTGTCATCGATCTGCAGCTCTTGGAATGGCAGAACCAGTTCATCGAGGATGCGGATGGCCACGCGGCTCACCTCCACCAGCTCTGGGCAATTCCTCGGAATGATATGGTCATTTCCTTTAGAAAAACAAAATATGTCAATGGCCTTCTCTGCTCATATGCAAACTAGCAGTAAAAGGGATACGTGCTCCTCAGACCTTACATTCATCAAGATTTATAAAGTTTACCATGGCTTCACAAATTGATATCCAAATACCAGTACTAAGCCTGGGGTTAAATGTGTGTAAGAAGAGATGCATCATTATGGCCTCTGGAATTAAGAGGCCGATTAAGACCTCAAGAACCCTGAGTCTGCTGCTAGCATGTCAAAGTTGATAACATTTTCCCATCTAGCTTTTATTTGTATGCTTCCTGCTGGCATTGAGACATCAGAAGACTAGACTTCTAATAAACTTTCCAGGAATATCCTCTGATTGCTAGTATTGCTGAAGCCCACATCTGCACTGATCTTCTCATTCTGGCTACCTAGACTGAAGGTACAACATGCTACAGTTGTATCTCTGTTTAAACAAGAAGATAGACCCTAAGGCATTTTTGTACCATTCTGCAAGTGTCAAGGGGCCTTAATTTGTTTGTTAATGATGTGGGCCTTTTAACACTGCAAGGTGGTATCACAAATATGAATGTGAACCAAGACCCTGGACTCTAAGGGTATATCCACAATCCAGTCTGTCCGAGCTCTCACTCCCATGCACAGACACCAACTGGAACATACAGCAGTGAGTTCACTCTGGGAATGTCCATCCCAGCCCTCCTGAGACTGTCATCCCTGATGTATTTGAGAGTGGCCATTGGGGATTCTTTCAGAGTGTCTTTCCCACTGCATTCCCAGTGCCTCTAAGCAGGAGTGGTAGGGAGAGAACTGGCAGATGCATCCCCACTAGGACCCAATGGGTATGCAGTTTACACACATTGTCAAGAACTGACTGAACACCTGGACTGTGTTGGGCTCTCTGAAGTGTAAGATAATTCTGATCCAATAGGCCATTCACCAAAAATGTGACAGGGCAAAATAAAGTACCCTCCCTCTTCTAAAGCAGAAACAGAAAACTCATGGGTCAGTGAATGTGCTTCGTTGGGGGACTCATCAGTGTTACAGCAGAGAGGAGCATTTACCTAATAACAAGACATCTTTGAAGACCATCGACCTCTTGGCAGCTCCCAGGAGTAGGTGTTCTCCTGCATGTGCCCGCAGCAATGCCACCTGGAAGGACAGGGACATTTGGGTATTAGTGGGAGAATATGGATGGAGCAAATACTTTCATTCATAAGCAGAGAATAAAAAAAGCATGCCCACTTCTGTACTGCATGGTTATATCTGCAGTGGGAGTTGGATTCTTGCTCCTGCTAGTGCTGGGGCTTAAAAGAGGGAGGTCTAAAATGTATCTCAGCAATTCCAACTCTGCGCAAGTGTCCAAAGCATGAAACCTGAAAGGCATTTGACCTGAAAGCATCAGAAATTCCAAAACACAAAGCACTGGGACGAACTATATATGTCAAAACAGCAACAAGCCAGACTGTCCCCCATCCCAGTCCAGAACATTGCAGCAGCCAACCAGTAATCTCAATGCACTGACAGTGGCAAAAGTAAAGCAGACTCTTACCAAGTGCAGAAACAGTAGCCAGCGCTTACAGGTGGAAAATGGGAGAGGTACAATGCTTGTTTAAACCTAGAGGAGCAACTGTGCATCTAGTGTAACCAAGCAAAGACAGAAACAGAGGCACTGTCCATTCCACTGTTCCAAGGGCAAGATGATGGTCAGGACTTATCACAATGTCTCATTAGAATGTGATCAGGAGAAACTGTGACTGACTTGGGTGACAGGAGAAAGACTGGGGCTTTCTCAGCCAGTTGCTGGGCTCCAAGGGAAAATGCTGACAAACAAGAACACCAGGGTCCTGTGCCCAAAGAGCAAGTAACTCAGCCTGGATAGGTCAACCCTGTTTCTTAAGAGTTTCTCAAGGGCTCTTTTTCTTTCTTACACTCAGCAACCCTTATTCAGGTGTCTTACCACCAAAATCACGTTGAACTGAATGGAACCAAACACGTATGTAGAAGCAGCACCCAGTGTATTCATGCAAGGGGAAAGGGCCATTTCCTTTGCCCATGCTTCCTCACAAAAGAGGAGGATAATTTCTGTGTCAGGCCCTAAGTCCCAACACCAGGTGGGGATCAGACTTCTATCTCTTGTTCCCCTTGTTGCAATGGACATTTGGGACCAATGAAGGCAAAGGGATGTTTTTCTGCCCTGCCGTTAATGATTGAAGTATTTCATTTTACACCCTTCAGTGATTCTGGGGAATGTTCTGAATCTTTTGCTCTACTTCTGTTAAAAATTTCAAAGATTTTTGTGGAAACAAAGGTTAAAGATTGGACAATGTGACATGGCTGCTTCTTAATGGGCAGCCAGGAACCTCCACTGAAGAAAACAACCATTAAACATTAACGGAGATATTTGGAAGAGTGTGTCCTGATGGGGATGATCCAACCACTATGTGCAGAACAAACAGATGGAGAAAAAGGGACTGCAGAGATTGAACCCAAGGAGGAGGGACATATCACCATTTTTCAACATGCTATCTCTCTCAGCATCAGACAAATCCAAGACAAGTCTTGCCCTACCATAAATGTCAAGAGGATGCAAGCTGGGTAGAACAAAGCTCTGATTAGGAAAGATGCTGACACTTAAGGGACGGATTTGCAAAGCAGAGCTGGTAGAAGGGCCTTGTGCAAATACATGGAACAGAGGCTCCTGTTAAAGGCTGTGCGAGCTCATGGTACTGAGCAGCCTTTGGTTCTACAGCAGAGAGCAACTGAGGGCAAAAGCACCTGGTTGCTGTGTGAAACTGCAGCTCCCAGTAGCTGCTAGTGCTGCTTGGAAACTGGAATTTCTGGTCTGCTGGAAATTCAAAATTAAAAAAACATTATTCCCTAATTGGAACCAAATGTCAGAATTTTGAAATGTCCTGCTCACCACAAATTTAACATTATTCACTTCAGAATTCTTGATATGTTTCATTTGTATAATATCCAAGTGTGTCATTAATGGCAAAACATGTTTTAATATCACAAGAATATTTTCATTTGGGCTTTTGTATTTTAAAAATACCCAATACATACCAATGGGAATTAAGATTAATATTACAAATGCATCTTCATATACTACAAAAGTTGACACGGACAGAATGAATCAGTGTGATGATGGCAAAACACAATGCCTTTGCCTTACAAAAATAAAGGTACTTTAACATGATCAAGATAAAAAAATCAAAGTATTTGTGGATTTTTCTTGCTGTGGAAAGTGTCAGTGAAATGGACACCTTCCCAGAATGGATTTTGATTTCCGCAAAATTGCTTTTCCCAATAGGGAACTGTTCCAATGCAAATTGTTTCACCAGCTCTTGAAAATCCTCTGTAATTGGCTCACAAGCATTTTTGCCCATTCAGGCTCCTGGCCTCACTGGCATGTCTGCACACAGGCTCACACACACACTCTTCAGCTTGTGGACTCCAACACAGTAGCATGACTTCTTTTTTCCTTGTGACAAGGTATTTAGGAGACTCCATAGATTTATTGGGATCTGAGATGCACTGCTGCTGTTGCCTCAAACTTGCAACCTCTGAGCTGTCAACCATGCGCCTTAGCACCCACACCACCCCAGAAGGGGCGACTGGGGTAGGGAGCATGACAGAGGAGCCAGGGAGCAGTTACTAACATGATGGGTCTTGTCAGCAATGATCCAGGGATCATGCAAATAAGTACCCCTTGCTGTGAATATGGTAGACAGACAAGCTGGCTCTTGCTTGCTTCCTCTCCAAAGAATTCCCACTGGCAAGCTTGTAATAAGGGCCCACAGACACACTGCTATAGATTCTACAGCACACAGAGCGGGCCCTGCAGTAGGCTTTCCAAGTGACAAGGCTTTCCAAGTGACAAGGAAAGACTTGGTGAATTCAGTAGTACATCCAGCCCTCTCTATGGTGCAGCCTGTTTGCTGCATAAATTTAATCTACCATGGGAGTCCATTTTGTTTACTATAATTTCTAAATGTATTTGCCTTAGGAGCTTAGCAAACTGCGTATTACTGTCAGCAGTTCAAAGCTTCTATGCAAATTGCAAGAGGTGGGCACATTCCTAAAGGCTATAAAACATGTTGACTTCCCAGTGAGATGCAGCTTGGGTGGGTTTTTTTTGAGTAGCTATCCTATTTTCTCAGTACGATACAAGCTCCCTCCAGACCCAGAAATCACTAGACTGGACACCAATCTTGGCTTTAAATCATCCTTTCTAGACGTGTGAACAAAAAGTAATTGAATGTGAAACCATCCCCCCCCCCACCCCCCGGCCCCAGTGCAGGCACCCTGCAAAACCCAAACTTCATGGGCACACAGTTTGAGAGTATACATATATAATGGGGTATGTGTGCACACAGCTTTGCCATGTTTGCAATGGTTTCTTGCATTACTGAGGCTGCTTTAGATTTTAGAACTAACAGAGGCAATTAAAAGTACTCTGTAAGTAAGGGCAGAGGCAAATGCCACTCTAAAATTCTCTTTATAATGCAAATATGGTATATTTGTAATTTTTAACCCTACACAGAGATATTGTTATTGGTCTGGGAACTTAAGTCCCTTTGTATTATAATTAATTTCCTATCAATAAAATGAACATAGATACCAAGAAACCAACAGGGTGAGATCCTGAGAGAGGTTTTTTAACTTAAGCAATAATAAGTCTAATTATCCTAAGTGTGTATATATATGTATACACACAAGATTTCAAGTGTTTGAAATGCTGCACTAATATTAACTGATTAATAAATAATTGACTCATGCCAATGCAAAATGTACGCATTAATGTGTCTCATTTGATTTCACTGTTATCACTTTTGTGCACTCAGACTGATTAACTGTCCCAGGAAATAGTCAGCCCTAGTATTGTATGTATGCAGCTCTTCAATCTGCTTCTGCAGTCATGATAACTGAGTGAACAATGTGCACTCTCTCTGAAGACCTGGGCTATTCTCTCCTTTTGGCTATATACTGACCTTGACAAAAAGATCTAGGAGAGGTCAAAAGGCAGCACCAACCTGATCATCCAGGGGCAGCTCACAGAATGCTGGGATGTACTTTGCCCACTCCACCAGCACCAGCAGCTGCTGCTTCATCGATTCACATACATCTGCGATGTTAGCGATCTTCTTCCCTCGGATATCTCCATTGATCACAGAAACTGGTGATGATATCTGCAAGGATAAGAGAGGACTTACAGAGGACCTTCATATTTCAGAGTTGAAGGGGCCAGAGCTAAGGAAGTCCAAGAACCTAGGAAGGCTCATGAAAGGTGGGATCAGGAGATATAATGTTGATGAGATGGGCATCTTTCACCTACAACACCCAAAAGCCAAAAGCACTGATTTCATTATATATATGAACTCTGTTTGCTTACAGACCTGCAAAAATTAGTGCTGGTTAAACCTGAAAAGCTTCAGAGCTTTTCTTCAGAGAAGCCCCCAGATACTCATCTGTTGATCTCCATGTTGTGGGGAATTGAATGTGCACTGGAAACTGTACTGAATGTCACTAAGCTTCTAGGCTAGGGACAGTATAAGTGATCAGAAACCAGTTCAAACCCGTAACACAACAGAAGTTCAGTGCATATAAACCACTTTCAAAATGGCCAAAACTAATTTAAGATAAATCTGGATGGATGTAGTATCAGATTTATAGGTTTAATCAGTTTATTGAACTTCTGTCCCAGATCCCCTCCAGATTCAAGTTAACTCATAGTCCCCCAGCATCCCAGGATGCTTTGCACCTCCCCTGCAAACCCCCCCAGCCCTTGCAGGGTTGGGTGAGCTAGCCTTGGCCCAAGCTGTCTGTTCCAGATGAGCGGGGAGCCATGCTCTAACACCCCACAGCTTCTGGCCTGGGGCACTGCAGGCATGTGGCTACATTTCTGGAATCTAAAGTGAATGTCTGTTCATTTGCTTATCAGCTCAATCCACACAGCTCAGACTAACCTGTGAAGATTGAATCAACTCAGCCTTGGGCTTTTTGACTGTCTGTACTTAGCCCTAATGCCTGCATGTTTCACTTTTCATGATCCTTCCTGTATAAAAAAGCCACAGAAGATATATGGGGTGGAGTAGGATGGGTGGTAGAACAGGGAAGAACATTAATGGAATAAAGGAAAAAATAAAACTGAAAGTTATTTCAATTTTGCCAACTTTGAAACTGACCCAGTCACTAGGTTTTGGGGGTGGTGAGGGGAGAGGAGGCTATTTGTAATGTGTCACAAATGTTTCAGTCAGTTTTTTTTAATTGAAAACAGTATTGGATCACTTTTTAACATTGTTCTCTGATTTTTTAGTGTCAGTCTACTGAAGAACTGAGCTTTTACTAGATCAAGGTTTTAGGTGCTGGTTTGAATAATAAGTGTAAGTAAATTGGGACTGGAGAACTACCCTGCCACACCTCTGTTCCCAGTAACCGTGGCTGTCACTCTTCTGCCTCTGCCTGGCTTTTGTCACTGATGTGTGTAATACTGAAGAGACTCATTGTTTCTTCCTCATGCTGGCATAAGTCAGGGGTCTCTTCATTGGAGTCTGCTCCCCACAGTTGCAAATCAGAAGCATTTTAGGCCCTGTTTTGTAAGACTATATGGGCGCCAGTGTGCCCATGAGAGTGGTCTGTTGCCTAACTTGCATGTGCAACCATTGTGATTGGCAAGGCAAACCAGGCCATTTCACTTGCAAAATGGCAGGCCTGTCCAGCCTGCGTGTGTAGTGACTGGATTGTCGCCCAAAGCCTCAGTCCATATCCATATAACCAAGGTGCAGGCATGCATGCATATTTTGTATACAGAGCTGCACGCCCAGCTAATTTGAAAATCTGCCCCTAATCACCAGTTTATCCTCATGCTTCTGTGAGCGATTAACCAACCCTATCACTCCCCTCCTTCTGCCCTCTCTTGCCCCATTCAGCATTGGTTATTTCCGTCCTGTTCTTCCCAGCACTTTCACTTCAGGCCCTGTCTCCCTTGTTCACAAAATTGCCTCACTGAGGAAATGTAGTTCAAAAGCCACCTACAGGGTTTTTTTTGTTTTTTTTTAAAAATATTCCCCCCCCCCCACCCCAGGTTCATTTCCTGGAACCTCTCCAGATCTGGAGCTGTTATTGAATAAATAAGATTGTAAAAATCTCCCTGTGTATTACCCTAATCAGGGAGGCCGGAAGGCTTAGCAAATAAATACAGACCTGAGATCTCAGAGAACAGGGCTCCTCAGCAGTATCTTAGTCTAATTAGCCAGGAACATAGAAATTACCAATTAGTAGGCTGGATCATTTAACAAGCCTACATGTACTCTGCCAGAGTGGATTTCTTGGCAACTGCTGGTGGCTGACTCAACACTTGTATATCATGCTCTTGCAGAACCCACAGTCTTATAGTAAAACAAGCCAATTGCCTGTCAGGAATGACAGTGCGGGGGAGAGCATGCAGGGATGGAGCCCTGTGCCCCCCCATCCGGGCCTGCTCCCCCTTTACTTCCTGCTGCATGGGGTCCAGGCCCGCTCCACACTGCAGCGGTGGGGGGAAGGGAGGACTGGGCCCAGGCCGGATGTGGGGGAGGACCGGGCTTCAGGGTGGAGAGAAGCTGGCCCGCCACAGCAGGGGAATGGGAGGAGTGGGCTCGGAGCTGACAGCGGGGAGGAGGCCCACTTTGGGGAGGGGGGGAGCAGTCGGCCCAGCCTGACAGGGCAGCAGCTGGGGCAGGGGAGGAGTGAGCCTCCCCCCAGCTCAGGTCCACTCCTCCCCCACCCTGCCTGCTCCCCCCGGTCTGCTCCGAGCCCGCTCCTCCCGTTCCCCTTCTGCCCCCAGGTTGGCCCAGGCCCGCTGTTCCCCTGCCACGGCAGGCTGGAGTCTCCCCTGGCTCAGGCTTGGTTCTCCTCCTGCCCCACGCATGGGGCCCAGGCCCACTCCTCCCCTCCCCCCTACTGCCGCGGCATGCCCGCTATTCCCCCAACCCGCGTTGGGCCCCCCCCCCCCCCCCACTGCGTCCTGCAGTGATGATGGAAGCGGGGGGGCAGGCCGAGGCCAGAGCCGTGCCCTTGCTCACTCCCCACAGCATCCCGACCCCACCTGCCCCTCTGCCACGGCCGCCATCACCTGCAAGTGTTGCTGGCCTCGCCCTGCCACCCTTCCGTCTGCTCTGTTGCTCCCGCCTCCAAGGAGGAGGGCGGGGCATATGCAGGCCTTGCCCTCCCCTCCGTCCCCTGTGTCCCCACCATCATGGCGGTGCTCCACTGCCGCCAGCTCCTGTTCGAATGCTTGTTTGCACCCTGATTGGCTGACAAACAGCCAATCAGAGCATGAATAAAGTGTTACGGACAGACAGACAATCAGACAGACTTAGCCTTTTATAATATTAGAATGCTGCTCCCTCGCAAGCCTGGTGACCAGAGCACCCGCTGTCTCACTTTGTAGTAAGAGCACAATCGTTAGTTTTATAGAGGCCATAAGTGTGCTACGAGCCTTGCATAAAAAGACAAGGGCCAAGATTTTTCAACAGTCATTCCTTGGTAGAGATTCCCCTCTGGACACTGCCCAGGCTGCTATGTTTGGGTCTCACCATAGTGAGCTTGTCTGATCTTAAACGTCCCTTGAACTAAATAGGCTGCTGCACAGGCTCTTTCCTGGGCTTGTTTTACATAGACTCTCTGGGCGTGTCTACACCTGCCCCTGACTGCACAGTCAGTACAGTGCAGTCATTTAGTACTTGCCTTACCCATCGGTACTGCGCAGTCCAGGCGGCTCACAGGTCATTTTTGACCCTACTGTGCATTAGCAATGAGCTATTGCGCAGTAGTGGCAGCATCATGGTTAGTACCTGCTAGTACTATGTCACCATAGCGACGAGCTATGTCACCGTAGCACATTGCTACAGCGATGTAGCGTCTCATGTAGATGCACCTTTATCTCTTCGTGGCATTTCCTCATAAGATGTCTCTTATCACTTCATGGCATTTAAGTCTCATGGTCCAGAGACTTAAATGCCTAGACACCCAATAATTGAAGAACACATTTCCCCAGCACTCCAGCCTCAGGCACTCTGGGTTTTCAATTCGCTTGTCCAGGGACATGTGATGGTTGGAGCAAACTGAAACACAGACCTAGTGAGGAGTCCAAAAGCCTCTTTGATTTAGCAAGGACTGTACAGGCAAGATAATAACCACTGGGCAAGATAATAACCACAAGCACACATTTCCCTGCCTTGGTTCCCTCAAGTCAGATTCTCTGAGGAGTCTCCCTCCTTGAGTCTCTCCTGTGAAGCATTTTTCTTTGTTCCTTAGCCAGTCACATAATTAAAACAGGCCACACAGATGGGAATGAATGACCCTCTTTTCTTTTCTCCAGTCCAAACTTCCCATATCCTAACGAGTGTCTCTGAGTTTCCCATCCCTCAGACGTTGGGGTTTTGAAGACCTGGAGTTAACATTTGCTCTCTTTCTTCTGTTTCTGGGGAAATTCCAGTGCTTCCACTCCCTTCCCTGCAGAGGAGCTTGGTTGGATTGATTTCTCTGGGCCTCAGCCATCCCACTGTCCTAACTTGCTCCCACCTGGAATGGGAGCCATCAAAGTTTAATGACCTTCCATTGCCCCTGGCTTGAGAGACACATGACACAGGCCCAACAGGATGTAGCTGGCTGAGGCATGCAGCAATGCAGCAATTCCAGAGCCTCAGCCAGAATTCTTAAGCTTTATAGATCAATTCCCCAAATTTTCACACCCAGGATTTGGGGAGTCACATTTTTTGTCTGAGCACCCAAGCCTTGAAAATCAGCTGTCTCCATGGAGGCATCTGAAAACAGAGACGCCCCAAATTGCTAGCCACAACAGGAACTCAGGCCTGCAATATTCTGAGTGCCCTGGCCTTCTGAGTGCCTTCCACTCCATTTGATGTCAGCAAAGCCCAGCACTTCACTGGGTCAACACCTACAGCTTGGATAGGCTTTAATGATCTCATTAGGTTTTTCTTTTTCTCACCTTTACTACTTTGCAAGGGCTTTGACAGTTGTCACCTTCCAGGAGGGCTTTGAATGATGTACGGAAGGTGGTTTGATATGCAGTTTTTGAAAGAACATTACAAGGATAAGAAGCACCAAGGAATGAGATGCCATGATGCCTATCAGAGGAAAGAGAGGGGGGAAACAGGCTGGCACTGTTGGTAGAGCAGAGAGAGGAAAGTTGGTGGTGAGGTCTGAGATGGGCTTCATGATGCATGGTCTTGAACAAAGGCTTCCCTTGTATTCCACTACTGGTGAATTGAAGGACTATCTTATATTATGCCATTGGATGTAGGGCCATGTGGGTAGATACTGCCAATGCTTTAAGCCCAGGCTGCCTTGGTTAGAAAGGAGACTGGATGGGAAATTCTCTGAGCTGAAAGCCTGATAGAGCCCCCCCAAGTGTTTGCCTGTCTTGGAAGCCTTGGTTTCAGTTCTCCCCAAACAATGTCAGTTTTTAAGCTGTGCATATTTATTCAAATTCTTAAACAAATTTGCTTCCTCTTTTTTTGGGTCCCTTTCTGCAAATATTTCTGTATATAACTTTCCTGGCAGGATGTTTGTGGAAACAGAGGAATTTTACACAAACCCAGGAAAGAATATTTGCATAAAGCAAAACCTTTAAATTCATAATTATACCAGAAGAATTTACATCAGAAACCTGAATCTGAGAGTTATTCTTGTCCAGTCAGGAAGTGGAAACACAACATGTGACCTGAGGACCAGCTCCTCATCTATCATAAATTGACACAGTTCATTTGACTTCAGTGAAGCTCTACCAGTTCACTTCAACAAAGGTCCTGCCTTTATGTGTCCGATCAAAGCAGCTGAAATTTCAAGCACTTCAAGGGAAGATTTCAAGTAAAAAATGCTTTTGAAAACATGGTGTTTAGTTTGCAAATCTGTCATCAAAAGAGGAAAAAAAAGGGAAAGACCACAGGATCAATGAATCTACTGAGCACTTTGCCGCAGAAACATTCTCTGTAGTCAGATGGAAAAGAGGTATTACCTGTTGTGCAAGGACTTCTGCCTGCAGTAGGACATTGATGGAAGGCAGGCTGCTGTCTTCATAACTGGACCTCCGGGTGCTGATTCGATCACGTTCATTTTGCACAGCTGCAAGAAAGTATTTTGGCTCAACCACTACTCATGAATGGACATATGCACCAAATACAGTCACACCCATTTGGTATTCCCTCTACACAATAAATGATCAGCTTTCATATGCCATGGTTTTGCTGCTATAGAGTGCAGTGTGGGAAGAAAGCTAGGATGCAGGTGTATCTGGTTTTAGACATTAAACATAGGGAGCCTGACTTGCCTAAATTTGGTGCCTGATTCAACATTTGGGATCTTCTGAGTGCCCTAATACAGCAAAGGCTGCAGTTGAAGCAATAATGCTGATATGGTGAATGCAAGAGCCTGCTGAGCAGTACTTGTGCTGTTTATAACCCGCAGTAGTCAACTCAGGGTGGGCAACATACAGTCATCCAAACAATCTGCTCTACAACGGTATCGATCTACTCCAGAGCCAATTGCAACAATCTCCCCATGAAACTGGTGGCTCCTTGGATTTGTATTTTCTGAATATATCATACAGCTTGATAAAAAGCAATAACTAGCCAGCGCTAAAAAAAAAGCCCTGCAGTCAGCGGCTGTAAATAGGAGTTCTCAAGGTTACGCTGTTCGTTATCAGTGGCAGGGGCCCCAGGTTCAGTCACGCCATGATGTTTTCCAAATGTTTGTTCAGTATTAGCTGGTCATGGACCTAATGTAACTTCTATTGAATATTAACAGACACCAGCAGAGCTTTAAACACAAGATGAGTATGTTTGAAAGAGAGAGGATTCCTCTGTTCTTCAGGAAAACTTAAGCCAAGTTTTTCAGGAAAAAAAACTAAAGGTTTTAGTCATGCCTGGTTCCCGTTGTATGGCAAGAAATGTTCATCAGGTAAGGGAGGCTAGAGGTGTTCTAGAAGGGCTGACTTCCTACTGCAGTGGTGTGAGATGTTGTGTGTCATTTACTTTCAAATGTATGGAAGGTTTTTTATCCTAAGGGCTTGGCATCGAGAGGAACATATCCTGGGATCAGGAAAATTTGGGGCTTAAGGTATGTACTCAAGAACAACAGGGCCAAACCCACCCCCAGTCTACTCACTGACTCAGTGGGAGAAAGATTTGTTGCATAGACATTATCTGAACTATAACAGATGAATCCAGGCTCACTGTGGCTACTGTATGATATGGGAAACACTGCAAAGGCCTTGACAGCAGATGTACAAGGAGGCTTGTGGAATGACTTGCAAGGCCTTGGTGATGGTAGGTGATGGCGGTGCATAACAGTGGGTATTTTAATGACTGTTCAAACATTTTATCTGTGGTGAAATATCACCAGTTTCCACCATAGTCTTTACCAGAGGTGGAAATGCACTGTTCTGGTATGGAGAGATTTCACCATTGCCAATGCATAGGACAGACCTCTGCAACCCTCAAGAGTGAAATGGGATGCTTATGCTTTTTGCTGGCCTCCTCTAGACAGGGGTGCATTTTACCCCATACTGAGTTTCTTCCTCTGGGTGTCAAAGAAAATTTTGACCAAAATTAATAAAATTGTGCTGCTTTCTAGTCAGCTTCTGCAGTGCAATTCTGCTTGTGTACAAATTACCTGATCATATGCTTTTAATGTAAAAGCCACCAGCACTTCCTTAGGATAAAAAGTATCATAGGCAATTCACTCAAGTGGCCTTTATCTAAAATAGGTCTTTGCAGTAGTTCCCTTGGTGAAGAAGGAATAAAGAATATTGTAACTTCGCTGCTACGGAAAAAAAATCGTCAGTCAAAGCTTTGAAACATCTAAATGTCTTCTCCTCCAAACTGAGCCCTCACATCGCATGATCAGCAGAGCAGGTTCACTGTAAGGGCAAAGGGCATAGTGACTCACCTCAGAAAGAAGCAGCCACAAAAAGCTACGGAGGCCTTCTCTACATGGGGAAAGTTGTGCTATTTATACCAGCGTAGTATGTAGGGTGTGTGTGTATCTGTGGGTCCAGGTGACATGTCAGGAGGTGGGGCAAAGTAGTAGTCAAACCAGTAGCATAACTGACTTTATGGGATGTCAGTGGGTGATATAAGAATGGAGAGGTTTCCTAGTGACAAAGCCATCCCAAGCTGACTGTAAGTCATAAAATAACTGAGTAACGACGCACCTTCCTTCTTCATTCCCGCTCGAAAGCACTTCTTAAGCCTGCAGTATCGACACTGGTTTCTTTTGTCTTTGTCTACAACACACTGTCTGTTAAACCTGGAAAGGTGAGAGAGATGTCAGTGGCAACAACCCAAAGAAAAACAACAGAGCAGAAACACAGATGCCCTGGCCTGAGAAGGGAATATTAAAATCTGGCACTTCCATGGTCACTTTGCATCTGTTAGTTTCTCAACAGATTAAACAGGAATTATTCCATGTGGGGTGGCACAGGGCAGCTAAGGGATTTGGACACACAATCCCTATTATTTTCATGTCTCCCTAGCAGTGTCAAAAATAGATATCACTGGCTCAGAGTCTGTCACTGTCACTCCCATGCTGCTAAGTGGGATGGGGATCCCAGGTAGAACCAGCTAGATAGGAGCCAGATCCCGGTGACTGGAGTGGTCCTTTGTTATTTTGTACCCAGAACTCTAAGCAATAATAAATGGACTCCATTTGGACTGTCACACCTTGACCTTAAATAAGAGCAGTGCTTGCAGCCTTGTTGTGTACTTGTGCTTAGAGGTATTGTGCAATCCTCAAGCACATGGAGCTTCCTGGAAGCTTACTGGTGTCACACTCCAAGCTGTCCTTCCTACAACTCCTGTTCTAACCTGTGGATTATTATGGAAAGCGTTATTATGGAAAAGGAATCATTGCACTACACCATATGCTCTTACATTGCACACCACAGTTAGGCATCTTGACTCCTAATCCTTTTCTGACCTCTAGATAACACAGAACAAAACTATAGAGCTGCCTTCCAGTATCACCATCAGTCTTCACTGGGTAAAATCATTGCAGCTTCTGCCACACTGCTATACCTACATCCATGACTCCCAAAGGCAAACACTCCCTTGTCTCTTTTCTTTATGGCAATGTCAATAGCAGTTTGCGTACAGAGTTTATTCGGAATTTGACATGTTCTCTATTTAATTTTAAGCTGGCTGGTCAAGTCTGGTTAAACATGGGGCATGTGAGCTGCCACAAGGGGATAGTATCCTTACCACGTAGATTACTTTAGCTTTTGAAAAGCCTGGTTTTATAGAGCTTTTTTAAAACCCTAGGCCAAGATATTTCAAGATGGGTACCTAACAGCAGTCTAGGTCTATGGCTAGGCATCTATATAAGCTGCCTCATTTCCAAAACAGTCTCACTAAGATCAGGAGGAGCTTCTGTGTGTTTAGCTAATTGGAAAATCAGGACATTAAATATGGATTTAGGAGCCTAACATTAGGTATCTATTTTTAAAAAAAAATCTAGATGGAGGCTTCAAGTTACACTGCAAATTCCACTTCCATCTTAGCTTTCTTTCTGTCTCCCAGATTTCAGATCTGTGTTGTTAAATCCATCCCCCTGTAATGAGATCTTGGGTAGAACTGACAAAAGCAATGAAGCAGATCACTTTCAAAACTCACATAAACTCTTAGGAGCTGAAGAACCGTTGATTTTTAATGAGACTTAAGTTCCCAAGGCCAAGCTGCACAAAGGTGTTTCAGTGATATAGATTCCATGCTTGGGAGGTTTGGGGGCCAGTGCCAAAGTTGCTTTTGAAAATGGGTTTAGCATGAAACCTGCATCTCAGGCTAGAGATCTTGAGTATGCTCCTGGGTGTAGGCACCTTCCTACACACCTTGCTTGACAGTGACTGGGGCAGGGCTACCTGAAACTATTCTTAAGTGACCCCTTGAAGACCAGAGTAGTGTCTCCAGCCCTCTTCTGCTGGAGGGAGAAATGGAGTAGAAAGAGAGAGCAGGGGAAAGTGAACCTAAGGTCTGTGGACTTTTCAGTTATATTCTTATTAGCCCCAGTAAAGCCTCTGACAGTAGGGCATCCTCCATCCATACCTGCAGGAGTACATGTGGTTCTTCCTGACGCTTCTCCTGAAGAAGCCTTTGCAGCCATCGCAGCTAGAAGCGCCGTAATGCTTCCCTGTGGCACGGTCCCCACAGATGGCACACAGTGCACTCACCCCGATGCTGTTGGAGGCATTAAGGTTGGTTGTTTCTGATGGAGACGTGTCTGTTTTGGGGAAGGAAAAAGGGAGGAAGTCAGTGAAAAGTCACAGCAGCTGCTCTTTACTTAAGAGGGGTGGTGGCAAGAGGTCACCAGCAGGACCTCATAGTGTGTGCATTCTCTTTCTCTTGCACACACACGCACAGCAGATTCCAAATACCAAGGTCTTGCCACAGATATGCACAGTTAGTGCCATTGGGTTCTTTGAAAATCAGGCCTGTAGCTCAATATTTTCTCATTAAGCTAGACACTCAAGCTGATTCTCTTAAGTCAGGGGCAGGCAATTATTTTGCGCGGAGGACAGCTTACTGAATTTTGGCAAGCTATCGAGGGCCGCATGATAGGCAGTCAGGGGCAGATAAATATTGATTTTCTAAATTTTTTAGGGGCCCTGCAGGTTGGATAGAATGGCCTCTAAGCACCTGGCCCCCAGGCCACATTTTGCCCACCCCTGTCTTAAGTGCTACACACCTGCATCTCTCATTGACTTCTACTTGCAATGATGGGTGCTTAGTACTACTTAAAATCAGATGGTTTATTTGGATGCCTAACATAAGTGCCTGACTTTAGGCATTCAGATGTAGAAACGTTGCCGTAAGTGTCCATAAAAGCTAAGGATCCAAAACCAGAATCCAGGCACAGAGGTCATGCTTGAAAAATTCATTCATATCGATCGCTGTGCTTCTGTTTAATGGGGGCAGCATACAAAGAGCATTGAGACCTGCTTGTGAGAGGGGTGGGCTTGCAGAGCATGATGATCATTCAAACAGTCTGAACTCCAGAGACAGCCTCAGAGAGGGGAAACCAAATTCACAGCTGACAGTGACCAGAGCCAATAATTATTTGGGATTTTCAGATTTGGGGTTTCTGTTTTGATGCACTGCCAGGACAAGCTTGGGAGACCTGTGGAAGCAAACAGGGAACCAGTGCAGAACTTGGAGCATATGTATTATGTGCTTAGTGCAGGACTCCAAATGTAATAAGGAAGCAGCTGTATTCTGCAGAAGCTGTGGTCTTCAAAGAGCCCCAGGTGGCCCTTGTCAGAGTATGTTAGAGAATTGAGATTAGGTTTGCATTTGAGAAATTAGTGGCTACCAGAGATGGGAAACCACCTTATGGGCTACTTGGTAACCCAAGGGCAGCAATTAACCCAAAAGGATCCTGAGATCCTCACTTATCTTGGAAAGTGTAGACAACCTTCCTCAAATACAGTCTCAGCCAGAAGTCTAAGTGCTTTCCCCTGTTTATGGGCCTCACGCCCAAGTCCTGGCACTGGTTTCACTTTCATGCAGATCCTGCTTTCAGTCAGATATGGGGCTAGATTGTGCCATGTTATATTCCCAGAAGCAAGGCCTCACCCACTCAGTGAGCCCTGCTGACTTCAGGCAGACTCCTCATGTGAATGACTCCTCTCCCTTCAGATGCCTCAGACCAGAAAGGCTAGGGACAGAAGTTACACATAAACCAGTTTAAGTGATCAGAAACTGTTTTAAACCTGTAACAGAATAGAAGCTCAAAATGGCTGAAACTGGTTTAAGATAAACCTGGTTGAATATAGTATCAGACTTAACTGATTTGTGTCAAACCAGTTTATGAAACTTCTGTCCCAGACCCCTTCCTGGTTCAAGTTAAATAACAGTCCCCCAGCATGCTTTCCAGCCCTGGACTGGGCTGTGCTGTCTGCTCCAGAGAGCAGGGCTGGCTCCACCCCTGTGCTCCCTAGCTGGAGCAGTGAAGGCTGGCTGACAAGGGGAGGGGCAGGGGTTGAGGGCAAGTCCCGCTGGGGATGCAGCCCAGTTCATCGGGGGAGGGAGGGACTGTCCCCAGGCAAACCCCAGCTGGGGCCAGGGGGCATTAAACATAATTTCCCATGCTCAAACTTATTGCTGGCTGCAACTGTGGACTACAAACCCCAGAGCCACCTGGAAGCAGGAAGAGGAAGTGATAAGCAACCCTGCAGAATCCTCCTGCTGTGATTCTGGACTGCAAATCCCAGAGACCTCGGGGGGAGCAGGAAGAGAAAGCAAACACACAGCCAGAGAGTTATGCTCTAGTGCTCCCTGGCTTCTGGCCTGAGCCACTGTAGGCATGTGACTGCATTTTCTGAATCAAAGGTAAATATCTGTTCCATGGGTGACTGGTGCCACCTTAGTTGGGGGCGGGGGGGGGGGGATGGGGCCCCCCCCCGCTTATCAGTCAGTGACGGGGGGGGCCCCCCCATGGCCAGTCTTGCTGAGCCGGTGGGGAGGTCCCTCCACAGCCAATCTCACTGAGGAGGGGCGTCCCCCACGGCCGATCACTGCAGCCACTTACAGAAGTGGCTATGGCTGGCACCC
>NW_005841865.1:2713940-2742390 GCF_000455745.1 Alligator sinensis
GGCTTTCCGCCCGGCCCCCCCTCCCCATTGTCTAAGCGGCAAGCGTGGCCGCTCAGGGGGTGCACCGGCACTCTCAGAGGGTACACCCCCGTGAACCCCCTACATGTCACCACTGGTCTGTTCACTTCTGTTTCAATTTAATCTGTGAAGTTTAGACTAACCTGCAAAGACTTTATTGATTCAGCCTCAGGCTTTTTGACTGTCTATACCTAGCCAAAGAGAAGAATGAGACTTTAGGACATAGGAGGCTTAGAGCTCAACATCCTCAGGAATCTGATAATGTTACAGCACAAGCTACCATGAAATCTATCCTTCAGGGGCTATCCACAAACATTGGCAAGAAATGGTGGCAGGATTTTGCTGCAGAGAAAGCCACCGGCCAGGTTACTTGAGGAGGATGAGAAATACTGTGGTCAGGGAGAAGAAGCACCAAATCAGTAGAAAGCTCATTCTGCTGCACTAAGACCCCCTCAGGGGAGTTAGTCCAACCACAAGGCAGATGGCATCAAAACTTGGTAACCTTGTAGGTCTAACCTCCACAAAGACCACCTTCAGGTACCATGTATCTGCACAGCTACCTACATCTCCACCCCTGGAAATTCCAGTTTTAAATTATTTTTCTGATTTTAAATGCCCATAGAAACAGATCACATAGGTCTATTGATTTACTGGTTCCTGGGTCTACACGTCCCACTAGCTTCCTGCAACTAACATTAATGGAGCCCAGTAGAAATTAATGGGGACCATTGGAAAGCACAAGATTACCTGCAGGATTTCACTGGGGGGTGCTGGGATTTCTACCAGGGCAAAAGGAGATCATTGATCATCACAAGTGACACAGAACCTATGCTAAGGTCTGAAATGTCTAGTGAAAATTAGGGGGTATGAACTAAACATGAACTGAAAGCACAGTAAAGGCATGTGCAAGCCTCTGCTTTGTAAATCACAGGCACTGTATTTCATGAGCCCCAGGGTCAAGCCCATCATTGCGGTAACTTAACTGGAGTTATACTGGGAAAGACCCTGTGCCTCCATCTGTCTGATCTAAGACACAATGTCCCACTCTCCCTGCTGTCCTGGTTTCCCTTCTGTTATGAAAGAATGCACAGATCTCATTCATACTTTGGCAGGGAGAGGGTTACCACTCTCCCCAGGAAAGGACACAGCTGCCTGTAGTTGGTGCAAGGGATCATCTGGGCGAGGGGGGGAACACAGCTGTGCTGAGTCAGGCATTGCTCCAGCACTCTATAAAAGGGCTGTTCATTGAGATGATGGGGCTGATACTAGGAGCTTGAATTTGGGGGTGGGGGAAAAAAGGATAGGACAATGCTATCTCAAAAAGGTCTCCTGCCACAAAGTTCATTGAGAGGCCAGGCTGACCCCTTTGTTTAAAGCCCAGCCTCTGGGAAGTTCTTTTGCTGTTTGTTTGACCAGGTTCTGGATATGCCAGAGACCTGGAGTTCTGCAGCCTGGGAATCTGGTCCCTAATTGACCTGTCCCACTACACAGAGACGTGCCACTGAAATATCTAACAAAATGTGCCCTCTGACTAAGGGCTGATTTAAGTATGGAAGTGGTATGGGCATGGGTCTGGGTGTAAATCCAGAGCACTACACTTGCAGTGGCAGGACTCCTTGTGTGGAGGGCCTAAAAAGTGGACATAAAAGGCTTTCCATATAGACATCTTACTGCTGCATACATGCTAGGTTCCCTTGGTTGGGAGTTTTCTGTAGTGGATACTGGAAAGGCTTTAAGTTTAATATAATTTAGTCCAGGCACATTGTTAAGAAGAGGTGTTTTTATCTCTGCAAGCCAGCTGAATCTACACAGTTCAAATGTTGGTGTGTGAAGGCAGTCACATCTTTGTGAATCCCACTGTTGACCACCTTATCTGGGACCCCCAGCCCCTGAATTCCCCGTGCCAACTTGCTTCCCTGGAATATATAAGATGGCTATATGGAAAGCCTATACGTCTACTTGTTAACCTGATGTTGCAGAGAGTGACTAGTGCCTGACTATGCATATCGATATGGGGGTGCAGGCTATACAAATTACAGCCTCCAGCATATGCATTCCTTAAGGCCATATTACATGCTAGGAATGATCACTTGTCCTTACCGATGAGGCTGCAACACGCTCCATTTTTTTCACTCTGGCTTCCTCACTCCTAGCAAGTTGCAAAAACAATTTGCCCAGCCAAACACAATGAGGTATCCCAGATATACACAGTCACCTAGAAAGGTAACCTCCAAACAGCATTGCCCTTACCCAGCCCCACACTGCTCCTGCTACCACTGCAGAGAATGGCTCTAACTGACCCTAAGCTTGCCTATAGAAGAGAAATTTCTCATTATCACAAACTCCCCCATGTGGGCACTTACTCTGAAATAAAAGTTAGTTTTTCAGCTAATTTCAACAGATTCCAAGAAGACCAAACCTGACCTAGGAAAAGGCCCTCCACACAAGGAGTCCTACCACTGTGAGTGTAGTGCTCTGGATATATGTAATGGTAGACCCAAGAAGCCACATACAGGGACAAGGGCCTTTTTGTGTTCAGCTTGCACCCAAACATAACAAAAAAGACCATTCCTACCTGAAAAAACCTTCCAATCCACCCAGCCTCTATTCTTCTAAGCTGAAAACCAGCACTGAATGATTTGCTGGTAGATGATTCTCAAACATTATTTGTACAGTGCCAACACTGTGAATGACTGGCTGTCCTCAAGCCTTTGCTGTCCCAGCAATGCCTGAGTAATGGGGATTAGTCTGAAGCTAGGATAACTAAGAAGAAAAACAATCCCCTTAAAGGTTGAGGGATCTAATAAGACTGAAAATGATCTTATGCTCTTATAGCAACTTTTAACCTGGAGAGTCCTGTACCATTTTCCAAAGCAGGAAGCATCAAAAGAGTAACAAGATTTAAAATTTGCCACCATTTCATCATTGAAAGATGGTGGCTATTTCATAATGCACAACACTTCACAGCAGTTTGGGACAGGAAGTGTGGAAGACTGTGTCCATTTTGTGGGAAAAACAGAAACAGGTGGATTTATGTTTTAGTTGGGCAGAATGTAATTGTCTGAGCTGGACTGTTGCCAGGATGCTGAGTTAACCTTCACCCGCATCTTTTCTAAAGATATAGCCTATAACTTTCTCCATTGGATCTCATTAGACACAAAGGTATTTAGCTGAATCAGCTGGGTTACTAGCAGGCTAATTCTGGGCTTTTTCTGTATTGTGTTCGAATATAACAACCTCCTTGGCAAGTCACATACAATTAAACTGTTCTTTCCTACTCTCCCCACAGGGCCTGCTGCAGGTCATTCTCTGGATGATCGATCACCTTTACTACTCTTTATAAAATCAGAGTAACACTGTGGAAATCACCATCCCTCTCTGCTAAACCATAGGCAAACTCTACAGATAGTGCCTCCACCCCTACTGCATGAGTACAACTCTTCTCCAGGCTTTCTGGACCTTAGAGGGCCTGATGACTGATGACCTCAGTGCGGGATTTCTATTTGCTGGACAACGAAGGACTTCAAGCTTAGTTGTCAAGTTCAGACATGTCCTTAAGAATAGATACCAGTATCTCAGCAAGCTAGCTGTTGCAGTGTGAAGGCAGCCACGTCTTTGTGAATCCCACCACTGACCCCCCTTTCTGGGATTCACACCTCCCTGAGCTCCCCGTGACAGTTCACTAGCCAAGAGGCAGGGATTAGAGCAGAACCCAAAACAAGGTATGTTGGAGGGGCATTTTAGTATCATGGACTTACACTCAGAGCACAATGGCTATCTTGGGCAACCCTGTGTCACTTGTTTGCAGTAAAAAGGTTCTGTCTTGCAACCTAGTCAGTATATGCCGGTGACCAGATTCCCTAATCAAACATCAAAACTGGATTTCTTATGCAGCTTTAGAGCAGCCTGGAGAGAGAGCTAACCAGAGAGAAAGCACAAAGCTGGGATCCCAGAGGGCAGACAGTTGTTTTTTCTGCAGCATATTTAGCTGAGTGATTAACCCAATATCTAGAGAGGATTTGGGGTAACTGAGAGAGGAATCTGAGATGAATCCTTGCAGACTCCAGACTCAAACCCACAGGATAATGTTGCATATCCTAATAAAACGCATGCGATCTCCTGGAGGGAGAGGACTGTGTCCGTGTATCCCAGTGGGAAGATAAACTGAGACTAGTCCCAGTTAAAAGGGCAGAGCCTTCCTTTCCTGCCTCATACATTTAAACTCACACCAGTTTATGCCATGTAAATGGTTCAGTCTAACTTCGGGCTGTAAAGAGAAGGACTACCTGTCCCTGGTCTGGGGGCTGCCACTGGAAATATGCAAAGTGAAGCCTTTTTTAATAAGATACCTGCCCCCACTATGCACTGTACACCTTCATCCTGTGTGTGGGTTATCACTAAAAATCCAACTACAGTCCGAGTGTCTGACTGGCACAATGCACTGAAACTCTTCCGGACGCCTGTTCTACTTCACAATTAAGGGAGATTCTGTCTATCGCTGTACATCTGTGAAGCCAGGAAAAGCAGCCCACTTAGAAGCCTTCACAAGTAAAGAAACAGCTGATCTCGGCACTTTCCTTCCTGTTTGGGTTTTGAGACTGGTGAAACCCATTTGCTCTCAGCTCTGGGTCCTTGTTCCTTTGCTGCAGCCAAAGGATTAGGAGGGAAATTCTGTTGTCTCTAGGGTTATTATACTGTGCCCCTCAATGAGGTACCTGCGCTGAGCAGGTTCAGTCAGTGCCCAGAGGAGCATTAATCAGACGGCAGTACTTGAGAGAAGGAGGAAAAGCCACTTACATACTGGTCCTTCTCTCCTGGCCCCTTCAACTCCCCATGCTCTGTAGGTGAGTAAACCCCAATGAAAAGCCTGTTGCCTATAGACTGGATCTCCGGAAGGCTCTAGCTAACCCAACTAACTTCAACAGAGGAAAGCGAACCCCAAAGCAGACTTACCATTGCCCATAGCCAGCACCTGCATGTTCTCAAACTCCAGAGTGGTGTAAGCTGGGTCTAACGCTGCGCTATAATCTGCCATCTCCATGTCTATCAGGGCTTTGGAAAGACGCATTATCATTAGCAAACACGGACCAGATTGCAGCGATCCCCTTGTTGGAGGTTATTGGCCCCTCAGCCTCTTGCTGCCTTCGCTGCCGCCCCTATCTGTTGTCTTTTATTTCAAATATTTCTCTGGAGGGATTTGCTGAGCTTCAAGGCCTATACTCCCCAGAGGGGTGGAGGCAGGAGGCAGGGGGGTTAATCTTTAATCATCTCACCCAGTGCTGAATGCTGGAAGCTGGGCTTTTTTTTTTTTTTTTGGTGGGGCAGCAGTGATTGTCATTGCCTGTTTGTTTATTATTGCATTTCTTTTGCTGATTCCAGCTCCTGGGCACACGCCGCAGTGACAGCGGTTAGGGAGAAGCACATTCTCAATGAGTGGAGTATATTTCCTGAGCTATTGACCTTGATGCTTGGGCGTTTTCATTGGTCTTAATTGTACCCAGTGTGAAACCTTGGAAAAACCCTGTCTGCTCCCCAGTTCCCTAATTTCCCCCTTTCCCCAATATCCTCTCCCTCCCCCCCACCATTGGCCTCTGATTCTTGTCTTCTTTCTTTCCCCACACCCTTTCCTCTCTCTCCCTCTTTGCAGAGGTCAATATAATCAGAATTGCCGTTTACACCTTGTCGTGTCTGGTAACAATGCGAATTTTTCATTTTACTTCCCTATAAAGTGAGTTTTACAGGGCCTGAGCTTACTGTAAACACCTCCCACTCTACAGTCTGCACCAACAACCTTCAGGGGAAGGTTTGTGAAAGAGCCAGGCATGCAAATGTACAAGGGGAATGTGAGTACAAGTGTGTCTGCCCAGGCTGCCTGGTGAATGGTGGATCAGGTACACGATTACACTGCCATTACTTGTGGGCCTCAACTTTTTGAAAATCTTACCCTGAAAACAAGCTCGATTCACACTGGATTTGATTTCCATGGGTCACTCTGAGAAACCTGGCTCTTGGGTTCTGATTTTGGGAAAAGAAAACTCCAGGCATGTTGTAATGCAACACAGTGCTATTGTACGGACTATCTTGCCTACAAACTGAACCACCCAAGACATTCTGTAGAGCAGGGGTGTCAACCAGGTGTCAACCATATGGCCCACAGGCTGGACCCAACCCATGGAACTGTTTTATCTGGTCTGCTGGAAATAGTGGGGCATGGCCTGCCACAGAATTAGGGGTTCCTGGATGCAGCAGGGGGGCGAGTTAGGGCTGTGTAGATGTAGCCCTTGCTCACCCTGTGCCCACAGGACTCATGTCACCATCTGGTCCCAGACCCGCTGTAGCTGCTGCTGCCACTGTGGAGTCTGGGAGGAGCCCCCATGATCTAGATCCACCCTGAGGCCCAGGGTAAGTTTGACACCCCTGCTCTGGAATTAGATTCTATTCCAAAACGCACTCAAAATCATGAGGATCCTTTTGTTGACTTTGATGGACTTAGGGTCAGGTAATATAGGACAGTGGGCACGTCTACACAAGATGCTTATTGTGCATTAGCCTAACAACATTGTGCAGTAATGTGGTGGTGAAAAACAGTGCTAATAGTCTACTGTGCAGTGTTATTAGGCCAATGCGCAGTGTCACAAATTAATCATGCGCTGGTGCTACTGTGTGGTAACTCTAATTACTGTGCATTCAGTTAGTACTTTATTAAACAAGTACTAACTAAATGTGCAATATCTGAGGCATATTAATGAACATGTAGTTGCACCCAGTAAGAACATATTTTACACATGACAGAAAATAGTGCACTGCTGTGGTTTAGACTGGGATGGCTTTGGATGATTCACTGTAATTTCCATTGCATAGCAGTGCAAGATCAACAAGTGGAAATCACTTTATCACTTAACAGCATCAGCTGAATTGCATAGAACAGCTAGTAATTAAGGATTAGTATCAGCTTCTTCTGTAATGAACACATCCCAATTTATTTCACAATCAATGCAGGCTGATTTAGTTGACATGCTGCATAGTTAATAGCCTCAAATTAGTTTTAACTATGCTTCACAGTCAAGCAGAGCAGACTGGGCCATGCCAAATCAAAAGGCCATTACAGGTTTAAGGATCCCTGCTCTCAGAGCTCAGCACCGAAATTCTAGATCCACAGACCCCCCAAAAGTACATGCCACTGGGGCTGTGGCATTTGTTGTATTAACAGAAGATCATCAGTATGTCTACAGCATAGTGAATGTTTCACAAAGCAAAGCAAGAAGATTACAGCGTGTTTAAAAGACACATATGCTGCCTATCTGCTAGGAGGTTGGGTCTGTACATTTTGTTGGCTGTGCTGCTTCAGCTTTGTTCCTGGAGATACAGAAAAGCCCCGCGTTTCTTTTTTGGGACTAGTGTGGCAGCAAGATCTGACCCATGATCCCTAATGACAGGAAGGAACCCCTTTGAACCCAGATGTTTGGTTGTTCTTTCCCTCCGGCAAGGAGGATTCTGAGCTGAGAATTCATTTGTTTGAAACAATGTGCGTGAGAAGGAGGAGGGGAGTACAGCCCCTTAATGGCCTCATTCTTGAGACCTCCATTCCAAATCTGGTTTGGCCAGAATGATCCCTTTGATTAGATAAACGCTACAGACACAAAGTCAAATATGCGCAGGATTTGCCATAATGTCTAGTAAAATATCATAAAAACCTGGACCATTTTGCTCGGCAAGCCTTTGCTCAGATAGGCTGCTCTCTAAATAAGGCTGAAATACCTGCTCACTCCAATGAGGTCTGGAAGCTCTAGGTCAGGGGGGATTAAGGATGCTAGGAATAGAAAATGAAGAGATATGTGTGGAAGGGGAGTCGGGAAGTTTGAGGAGAATTAGGTGGCCCAGGATGTGAGGAATATCAATGGGACACAAGGCCTTTTACCTCTAAGTTGATGTGACTGCAGTTCCTCTATGTGGTGTCCTCGGTCCAGTGCCTGGTGCATAAGTGTCCCCATCAAAAATCCTGTTTCAGCAGGGAGGTCAAGGGCTGAATGGGGAAAGGAGAACAAAGACTATTCTCCTCTTTCACCCCGGAGATTATCTTGCCAGACAATATTGGAATGGAAAGGTTAATTTCCACACCAAAAAACAATGAAGCAGTTCCAACTATCCTATTTATTAGTGAAAACACTTGTTGCTTCACCCAGACTCTAGTATGAGAGGATTCTTCTCTCACTGGGAGGCTAATAAATCTAGCAGAAATTTAGAAGAGGCTCCAATGAAGAACCATGGGTAAAGTGATCCCTATAGCGTGACATATTTAAGTGACAAATCCTGGGCTAGGCACACTGACCAATGCTGGTGAATGAGGCGCCCGCACCAGCATAAATTAAAACATTTCTGAAGGGAGAGAATGGTTGAGAGACAACAACTATCCTTGATTTTAGATCATCTTGGCTCACTTAAAGATACTTCCCTTTCTGCACCAGCCAGAGACAAATTCTGAACAGCTCTTTGCTAAAAAGCCAGAGTCAATCCACTGATGTTAGGAGAGTCACCCCACACTTCAGCTGATCCAATGCCCTCTGAAACCAAAGGAAATATTCTTACTGACTTCAGGGGGTTTAAGATTTGGCCTAGTGACACTAATGCTGCTGAGAGGGGAATTTGGCGCAAGATTAGCAAGTAGTAGACATAAGCCACGGATGGGTTTTGGCCATGGAGTCTGGGAAGCGGGTGCTTTCACATTGTGTCTTGGTGCATGGCAGCTCCCTGCCTAGGGCCTTTCACTAAATCCAGTTGCTTCGGGAAACCCCATCCAAACACCTCACCAGCCTCACTCCCCAACCCTGCCACTACATCACTTCACCCCAACACTTCACATTACAGGAGCCAGTTGTAATAGGAAAATATTAGAACTCCAGGAACCAGTGTACTCTTTCATGGAACAATAATTTGATTTTATCAGATGAGCAGTAAATTCCCCCGTGTCCTTCCTCACATAAATATGACAAGAGACTAATTCTGCCTCATATACAGACCTTCTGACTGGCAGTTTCACCAAAAGTAAAGGCGATTCCCAGCGAATAAGATACATACCTCCTTAAATGAGGAACAGAATACAGGCTGTTTAATAAACACGTACAGGGAAGTATATCATCAGCCAGAACTCTTGACAGCTACTGATAGTGGAAGAGGGAGACACACACCTATTGACACATAATGGTTCTGCCTGCACTACCTACACAGACCCAGCTGAACCAGGGACTCAGTTGCCTACTACAATTGCCTCCTTACCTTGTTCAAACTTGTAACATGAATAAGGCAAGATCAGAACCTAGGTGGTTCCTATCCATGCTGCAGACTTCAATCAAGTTTTTACCTGGGTTGTATTCATAGTGTGCATGAGCCCAAAAGCTTGAAAAAAAGCTTATACTAGCAATCTTAGGTCATTACTTCTGTTTAAAAAAAAAACAAAACACCTCTAAAAGGCAAGGAAGAAGATCTAGAAAGAAAGGCACCTTAGTACTAGCCTCATGTCTTCACAATTATGTCTACACAACAATGAAAGGATTACTACAGCTGAGGTAGCCATACCTGAGCTCAGGTGCAGCTAGCAGTGTAGAATGTGCTATAAAATGCACCCAAAAAGATGGCTAAAAACTCAGGTGCTTAGCCACTGCTGAGCTCTAGGCTGCCACAGCAACACTCCCACTTGCCAAGCAAGCTAGTTCAAAGCTAGCTCAGGTATGCTAACACAATCTGCAGTCACATCTTGGCCGGCACATATCTTTGTAGAAGGGAAAATACAGCAAGCTATGCTATCAGAGAATCTATCATAGGTTGTCTCATCCCTGCTGTCCCCTTATGGTGTGAAACGCCCTTCTATATACAACTGATCAGCTCTTCAGTACCTCATCTGGCCAACAGCAATGTGAAAAGTGAGTTGAAAAATCATGTACCCAAATTGTGGTGTTTTCTTAATGCTGTTTATCATCATTAATGCAGAACTGGAAGAGCAGCAGTGGGACCCAGGAAACAAATCAGCAAAGGTGGAGGTTTGGAGTCTGGCTACTGACATAGCTGGTGACTTTGTGCGGGTGACGTTGCCTCTCTGCTTAGATTTATCATCTGGAGAATGGATAAGGCTGAAGTAATTGATGTTCATAAAGACTTTGAGATCATTAGCTGATTAAGGCATTCGCATGTTGAATTGCAGTGCATTTTTCTGATACAGTAATCACTGTCTAAACAGCTAAGAGACCAGTAGAAACTACTCTCTAGCCCTCTCTCACTCAGCACAGAAGTCATCTCTTTCCTTATCCAGAAAGCATGTATCCTGGAACAAATACAAATGATCTGAGGCAGAGGATGACATGGCAGAATCCTGTAAGTTGCAAAAGCACTACTTTAATGGTCCATTGTTTTTGAAAGTCAGGATCCCAGAAGATCAACTGTGATTCCTCAGGGATCAGAGAGAAATGCTCTGTCCAACAATCCTTGAAATGGATGTTCCACATTTGCCTGTTGAGTTCCAGAGTCTCCATGCAGAGCAGGATTAGCAGAGCAGGGAAAGCAAGAGTCAGAGTGGAGATAGTGAAGAGGAACTACAAGTGAGAGAGAGATGATGAATGGCAATCAGAAAAGGACTCAAGCAAGAGTTAGGGCCTGGGGTACTAGAGGACATTATACTGAGTGATGGGAAGGGTAGTTCTACAGCTGGAAGAGGAGAGACATAAATGTGTGCCCATGAAGTCATTCTGACTAGGACCGTGGGGCCTCCAGACCTGTCTGTTCAGAAGTCATTTACCCTGCTTGTACCTAAGATACAAGACCCATGTTAAATATTCCCAAGATCTTTGGCAAAGTCTTGCCAAAGCAGCACATGAGGCTGTAGTCTGAAGTTGTCATGTGGTGTGGCGTGAATACCATGAAGGACATGGCACCAAAAACACATGTTTGCAGCGACCAGCCTTCTTTTACCTTAGAGGCCCATTTTTCATTGGAGCTTCTGGTTTTGTACCTACAACAAATTTCAGGCACTAATAGTAATGGCACCTAGCTGGCACCTTCTGACATGCAGCAACGTGTCCTCTTCTTACCATTTGTAGCCATAATCATTGAGGCCACAGACATTTTGGCCTACGTTTTCAAGACCAGGGCGGGCAATTATTTCAGGTGGAGGGCCACTTACTGAGTTTTGGCAAGCCATTGAGGGCCGCATGACAGGCAGCCAGAGTCAGATAAATATTAATTTTCTAAATTTTTTAGGGGCCCCATGGACTGGATACAATGGCCTGGCAGGCCGCATCCATCCCACAGGCCACATTTTTTCCCACCCCTGCTCTAGGCTCTGTTCTGGGAATGGAGTGGCTTTATTGAGGCTGGTTGTAAAGCAAAGATGGGCTCAGACCCTAAACTCTGCATATGAAACCCCTCCAGACTTTGGAAAAGTTTTGAACGGGGTTCTGATTTCACAGCCAGGCTGTGTTTACTGTTCACTGAATGTACTGGCAAGCCTCTCTCTCGCTCTAATCTTTCCATCTCGTTCATTAAATCAGCTGAAGGGGAAGCATGAGCTGCTGAGTTACAAGACAAAGAACAAAAGTCCTGGGGGAATCACGCCAACATAGTCATCTCCATACACAGAAAGGTCCCTTCTGCTTTTTTTTCCCCTTTGAAATTTCAAATTCCAGTTTGTGGACAAAGTCCTGCCTATCTGAGAATATAGATCTCCGACCACTGACCAAACTCCATTCCAAGCAACTCCCTAGCTATGCTTTCTCCCTAGCTCAGTCTCCTCCATTTACTCCCTGGATTTGCTGAGATGACACCGAAGTGCTTTCACCACCGCAGCTGTGCACGTCAAAATGGATTTTTGCATTTTCTGTCTTAATCTAACAGCTTCCTTTCCAAGTCAGGGATGGGGAAGAAGATTCTGATCGTCTGTAATAAACCAGGTAGGATCCTTATCACCTGCATTTCCTGTGTGCAGCCCTTGTGGTCTGAAAACAAGAAAGGGAAACAAGGGCTTCCATTGTGCTTATACTAGCAATTTTAGGTCATCACTTTAATTAAGAAAAACAAGGACAATTTTATAGGGCACAAAAAGCAATTGCGAGAATTAGCTCTTGGAAGAAGAGACAATCTATATGGTTAACTGATAACTCCAACTAGCCTCTTCACTCTCATCCCTCCTGATTCCCCCGATTAAGCTGAACATGCTTGCATGCTAATCATTTCTTGGCCTGTTTATTTTGCATTAAAAAATTAACAGAGAATAGTTTACTGCATGACTTGCTCACACAAACCCTGCAAACTATCAGGCCTGAAACCCTTATGCAAGACTTGGGTGTCCAGCTCTGAATCTGGGCATCTAGAAAGATTTTCTTTTTTTTAAAGAATGTTTTTTTGCTAAAGTCAATATAAATTCTGCCCCCCTCCCCCACCTTCTGTCCTGAGTATATTTGCTTTGTGGCTGTTTCCAAACGGGAAAGATAAAGCCAAGGGCTGATGTTTTGTCAGACTTTTTGTAAACAGGGATATTTAGGCCACATTGTCAAATCCCACTTGCCTTTTGCCTGCATTTGTCCCATAAACAATTACAGAGCAGTCTTCCACGTGTTAATAAGCAGCTCTAAGGAATTTGGCAGGAGACAGTGAGAGCTGGACAGGGGTTCAGTTCTCTCCACCTGAAACCAGCACCAGGTTAAAATGGTGGGTTTGGTCCCTCAGCTCTTGTTTGATAGACACCAGGTGAGGAACTGCTTGAGGAACATCTCCAGGGAATAGCCTTGGTGGGTGGGTGAAGCCTCCCTGCTGCTGTAGGTTTCAGTAGAACTAATGAAGGGTCAGTTTTCCTTTTGATGCTTGCATGCAATTCCCACTAGGCCTGGGGGAGCATTTGCATGGGCATCCTGAATGGGATGAGCTGCCCCCTCCAGTACAGTCAGAAAGCTGCAGAACTTGTAAGGTGGCCAAAGCAAAGCTAAGAACCGGCACGGACTCGTGGTAACTGCAGTGTTTCCTTCCTTATTAGTCAGTCGGTTGTTTCCCCTCGTATTTAAGTTTCTGTAACTCTAGTCTCAGCACCTGGACTGATGATACCTGGAGACTCATTTGTCTGAGTTGAGGTGATTGTAGCATCATCTGCGATGCCGTATGAAATGTTAATGTAGCCAAGGTAGACTTGCTGCTAAGTCCCTTGGGGGCCCCTTGCACTGTGGCACACATGCCACACTTCTGTGTTTTGCAATGTGTGACCTGTTAACAGGAATAGGGGCTCAGCCGTGGCACAGTGGACTAGGCTTACTGCAAGATGCTGCAGTCAAAACCGGGCTAGTTCCCCTGTGTGGATGCAACAAGTTCTCTGACAAAGTCTAGACCCAGGAAATCATTGGGGCTCTCCCCGGCTATAAAAACTACTCAGCTACCCAGGATATGCTTGGAATGGTTGAGAGAGCAGAGGTTTCCAAAGCACTTAAACTTATGTGCAAGATCCATGCTTTGAAACAGAGAAAAGATTCTGATGAAGCTCCATCCAAGAACAGCCGACTGGAAGCTGAAAGGGCAGTCCCTGAGAGCTGGAGCTAATTTAAATGAGCCATAACAGCCAGCTGCTCCGGAGACTGACGGGAAAGAGAACTGCAAGCCCTTAGGCCATTTCAACAAGTGTTTCTGTTACAACAGTAGTTTCATCCCTGGACCAGAGAGGGAGTTATTCATGTGGATTAACAAAACCTCTAAACACACCCAAGCAAGTAATTTTTCATACTCTTGGGGAGGAGGGTTGGGTTTGATAACACCATAGAAACAAAGAGAAGCTAAGGCCTGGGTTTCCAGAATTACACATGTAAAAGGCCTGGTGAATTTGCACTCCTAATTGGCATGTACAGTCACTGAGACTGCAATGTGATTGTGATAACTGCAGCACAGGGATGCATTTTTATGTATACAATTGCATGTGTGCAGCTGGGAAGATATGGGCCAAAATGATTTATTAAAATCACAGGGTGAGTCACTGCCAGGAGTGGGGAGAACACCCATGAGTTCCATGTTGTTACCATTACTCAAACTTCTTCGATTTGCCCCACACTTCCAGTGTCCGTTTCAGATTTCATTTTAATCTGGGAAAATGTGTCCATTTTTGCTCCCCAAAGCACCCTATTTTGTGGATGTGTCAATTAGAAAAAACATTTTGTTTCCCAGAGAAAATTAGTCTGTTTTGGAGAAGAACAAAAGTGCACCACATGTGGCTGAGAAATTAACTGTTTATGGGTTGATGTACATTTTCAGCAGGTTTTCTGTTTGAAAATGATAGTTTCAGCCCATTCAGGAAAAAAGCAAAACCTGAAGGACAACAAAAGTTTGGTAACGAAATCATGAAAGTTCAGGCCCAGAGTTTCCAAAACAAAATCCCCACATCCACAATATCCACATCGTCTCCTCTTCTACTCACCCCCACCAGGCCCACCTGCATAGCTCTGGTTTGAGGGATTTTATTTACTGGGGCAGTAACACCCAATTTCTCAGCAGTAAATGTATGGGGCTAAGGGTCTTTTGCTGGGAGACTAATACAATCCCTTCTCATTTGGAATCCATAATGGAAAGATCCTTAACCAATATATAGGTTGCCAGATACAGTGAGCACCCTGCCACTAGCACCTGCAGGCTGTTTGCTGTTCATTTACACTATGTACAGACATTCAAAAAGTCTGAGCCTGAATTGATTCAAACTTTTCAGGTTAGTCTAACCTGCATAGATTGAACCAATCTGAAAGTGCATAGACATTCACTTTTGATTCAGTAAATGCAGGCACATGCCTGCAGTGGCTCAGGCCCAAAGTCGGAGGGTGCTAGAGTGAGCCCTCCCTCCCCTTCGGCAGTGACTGAGGGAAGCTGAGCTGAGGGGGGTGCGTGGCCAGGCCCTGGTAGACCTGAGTCTGACTGGGGAGAGGTTTAAATCCCCACCCTGGCCTGCAGGGACCCCAGCCCAGGTGTGCCTGGAGGAGGAAGGGGGAAGCAGCCCTTGGCAGACTTTTCGGTGGGGTGGGGCATAGCCAGACTCCGGGCCGGCTGGCACCAAAGGGTCAAGCAGTGAGAGTGGGGGCATGGCCAGACCCCCCACCAGCCCTGTGGCAGGGGAGGAGGAGGAGAGGGAGGGCCCTGCCTGCTGCAGCAACTCCCTGACAGCCTGGCCTCAGTGTGGGGAGCCAGGAGCCCCCCCTGTCCCAGCGCTCTGCCCCTCCAGCCCTGAGCCCCGAGGCAGCACCGCACAGAACCGCCTCCCTCAGCCCCACAGCGGAGAAGGGGGAGAGCCCTCCATAACAGCCCGGCCCGGCCTGGGCACAGGGAGCCAGGAGCAATCTGGGCATGCAGCTCCCACAGCCCCAGCCCCACCTCCAGCTGGGAAGGACCCTGCCCCCATGGCCAGGGCTGACCCAGCTCTGGCATCAGCCCACCTTACCTGGGGCTTGGGCTGAGCTGGGTCGGCCTGATGGTGCTGCTGAGGGCAGGGGCAGAGGGGCCAGGCCTTTCCAAGCTGGCTGCAGCTTGGCCTGAGGCCATGGGAGCTGTGCACCCAGATTTCTCCTGGCTCCCTATGCCCAGGCCGGGTCAGGCTGCCAGGGAATCGCTGCAGGGGTCAGGGCTCTCCCTTTCCTCTTCCTCCCCCGCCGTGGGGTAGGGGGTGGGATGGGGAAGGGGGTTTGTGCAGTGCTGCCTCAGCGGCTCCCTAACAACCTGGCCTAGCCTAGGTGCAGGGAGGTGGGAGCAAACTGGGCGCACAGCTCCCGTGGCCCCAGCATGAGCTGCAGCTGGCTGGGAAGGGCCCTGCCCCTGCGGCCTGGCCCAGCCCCGCCATCCACTTGCCTTGTCCATGGCTGGGGTTGCGGGGCTGAACCAGGGCAAGTGGCAGCGGTGGCAGGGCTGGGAAAGGTGGCTGTGGGGGGGAAGTGATGGCAGTGCTAGGGGGTCTTATGGCCACCCCAAAATTTGCCTTAGCCCCATAGCCACCCCTCCCAGCTCTACCGCTGCTGCTGCCCACCCTGCTCCCGTCCACAGTGCAGTTCCCTCTCAGCCCCCCCACTGAGAAAAGGATTGTGGTCTCCAGGCACATGAGGCTGCTGCCCCTGTCAGGATCCCTGTCAGGCATGGCCAGATGCCGGTCTGGCATGGCCCTCTGAGGTGAAAGGGTCAGAGAGGGGGTCTACTCCCCTCTCCTTTCCTTCTCCCCTCAGGGGACCCCAGCCAGAGTCTGCCTGGTCAGGGCACAGTAGCCCCTGTCAGGGGGTTGAGCGGCAGAGGCTGCAGCTGGGGTTGGCAGACCCTGGGTGGGTCATCTGGTGGGGGAAGGCAGGGAACACTGGCACATGCACCCCCTGAGATTGGCCATGCACCCCCTGGAAGCACCAGCCACGAAACAGAAGTACTGGCGGAAGTGCACTTCCGGTTTTGCTGCTGGTGGTTCCGGGCGTGGCGATCAGCCACTGGAGGACCCCTGTCGGTGATCTGGTGCCCCCCCAGACTCAGGAGGCACCAGTCACCCATGAGAGAAAGGGGAAATAAACCCCCGTCCTGCCCCCTTCACCTCAGGGGGCCAGGCCTAGCTGGCATCTGGCCATGTCCCCACCCCTGCTCTGGCTGGAGGGCAGAGGGGTGGTGCCCTCTGAAGCAGACAGCCAGCCCAGCCCAGCCCAGGGCTGTAGAGCATGCTGGGATGCTGGGGGACTCTGATTTAACTTGGACCAGGAAGGGGTCTGGGACAAAAGTTTCATAAACCGGTTTGACCCAAATCAGTTAAGTCTGATACTACATTCAACTACAAGTTTATCTTAAACCATACTACAGGTTTATCTTAAACCAGTTTTGGCCATTTTTAAATTAGTTTATGTGCACTGAACTTCTGTTCTGAGTTTAAACCAGCTTCTGATCACTTAAACTGGTTTATGTGTAACTTCTATCCCTAGCCTTAGGCTTCATTTAATTGTGCTTGGTGTTCATTATATACAAATGAAAATGCTCCCCTGGTAGCTCCACCCAGCGCAGTGATAGGAAGAACCTCTGCTGTCAGAGGAGGAGAATGGCCAAAATCAACAAAGGTTACACAGCGATTTTTTTTTGTTGTGAAGGAGGAATGGGTTAGCATGATGGGCTTTCTGGCTAAGGACTGAGTCACTGTTGGTGCCACTGGCACTAGGCACTGCCAGCAGTGGGTAAGGAACCACAGGGGCCAAAAATACAGACTGAAATAGATGCTCCTAATGGGGTAAAACAGGGGTTCTCAACCTCCAACCCATAGGCAAATGAAGCCTGTGGAGTCGTGGCATCCAGCCCACTGGGTACCATGGGTTGGGAAATTAGGTGGCAGGAGAGCAGTGGCAATTAATGTGGCCACTCTTCCCCACTTCCAAATTCCTAGACCCTAATCCCTGTGTACAGGCTATGCCCTCTTCTCTCTGTGTAGCTGGATTAGGACTGAGCCATGCCCCCTCCCCCAATGCAGCTGGATCAGGGGCAGGCCTGGCCCCACTTCCCCAAGTTGCCCCTTCCAATTTGTTGGATAGGACTCCAGGTGCCAGCTTGGGACCACCAGCCAGATTCAGCCCACTGACAGATGGGGTACCGTCCATCTGGCCTGCTGGGAAAAAATGTTGAGCACCACTGGGCTAGAATATGGGGTTGAATGAGGGGATTGAGCACTGTGTCCTGATGAGAATCTCAGTCCTAGCAGGGACAAGAAAAGAGGAGAGAAAATCACTCACATTCTGCAAAGGACAAAAAGGCATCTTCCTGAAACACAAACCTTCCAACTGGATGGCCAGTATAAGAGAGGCTGTGGCAGAAATTCTGGTCAGGTGCTCAGCCTTGCACTAGAGGGCATTTCAGATCAGACTCAGCAGATGGAGTTCCTCCATTAGGAACTCCATCTTGCTGGAAGCAGGAGCAGAAATCTATGTATTTACACAATCAGGACAAAAATGAGACCTTGGCCGTTCATAGGCAGTAGCAGCTCTACCAGCTGAACTAAGCAATAATCCTTCCCTGCCTCAGTCAAGAAGCTGTAATGAACCAGCTTCCACTGGGAGTTCCATCTTTCCCTTTGGGAGAGAGATATGTCTTGTGGCTGAGATGCTAGATAAAGACTCAGAAGAAGTGGGTTCAATTCCCTGTTCTGCCACTGGTTCCTTATGCAACCCTGGGCAAGTCACTTAATCATGCCATAGCTCAGTCTCCATCTGTAAAATGGGGATAATAGTACTTCATTGAAATCTGTGAGGCATTTGGAGATGGGGATTTCTTTCTCTTTCATATGACTTATGTAGATACAGAACAGCAACTATCAATTTAAATTTAGGTGGTTGAACCAGACAACTGTCAGGAGCTGCAGAGTGTCTCATTGTGATACCTCCTTCATATTTGTGGATTGGGCATTGAGTTGTTATATGTTCCATGGTATGTTCGGGGTGACCCCAGTTGCACACTGCAGAGTTTTTAATTTTCCAATTGCACATCAAGTATCTGCATCTCCTATGGTTTGTACGGATATGATTTAGAGTTGTCCATGAGCATCGCCGGAGATCAGGAAAGATCTATCACAAGACGTTTATTTGGGACTTCCTGTGAACTCCATTTGGTTTTCCAAGCTTTGTCAGGGTTGATGTTACATCATTGAAGGTTAAGCGCATAGATCCAGGTGACTTGCATGACTTCAGGCAATGGTGAGGGACATTATTGAGGTCCTGGTGGGTGGAGAGATGTTTGTTTTTCTTGAATTTGCTGGACTTCCTGTAGTTGGTGCCTTGTGACAGATGGGTGGTGAAGTGATGTGCAACAGCATGGGCAGCCAAGGTGTTGGGGCCAATTTGAGGGTTCCAGTAATGCACCGCATTGCAGAATTCATTTGGATGTCAGCAAGTCTAGTGTGACTGCTTCTGGTCTATACCAGTGTACAGTTCTCAGCTATGGAGTATGCAAAGGCCAGCGCTGATGATCCTGTAATACTGATGCTGATGCTCCCCCATTGGGGAACCACTGAGAAGGGTAATTAGGCCCAACACATTCTACCATATGAGTCCATGGGGTCAGATCCACAAATCTGTAGTGTGAATCTACACACTTCTCTGCTTCTGTAACACCCAGCCCTCAGGTAGGTCACTGGCAGTGGGGATCCAACCCAGGATCTCTGGATCTTAAGGCACAAGCATGTACTACTTGTGCTAGAAGGCATGTCTCTGTTTTCTACAGGTGCTTCCACTGCACTCAGCCTTGTGACAGCTGAGCATCTTCCATTGCTGTGTGCATGATGTGAAGTAGCTAACATCTGTCACATGTTTGTTCTCTCACCTTCTTCCCAGGGAGTGCTTTGGTTTGGGGGGGTGGGGCATTATATGAATAATATTGCCAGAAGTTTATGCTAGAGAAAGAAAAGTCAAAGAAATGTGCCTTGTCCTTAGCAAAGTTTGCAGTGCCCCTTCCTGGGGCAGTTCATTCTACCATCTTGCACCAGCCCCCAGCCAAGCTTTGTCTTCCATACAGAGGAGATCTACATATTCTTTAGAAAGCCTCCTTGTGCAAGAGAAGCAAAGTTATAGACTACGTTCTTCATCTCCAGAGCATTAAATAATCCTCTTCCCAGGCCACTGAGTATGTTCATAGTAAGGACTCAGTTCCCAATTCAGTATTCAGTAGTAAGATGGATAGGAGCAGAGAACAGGGTTGGTGTGTCTGAGGTAGCCTGGGTAGCTGAGGAGACATGCTACAGCCTTTGTTCACCAGCGGAGCAACAAGCTCATCACTTGCTGCCTATGACTGTTCTCTTTCTACAGGGGGATGAGCCACCAGACTGACTAGCTCTGGGTTATCCTAGCAGCACAAAACTGAGTAGTGCTTCAGCTCCTAAATCTGCATGTATCTTTCCAGCTATTTCCAACAGACCTAATGTTAGGTTATTTGCTGGGCAAAACTTGTAGTATCTGTTTGACAGCAAAAATCTCTGAGGATTCCTTGTGTAGTCCTAGGCTTTCCAAGGCCAGATATGGAAATGGGCAAATTCAGGGACTCTAGGGCAAGAAAGAATCTGCTGTGATTGAGGCCAAGGAAGTTGTGAACTGAAAACAGTAGAGACATTTGGGGGTATCAGTATTAAGACTGGAGAGGCATTGTGTAGGTAGAATCATAAGGAAAAGGAAAACTTCAGCTGGCCTGTAAAGGAGGTCTGAACTATGAGTTAAAATTCAGGATACTAGGATGATTCTGATTTCTGGAATTAGACAAAAACAGACAAGTTCCCTGGGACCTCCCTACGCAGGCAGAGGTATTAGATAATCAAATTGTCTTTTCTGCCCATAACATTCCTGATTTCTTGATTAAGGAAAGTGGAACTTTCAGTTCCCCTTCGAATATTCAGCCCAGATCTCAAAGAATAACATTATTATTTATCCCCCTTGGTTCCTCCAATAGCACCCTGGGCTATTGGCCTCTTCAACCATAAAAGAATTAAAATATATTATGACCATAAACCACATAATTCAGGCGATTAAACATTTCAAACAAACATATCATGATTTGCCGAAGCCATGAACCTTTCTAAATCAATCATCAACTGATAAAGAATGCAATGATTAACTGGAAATAAATTCCAGTACAAATGCCCCCAAATCACTTTTCAGCAAGTCATGCCAGCAGAGGGTGAGTCCATGCAGGGGGACAACTGATGGGGCATGGAAGCCAGGACATGTGGTAGAAGGTGGAAAACCAGAAAATGAAAATTTATTTTTGCTCCATTATTGGAATCAAATTGAAGCCTTGTAGGGATCTTCCTCCATTGACTATCCAGTCCTCCAGTAGTTGGAGCACTCCTCTGGGAAGTAGAAGACCCAGGTTCAAGACCGCCTGATTTGGATGACCCACATCCCAGGGGAAGGCCATAACAGAATTAAGCTATGTCTATACAGTATCTTCCTCTGCCCTCCAGCAGCACCCCCAAGCATGCCTTTGAAACTAGAAGCAATTAGCATTGCTAATCAGCATGGGGGCAGGCTTACTGGCACTATCACTCAGTAGTGCTAATTAGCTTCCTTATAGTTCCACATGAAATGGCTACCCTGCTTCTGGGTTAGAAGGCAGTGTGGCATGTTTGACGGCACTGCTCTGTACCATTTTGATGTGGCCTCAGTGTCTCAATCCCTGGTGAAGCTGTTCCCCTTTATATAAATTCAGTGGGCCAGAGGACAAAAGAAACTCAATCAAGATTCTAGTGGTTAGGGCATTTGCCTAGGATTGGAAACCTGAGAAACTTTCTTGACAAAAGCTTTGCTGAAATCCCTACATTTTTGCAAAAATAAATCAGTTTTGATGAACTGGTGTTTTCTGGTGGTTTTGTCAACACATTCACAGCCCGCTCTAGTCAGAAAAAGAAACAAGTTGGGAATGGTTTTCATCAAGACCATCTCCCTCCAGAATCTGTTTCTCTTTTGTTTGACTGACATGGATTTTGGCACGGGTTAAAGGGGTTAGGCAGCTCAGCATGCTGGAGCCTGTTAACTAAAGCACAGGCACAGAAGTGAACAGGAGCTGCAGTGCGAGGATTACCTTAGGTGGCCCTGACCTAAAAGACTATTTCCACAGGCACACAGGGTGTTCAGGATCCACTGTCCCTTCTGTTCTTTTGCGAGTGCCAGCAAGCGAATCGGTTACTGCCAGTTATCATGGTCAATACCAGGAGGCTGACTCAGGCCTCCCGACTCATGCCACAAAAGGCACCAAGAGCTGTCAGAAGGCAATAACTATTGAACAGGGAGCTGCGCTATTTCTAATCAAAGAATGTGCACGGCACGCCACCCTCATCCTCCTCAGCTTCATTTTGAAGTCTAGAAAATGTCAGACTGAAGTTCTGGGCTATTGAAGTCGGCATAATACACAAGGCTGGCCAAGCTTTAGCCAAACAGTTCACCCCCACAAGGCAAAATGCATCTCAAAGTAACCAGGAATCATTTGTAGCTGTGAGGTGGGGGTCAGTATCGTGCATGTGACTCCTTCCGGAGCCCAAGTCTTACATGTATTTTTCAGTCACAAAATGCAGGGCTGGTTCTGGCCATTAGCAATGTGGACTTCAGGGACATAGAAAATTCAATATTGGTTCCAGGGAGTACATTCCTGACTGGGATAACCAGTTCCAGGCAGCTGTCCCAGGGACCGCAGGGGAAGAGAGCATGCCATACTGGATGTTGGCAGTGCTGACCACCCAGAAACCACTGGCGACAAAATATGAGGGACAGACAAGAGGAAGGCAAACAAACATGTCTGCCCAGCCCTGAAGGATTCCTCAGTGCATTGAAGTGACTGTCCACACATTTCCCAGTGTCCCTGTCCTGGGGGGACGATTTCAAAGCAGCCCTGTCTGTGTACAACGGGGGAGAGAGCAGGCATTAGCAGAATGCTAATTCATCCGCATGGATTTTTGTGACACCAGCTCCGAAAATACCTTTTTTCTTTCCCCAGAAGAATGATTCCAAAGTTAAAGACCTAGCACTGGTACCTGGTGTTTCCTGAAGCAAGGCATAGCTGCTGCCATTCATTTTCCAGATGATCAGCTGGTCCCCAGAAAGGAATTAGAGTTGTCTCACCCTCAGACAGGGACTTCCAGCCATTGGGCACCACCAGGGTTGTGAGCACAGAGCCATGTTCAGTGCAAGTCCCCCAGGGCTATCCAGAGTGTGGGCTGCAGGGATAAGCTAATCCCTTAATGCTGGTCACAATGAGATTTGATTGGGAGCAGGAGCTCATGCAGCAGAGTTGCAGGTTTTAAAAGGTTCTGACCAATGCTTGAAGAGGAATTATAAGGTAGCCCCAGAACTGCACCCCGTTGTCACACCCCTGGGGCTGCGCTGCATTTTCTGGGCCACCTTTTCAAGTTGTCCTCCCCTGACCTGGCACCTGCCTTTCCATACTCCAAAGGGCTGCCTTTGGAGGTGCAAAATTCATGTGCAGATTGAAAGGCTACTGTTGAAAACATGCCCTGGTGTGTTTAACAAAGGGACTCAATTTAGCTCCCCCTCTGTAAGGTGAGAGAGGAACTTGAACATGTTAAAATGTTTCTGTATAACTATCCATAATACAACATCCTGGTACAACAACCTTTGTCTAACCTCTGTGGCATTCCTCAGAGACACAGACTTACACAGTCTCCATTAGAAAACACAGGCAGTGAGGTCATACACCAGTGCTTCCAGAAGCAGAGCGCTCTAGGAAGGCTCGGTATTATTGTCATTATGCGGGTAACTCCATTAGAGCATGCTTGATATCTGGCTTCACATCTTCATGGGTATGCTGGGGAATAAACTCACCTCTGGGACCTTAACTGATTTACACAGTCCTGGTGTTGTTGTAACTGCAATGCCCTCTGTATGGAGCTCCTGCTTCGGCTGCTGCCAGTGCAGAGAGTGGCTGGCTGCTCACTTGCTCAGTGTAGTTCTCCTGAAGGAGAATACTTCACCTCTTCTCAAAAGTCTGCACTGGGGGCGTCTATACACATGCTCTGGAGTGGGGCGGGGGGCACTTTAATTAAAGCGGCTCTAAGAGACACTATCATTAAAGTGCCCACAGCATCACGTGTATTCAGCGCCCGTGCTTCAAAATGGCGGTGGGGCGCTTTAACTAAAGCTTGTTTGACTTTTAGTTAAAGTGCTCCTGCCGCTATTTTGAAACACAGGGATACTGAATACACGTGATGTGGAGGCTGCTGGAGCACGCTAATTAGCACGCTCCAGCAGACTCACAGCAGACTCTATTAACTGAGTCTGCTCCAATGCATGCTAATTAGCACGTGTTGGAGCAGAGGTCCGTCATGTGTATAAGTACCCTGGTTTCCTCTTACCCCCTTCCAAGTGCCAGATGAGGTGCTGATGATGAGTTATAAAGCCATATATTCCCAAGCAGCCTACTGTCTTCCTGCACTAATGCAACAAGTGAAATAATTTGTGGCACCTTGGCTAGGTCTGAGTATCCAGGGGGAAACAACTAGAATCATAGAAAACTAGGGTTGGAAGGGATCTCAGGACATCATCTGGTCCAACCCCCCTGATCAAAGTAGGACCATCTCCAACCAGAACATTCCAGCCAGGGCTTGGTTGGGCTGGGTCTTAAAAACCTCCAAGGATGGAGATTCCCCCACCTCTCTAGGTAACCTGTCCCAGTGCTTCACCTTGGTAGAATGGTGATGTCTCAACAGAAAGTGACTGCTTAGCAATCTGAAGGTGCCTGACTTACCCAGGCTGTTGCCTGAAGAGGATGAGGGTATGGGGTGGCCTTCTCATGGACTGCAAATCTACTGGGGCTGAAATTCCTCAGCAAGTTTAGTATATTTGATTCGATCAATTCCCCCCACCACTCTGCCCAACACACCCCAGGGAGCACCTTGGAGATGATGGTCTCTCTCCTCCCTCCCCCCTCCCCCCCAACACACATTATCAGGGCTTTGGGCTGGCAGGGTCTCAGGGGCTAGGGACAGAAGTTACACATAAACCAGTTTAAGTGATCAGAAGCTGATTTAAACCTGTAACAGAACATAAGTTCAGTGCACCACTGCTCGCCCTGTGCATAGAGCAATCGGTGGTGGCAGCGGTTGGGGCTGGCAGACCCTGGCTGTGGTCCCTTTGAGGTAGAGAGGATGGAATAACCCCTCTCCCTGTTCCCTCTGTTTCATGGGGCCATGCCCCCGCCACTGCAGCAGTGAGGGGGGAGTGCCAGGCATAAACCGGCTCAGGTCCTTGCTGGTGGGACAAGGTGGCCAGTTCACTTGAGGCAACTGGTGGGGGTGGCCATGCCCCTGCAGCACAGCTTCTTTGCAGCCAAGGGTGTGCAGTAGCACCCCCCGGCTTCTGGCCTGAGCCACTGCAGGCATGTGCCTGCATTTCCTGAATGTCTATTCACTTGCAAGTTTGTTCAATCTAGTCAGATTAGACTAACCTGCAAAGATTGAATCAACTCAGGCTCTGGCGTTTTGAACGTCTCTCCCTAGCCCCTAGGCTGCTCTTCACACCAGGGCTCTTGGCAGTGCAGCATGCAGGTACGAGCACATTAGTCCCCAGTAGCAAAGAATTGGATTTTTTGCCTAGCAAAGCACAGGAAAACCTAGCACAGTCCATTATAAATGCTAATATCCTTGGTTGCTGATAGATGTGGAAAAACCCCCCAGCACTTTCCTGAAAGAGCAAGAGCATTCATTTGACCCAGCTCCCCAGTGTCTGTAAAGATTGGGCACTTCAGTGGAGCTTTTTGGCACTTTTATGTAAAGCTGATTCAATCAGCTATTGGATAAAAGTGCCAAAAAGCCTCGCTGAAGCACGCAATCTATACAGATGTTGGGTAAACTGGCTCAGACTAATGCAATGCCTTTTCTGGGGATGTGCTGCACTCAGTGCGGGGGCGGCACTGAGCTTAAAGTGCTGCATGTGGTTTTTTTTCACATCTGTAAACAGACCTTATATCCAACATTGCTGTTTCTAGAACACAGCCCTTTTCTGGAATATAGCCAGTTTTCCCCAAGGCTTTTCAGCAACCCCTTGCAGTCCTGTACATGTCTCAGAGAAGAGCCCTGCTCCCGCACACAGAGCAAATGTGGGAATGTTATGGAAGAGAGAGAGCGGTTACTCTCCTGGTGAGTGACCCATTGTACTAGTCTTGGTATGCAGTGATAACACTCCCTTTTCCAAAGATCTGACATACATAGAGAGCATTATGATATGGAGAAGGGAGGCTATGTCAGGTGACTGCCATAGGTGCTAATCTACCCGGGGACAGGGACCCCTGGGGCACAGTGCTCTCAGCTTCACTGTCCTCCTTGTCCCAGAGCACAGCCTCTACCAAGATGCATGGGGCTGTACAGGGGGAGGGAGCCTGGGGATCCAGCTTCTGGCCTTGTATTTGGAACTCCCTCATCCTGGTTAGACAAAAGGGCTCTTCAGGGCAGAGTCCCTGTGTTTTTTTCCACCTTCCCCAGCAACATCTAGCAGCACTTTGGGGACAAAGAATGAGGAATTCAAAGAGTAACCACAGCTGCCTCGGCCCCATACTCAGTTCCAGAGCTGTTCTCCCACTCCTCAGGCCCAGAAACCCATCCTCCATCCAGCATGCTCTGTAAAGACACAGTCTTGGCGATGAATCCTGCTGCTTCCCTGTCCTGGTGGGGAATGGGCAGGCAGCTGCATTTCAGCATGGCAGGGAGGGAGGGGCCCAGCTATGAACTTAATTTAACCCCATGAAACCTCCTTCACCCTTTGGTTCCTGCCCTGATATTTAGTGCCTTTAATAGCGAAACACACCTAGATCAACAGAGAACTCTCTCAGACAGGGTCAAACCCTACACACACCCGCAACCGCTCCCATACGCACAGTAAAGAGCAGGCAGCTGTGAGTTACAGGGCTGTAACTTCCCCCAGAGGCTACAGGGATAGAGGGAATGCTCTGCAACCTCCACCCCGAGAAAAATTAGAGCCAGTGGGTGAGGCAGTGTCTTCAGTGACTTGGATCTGATCTGGTTGGTGCCATTACCTCTCCCCCTGCATTAATGACTTCTGCCTCTGTCTTCATCCCACACTTTTCTGTCACTGTGATGCCACGTCCACCACCTTGCTATCTGCCCACCAGGTATAGCTTCAACAGCTCCCTGATCCCTAGTTCCTCCCTTTGGTGAAGGGACTGTTCATGCCTTAGACAGGGCCTTCCTTTCCACTGCATCAAGCAGCTTGGCTTCCCCAGAACCCAGTGCCCTGCTGGTGGGTTTGCTCTTCTCCTCTGTCAGCACTGGGAGCCTATTGCCAAGTGGGGGATTTTACTCCAGGTGACTTAGGGATTATTAATTGAAGCTTGCACAGTGTGCATGGACATGACATGGGGGCTGCAGGTAATGAGCACTAGTAAACACAACTCCATGAGCAATGTGCTGCCCATGACAGCAAACAAGGCTGATTATCAGGGCACAACGGGAAATGTGGGACAAACATCCTCTTACAAACCTTTTAAGAGCGCATGACTGAGAGGTAGCAGGCGGCAGATATGAGAGCAGCAGTAAAGGGCAATTTGGAGGGAGCTGCCTGGGCTCCCTCCTGGACTCCATTAGGTGAGCCCAGGCCTTGGGTCATAAACATGGTGTAGTGGATGTCGTTTATGTGTCAGCAAACACTCTGAGTGGGCTCGACTATTGATTCTGACCATATAAAAGGGTGTCGTGCCACTTGTGCAGGTTTGCGCAGGTTTTACAGCTCTTGTTCTGAGAAGGGCCCGTGTGTTTGGTTTTGCCTTCTTCCTCCAGGCCTTCTATTGACATTGGCTCTGCTAGGTAGCGTGTAGGTCCCTGGCAGGAAGCTGAGTGCACAGCTCCCCCCACACCTCCTGTTTCCCTGGAGGTTATCGGCTATAAAATCACCGACACACCCATGGCCAGATGTAGGAGGGTTTCCTGTGTGGGAGGCAGGTGAAAGGTACTAGTCACCTCTATGCTTGTTGTGTGGAGATACCTGGTACTGCACTAATAGGAGCTGGGGCTGCCAAACAGGAGGGGCTGGATTTTCAGCAGGCAGAAGCCCAGTGTATTTCAGGCCTCGTGGGCCAAGCCCTGGATGGCTAGGGACCATCCTACTCTGGGCAGACCCAAAGGATTGAGCTGAATGAGAACGGGGAGAGCTTTTCCATAATGACAATGATATAAGTAATTCCCTCGGTTTTCCATGCACAGCTCCCAGCAGCTTTGCAGATAAGGAAACAGAAGCAAAGAAAGGGGAAGTGACTTGCCTAAGGCCACCCTGAGAGTCAGTAGCAGAGGGTGCGTTTACACGAGATGCCTTAGTGTGCAGTGGACTGTTCTACTGCACATTAGTGTGCCATGCCAATGTCACAGCATCTGGCAGAGGGGCAGAGAAGGAGCTTATCCCACCACTCGCTTCACTCAGGGAGTGATCCGCAGTGGCAGCAGCGGTCAGGGCTGGTAGACCTTGGCTACAGTCCCCTGGTGGCAGAGGGGGGAATGTGTTAATGCACAGTAGAATTAATCTACTGTGCATTAAGCATCACAAAAAAAAATGTTTACCTTTGTTACTGCGCATGAGTGTAGCTACTGCACCTTTATGTAGTAGCTCATATTATAAGTACTAAACTTAATGCAAAGTAGCAAAGGTAAATTAATGAACTTGTAGACATGTCCAGTGTCGGCGAAACACTACGTATCTACTGAAACTACCTCTGTCCACTGTGTCCATGGGCTGGGGTGGAATGACTTTAGCTGCTTGGCTAGCATGAAGGCACAAGCATCCATGTTATGGCCTTGAGAGGTGCAGGAAAGGGCAGGAGAGTGAGGGTTCTGTAGGTACGGCACCAAGGGTTGGCCGAATCTGGAATGGGGCTTCCAAGAGAGGTGGTGCTCTCCCCTACCTTGGGGGTCTTTAAGAGAAGGCTAGACAAG
>NW_005841865.1:2742421-2757334 GCF_000455745.1 Alligator sinensis
TTTGACGCCGGCACGCTTTCCTGCCCAGGCAGGGGGTCAGACTCGATGACTCACTAAGGACCCTTCCGACCCTAACATCTGTGAATCTATGAGACTATGTTTGCAGGATCTGGGGTGTTCAGCTCTGTTATAAGGAAGATAGAAAAGAGCTGGCAGCTGTTATTAAAAAAGACTCTTTTCTCTTGTCTTTGGCCCATGGTGGGGAGCTGTCTATGTGTGTTTGCATGCCTAATTAACAGAGGCCTCTTGGAAGGCTGTATATCCCTGTGGACATTTAGCTGGTCACCGGTGCTCATGTCCGTTTGTGTGAGCACTTCATGCAAGTGCTCACACAGCTCAGGGGCTGTACAGACACTTTGGGTGAGCAAATGAACATGCATGACTGCCAGTGTTTGGTCCTGGATCACTCAGTCTGTTTTCCTTGCTGGCAGGGACTCACCTCTTGTCCCTTTGCACTGCTGTAGTCACTAGATTATCAAGTGCTGTTAAGCGTAAATCCTTCCTGTACCATTTGTTTCTGTATTAATGGATTAGTCTGAAGCAGGCACTATGGCCTTATTTACAATTGCTGCAGGAAAACACTGGTTGCCCAATGCTCAAGTGAGGGAAGAGAAGGCCATCTTTAATCCCTGTCACTTAAGTGGCACTGGGAGAAGTCACTATTCAGTTCTGCAGAAGGAGTCAATCCTGCTCGGAAGTGGAGGCTGAACACAAGATGGACTGTCTCAGAATGGTGCCTATTTGTCTTTCCCTTTGGGATTGTTTTGTTTGCTAAATACCATATTTACTTGAGGTTTTTTCCCCCAATCAGCATGGGATAAAAAGCCTCTCATCTTACATTTGCATAGAAGGAAACCTTAGTAAATACAGAGGTTTTAGTCCTGTTATAAGGAAACTAGAAAAAAATTCTCTCTCATTAAATGATTGTCTATCATACAACTGTTGCCAAAAGTAACATGTGCTTAGTAACGGAAACCAATGATACAGCCAACACGCAGCATGATACAAAACACATGGCCCATATTGGCCAAACATGCTGACAGGAACTTTTTTGGGGGGGGTCCTTAAAAAATAAAAGGGCAGGTAACTCCTGCCCAGAGAACTGGCATTAGGCCTGGAGGTACTACAGTACCAGACTGGTACCAGAAGAGCCAAGGCAAGTCCCAACACCTTTCCCTTGGTGCCAAAAATGCTTGATCTTCACCAAAAAAAAAAAATTATTAAAAATATATTTCTCTCTATATAGTTATATATATACATCCTCTATCGTCAACTTTTCATCAGAACCTTAAACCTCATAAAGAAAGCCCACACACCCGTTACAATAAATGCACCCACTTCCTTGTGCCCCTGGCCAAAAGACCAAAATGTTAGTGTAACCCATCTGAATAAAATATATACAGTAAAAGCTCTGTTATCCAGCATCTCCTGGGAACAGGGGATGCTGGATAACAAAATATGCTGGTTAATTGCGCGTCCCTGGCCACCGCTTCTCACGCCATGTCTGGGGCATCCCACCGCCTCTCCCGTGGCAAGTCAAGGAGGCAGGTCCCACACAGCCCGCTATGCCCCCAGACTGTGGGGGCTTGGCAGCACAGGCTGCTTTGCCCCAAGCAATGGGGGCTTAGAGAAACGAGAAGTGTACCTCCAGTTTCACTTTATCTTACAAACTGGCATACTGGTTAGGGAAGTACACTAACTTATAAGACACCAGATAATAGAACTGTTACTGTAGTAGTGTTCATTGACTGCAGTTCCCTTCAGAGCTGATGCTTCAACCAGTCATGGTAAGCCACTACACTGAATACCTTTCCACTTCCTCTTCACTCCCATAGCTGACCTGTACCTTTCTTTCCCATTCCTAACAAATCCTGTTTCTTCACCAGCCTTAAATGTCTGGCAAACATTACCAAATGGGGCCCCAAACAGTTCACCCAGAATCTCTCTCTTAGCCTGGCACATATGATTAGTGTGGCCCCACCCTCCATGAGGTGGCCAGACCAGGTTACCCTGCACCTCATCTGCATCTAATTTATTGGAGGATCCTAGGACTTGTGACAAGAACACCCAGGCCATTACTGGGGGGGTAATTAATACATGGACCCTTTGTGGTGGGGGTCTGGAATACACACACACACACACACACATACTGAGCAGTCCTGAGCTGTAGGGTCACCATGGTTTGAAATGCTGTTGACTCTGCTGGGGCCCAGCCCAATAGAGTAAATTATGATCCTTTTGGCTTTGGACTAATATCATGTAGGTTTCTAGCTGTTTGCCTCAGATCAAGTGGACCACCTGAACCCCCCAGCACCTGATGGACTCTGAGAGCTATTCTCAACCGTGGGCTACTCCATTCCACCTGGAAAGGACCCCCACGATAGGACTCCGTGGACTGAGTGACTCTTTCGCTCAACTCACCCCCTCCTCCATTGTGGACCTTTGTACAGGTTTGTTTGTATCTTCTTTTCCCTCTCAGTGTCATGACCCCCTCCCTCCCCTTCCTCACCTCCCCTCCCATCCCCAGGCCTAGACAGCTAACATAGTATTTATGTAACCTAGTTGCATTCCCCTCCTCACCCTCATCCCTCTTATGTTAGTCCCCCACTTGGGTACTCTATATTTCCCTTATGGTCTTGTCATTTTTGTTCTAAGATTCTCAACATTTTCTAATAAATTAAGCCTGTTCTTATCTCAGCCTTTTGGCTCAGATCAAATGTCTGGTCTGTCACCCGAACCAAGATGGATTTAAATGGCATTGTGTAGTGGAGGGTGTACCTCTGTCCAATGCACTGCAGATAGGATGTCCTACAAGTCTTATAATTAGATTCCTACTGGCCAGCATCCAGTGGGAGGATCTTGGCTACACGCCTAATTTATGGAAATGGGGGACTCCTTTGCTCCTGTGGACTTTGGTTAAGGGCAAGTGAGACTTGGGGGCATCTGAACCCCAAGCCTCTGGGCTTGGGCCTGCACATAGAATGCCCACGAATGGATTTGGAAGTATCTGAAGTCCCAGGCTGCAAGTGTAAGATATTTGCCAGTTGTAGTGTCACATATGGTGTTTGAACAATTGAGTGTTGCTCAATTGAGAGGATTTGGAACTGATTTGGCTATTTTGACCTGGAATATGAAAAGTGTTAAAAAAAATTAAAAAATCAAGTGTAGGGAGTATATGAAGCCCTGGACTAAGGAGTCTGGGATGGAGGATGTTTGCTTGTAGTATCTGGGGGCATCTGGATCCCAAGACCTCTGGGCTTGGGCCTGCACATAGGATGCCAGTGGATTTGGGAATATCTGAAGTCCCAGGGTAAGAGGCTTGAATGGAGGATGCTTGCCAGTAGTAGCGCCATACCTGGTGTTTAGAATGACTGAGTTCTCTCTGTTCAATCAATACGGTTTTTGGAACCATATTTGGAATATGATTTGGAACTGATTTGGCTGATTTGACATGGAACACGAAATATAGTAATAAAAAAAAAGTAAAAGTATTCTTTAAAAGCATGTTTATGAAGTACCTGTATTAGAACTTGCAGCAGTTTCATAAAAAGGCAAAATGCATGAATTCTGGATGAATTATGTCTTTGAATATCTGTAGAAATTTTATGCAAGTTACTACAGGTATGTTTATTTCAGGGTCAGTGTTTTCAAATTTGCTTCTCATGTTCATGTGCTCAGGGGGAATGCCAGAGTGTTACCAGTGTCAACTTCAGTGGCATTTTTGGTGTGTTCTCAGACACTTGCCCACTAGAGGCAGGGCTTGTGTTCCCAACTGAATCCGTTTCAGTCACAACAGCTTTGACTGGATGCAAAGATTGATACTAGTGATCCAGACTCTGAACCTCCCAGATTCCTAATAACAGAAGGGTAACCAGTGCTTACTGGGTATGGCTTTCTTCCCTCCCTCTACTGGCTGGACACATTGAGGTTGCAGGAAACTTCCGTGACGGTTTCCTGTAGGCTGGAGTTGGGTGGAGACTGGAGACTCATTGTGCAAAGGATAAGGGAAATGAAACAGGCTCTGTACACTTAGTTCAGGTTCAGCCCATCACTGGTAGTGATGTTCGGAGCCCCAGAGGAGAAGAGAAGCTGGCTACCACCATGTTGACTAGCACTGCTCTGAGCAGGTCATTTGACACAGGTTCCCCTGTGTAGATCACACAATTTAAGTTTAATTAGTGTCATCAGTGGTGGGAGACAAGGTGTGATATCTTTTATTACATCAACTAAGCCTATGTCCTTAGTCTAACACAGCTACAACCAACAACCCTAAATCAGTGGTGGGAAACTTTACAAGAATGTGTCTAGTTTGCGTGAGGCACTACAGTCTAAGCATGGGGGCTGGGTAGTCACCAAGAAAGTGGGCTGGTGTCAAGATGCTGAAATATTTCCAATACATATCTCCACCCCCTGTCTGTTGTGCCTGGTAATATCCTTTGTCCTAAAGATGGGGAACTTATCAATGGGGCTTCCCTTAGAACTTGTAAACCTGCACTGAGGATTCATCCTGTTTATCATCATCATAAGCAACAACAACAATGTAAAGAGTTATTTACCGAGGACTTTCCAAAAGCATAAGTACATTTTTCTATCAGCTTTGTGTTATTTCTTTTAAATGGTAAAATAATGATTTCCTTACAGAGAAGAGGCCCATACCCTACTTACAGACCTTAAACTTGGCCTGACCTAGGGCTTTTAATACTGCACAGGCCTTATGGTGGCTCAGAATACAGGGGCAAATTTCACAGGTGAAGAATGACATTTTTTTTCTCACCCCCTTATAAAAATGGTGCTGTGTGCTGTGGGAGTGTCACCATTGTAGGATGCATGAGGTTGGGTCATTACTATAAAATGGCATACACCACACCTTTCATTTCAATATCTCAAACCACCTTACAAACATTGGTCAATTAATCATCCCCATATCCCTCAACAAGAGGTACTGAGCATCCCTGACTCCATCTTCCTGGCAGTTTGTTGCACAGTAGGGATGTTTTTATGGGTGCTTGGAACAGGATGGTGAGCATGGTGAAGATAACTAAAGGAAGGATTAGCCCTCTTTCCTATTTAAATACCTTTTGTTTATTCCTGGATGTAGCAAGAAACCCAGCTCAGCTGTTTCCTAGCAAGTAAATGCTGACCCAGACAAACACAGACTAGCACCCAGGGCTGCTCATTCCCAGTGTAACAGCTGACTATTTGGAATGGACAAAGAAACAGGTTGTAAATGCCCTGGGTCAGAAAGTGTGTCTTCCTTTGTGTTTGTATAACACCTAATGGCCCAGATACCTAGGGCAACCCTAGGACATTACCATAACATCAAACAATCAATCATAACAACAGCAGCTGGATTTTCGGCACATTGGGTGCACAACTGATGGTGCACTTGTGCACCCAGTCTGTGTGCACAGTCATGGAGACCCACGTGCAGGTGGGTACACACACTGTGAGCATCATTAGCTCTCTGGTCCAACCCTCTCTCCATCTATTGTGCAAGGAAAAGAAAACGCTCTGCGTAAGTAATGATCCTAATTCCACTAAGCACTCTATAGCATCTCTTGGTAACACCCATCACACAAGGATCTCCACCTTCTTCAAATAGTTTTCCAACAAAGAAATGACAGTGCAGGGAAACACGGTGACATAGTTAAGTTCAGCAGAGGAACCACTGACAAATATTAGCAGTGGAAGCAAGGCCGCTTAACTGGAACTGGTAGAAGAATAGATTTTGCCATCCTGCTCAGAAAGAACTGAATGGGGTTTCTGGGTATATAAAAAAATTCACCTCTGATTGAACCAAAATGGGTTTTGGTTTGGGTTTTTTTAGTGTGATGATCTTAGAGCCCCCCAAAATTCCTCCTGGGTTGATGTGAACTGTTTCAGCTAACCTGGGGTGGACTGTTTCATTGCATTTTCAGGTGAATGAATCCTTTCTTTCTTTCCCTTTCCTTTAGGACAATACTGAAATGAAAAGTGCTGTTTTTTCCATGAAAAATCCAAGTGCTTCAAAGCTTTAAACATTTTTCCCCATTTTTTTCAGCTGAAACTATTTTGTGAATTCAGTCCCAACTGAAGGATAATGGCAGTTCCTCTGAAGTTTTCCTTTCTGTCAAATTCACTGAAAAAGTTTTCTTCCCCATCTCTTGTTCAGTTCTCTCCTCTGGCTACCACACCAGGCTGACTCCTAGTATAGGAAATGGTGGTAACAACAGCTCTGGTAGAAAGAAATGGTCTTGTCTGCTCTGGGATTACGGGAAATAACTCCTTCCATTTATCAAAATGATGGACAATTTGCTTCCAATTTCTCCAAACCTTTGAAGAACTATGATTCCCATATATCCTTTCTTTGACAAATGGCCCATAATGGGGAGCTGCCTTTGAGACATGGAAAACTTGGAGTGTCCCTGAGAAGCTGGGAGAGGCCTTGCCAAGCTTCCCACCCCCGGAGGCAGGGGCACAAAGTTTCTTAAAAAAGAAGGTGACCGAGGGAGGCAAAAGGGAACTCTTCAGTTTATTTATTTCCAAATACATTATCTCACCTCTCCCTCTATTCTCCCTCCAGGAGACAGAGAAGCCCTCTAGTAATATAAAATCCTGGGGTCTGTCTTTATCTTCCACATTTAACTGAGAAACAAACCAGCATCAAGAATATGATGAGCCAGGTGGTGATGTAATGGAGTTTCTGGGGCTTTGTGGTCTATACATTGCACCGCTAAAAATTGAGACGACACAGCCATTTTGTATGCATTTCAGATGTAGCCAGTGGCAGAGGTGAAAGGCACACTGTACCCTCACTGTTTTTGGGAGACCTGCCTTTCCTCACTGGTGGTTTTTTCTCACTGCACAATGACAGTGCTGCCCGGGCTGTTTTTTGTGTGTAGCAAGAACCCTGCAGAGGGGACAGATGATACCGCATGCCGGCAAGATCCTGCTCGGAGACTCCGTCTGGATTTCCCTGCAGAGGTCAAAAGTCTGCGTCTTTTTCCCTGGTCTGTCCTAAACACCATCCAAAGTCATCATTCAGCTACAGCCACCCTAGTGTTACCTCACCGCGCAATACCCAGCTACAGACAGACCACCCACTGGAGACCTGGAGGGAAACCAAAGCTATTTCTTCAACATTTATCTAAGAGCCCAAAGCAAATGGACCCTGTAGCTGTAACTCTTAAACCTGACGGTTAGATGGATAGAAGGAAAACATTCAACCTGATCTGTGTATTAATCAAGGGAAACACTGAAAATAAACACCGGCCTGGGTAGAAGGCCAGATCCTCAGCTGGTGAACGCTGGCATGGCTCCACTGAACTGGCTTGGCTCCATGGGAGTCCAATGGAATTACGCCATTCAACCCCACCTGCAGATCTGGCCTCTGATACATAAAGCAGCATACAGGTACTAACTGGGCTCCTTGCTGGCAGATTCAGAGAGGACAAGGACTGGAGACTAGGAGAGTCATGGTGGCTGATTTCTCTTACATCGGAGTTGGGTGCTCTTAGAAGCAGGTGAAGCCAGTTAAAGTACACTGCCATTGTGGGTGCTATTCCTGCTCTGGAGATGAAGAAGGGACTGAGGCACTGCTTATCAGCACAAAGTTTCTCCAGAGAAATATCCCAATCTCCATTGCATGAGAACTGTGTGAGGCCACAGGGAAGCTGGCTCTACAGTTTCTTGGTCCTTAGCTACCTGGTCCTGGCCTGCCAAGAAGAAAATCTAACTTATGCCACTGGCTAGCAGGGTACCAGCACGGTTTTGTGGTGCCACTTCCAATATACCCCACCTTCAGTATATCCCAGTCTTGCTGTGCTTCCCGCTTAAGTTGTTGCCACCACCAAGCCACCAGTGTGCATATGCTCCTGTGAAGTGTTGCTAAAGCATGAAGTACACCCTGGGAAGGCACCAGCTGCTAGAGGGCCTACGCAGCCAGCGGGTGGCATGGGGGTACCCCCATACACCTGCCAGCTGCTGAGCCAGGGAAGATGCCTTACCTTGTGTGGCAGAGATAGAGGAACCATAAGCAGAAAGGAGGGTTCGGTCACCACACAAGGGCTTTGAGTGTGAACTTCAGGAAATCTCTGCACACTCAATCACCCAATACCCCCAAGACCTGAGGCAAGGAGGCAGTGCTCAGGAAGCAGCTTTCCCTCATCATGGATGTGAACAGGGGAATTTTGCCCAGAGTCTGTTCACATTGCACCTCTTGAACAATTCTCTGTCTTCTGCCTGTCTGTCCATCTGTCTAAATAAGCAGCATCCCAAATTACCATCCAAAATGTTTCTGGGCAGCACTCAGGCTCCATTTTGACCAATCTTTTTCCCCAACTCCATTTCACTCTAGACTTCAGGAAAAGCCAGACGCTCCCCAGGTCCCTTCTCCAGCCAAACCTTCCCCTGCTCATATTTGGATAACTTTTTCACCTAATTGTTTATGAGGACTCCCCTCCTCCTGCCAAGATCCAGAGGTTCCTTTCCCTTTGGTCTCAAAGGCCCCTCTTTCATTTTTCCTTATTTTTTTCTGCAAGGCCTCCAACTCTGCTAGACTTGGCAGGCCACTTCCATGACAGGCTCTCGCACAGCGAGCGTCTGTCGAGAGCGCTCCTTTGTTTATCTACTGAAACAGATGGGGAGACCAGCCCCGCAGGTGGGACATGGAGCAATTCTTCCCAAGTCTAGCTGATAACCACAGTGCTTTCCGGCTACATGTGTCCCTGCCTCAACTTGTCAGCCCTGCTCAGCCTCTGGTTTGTCTTCGATCGGGGCTGGACTCAGACAGAGTATTAGCCGCAGAGATATTTGACTAAATTTGTTTAAAAGCCCTCAGTAAATCATCTATATGCTGAGGCGGGCAAGTCATTCCTTCTGTTAAAGTCAGACACAAGTGGACACTGACTTTATCATGAGTGATTTAACAGGCTGCTCAGCCATTTGCAGCAGTATCAGCCAAATGGGAGAAGGCAAAGACTGCTGCTCCCAACAGAGGGAGGGTGTGAGCTCTGCTTTCCAACTTACATGTATGTCACAGAGATTTTAGAGGTGGGGAGACGCAAATCAGGGATGTATAGAACCTCCACCTTTCCCAGTGTGAGCTGGGAGAACCTCCACCTTTCCCAGTCTGAGCTGGGAGAATCACCTGACTCTGCAGCAAGCCAAGGATCTTGCTGCAGAGAGACCTGAACAAACTGATCCCTGCTAGTTAAAATGGATGGAGGTGGAGGAGGGTGAGGGCAAGGGGTGGTGATGAGGAGCTGGAAGAGACCTCTCAGGTCCTTGCAGGATGGACAGGCCAGCACTGGCAGATACGGCAAGAAGATCAACTGGGCATTGACCAGGATACTGAGATAAGCAGCCGTTTTCTGCAGCAAATACAAACTTCCTGTCTGGGCCTTCCTTGCCCCACTCAGCCCTGCCCCTCCATCCTCAACTCTTGCTACCTACATTATTATAATGGTTGTTACTCCAATAGGGCCTCAAGGCCTTGGCTACGGTTGAGGCCTCACTGTGCTAGGCATTGAATGTAGTGGGAGACTGCCCTGGCCTGAAGGGCTCATGTTCCAAATGGACATGACAGACCATGAGTGAGTGGAAAGAAGTCCTAGCACCTTGTTCCCTCTGTACCACCCAAGCCTAGCAGGACATTCAGTCCCCTCCTCTCATGTGGAGGATGATAATAGGAGTGCTGAGTACCTTGCAGGATCGGACCTTCTGTGCCCATGGGGTTTGGAGGTGCAAGGCATGGAACCACCTAAGTGGAGCAAGAGGAGCCAACACACAAAACTCAGGCATGTGAGATTGTTTGAGTAGAAGGTGATCCATGTGCTCAAGGGCTTTCTCTGAGGACTGATACAGCAAACACCAAGCCTGGGACACTGCTTGATGGAGCTGTGTGAGAGAGAGTAGTACTGAAAAACACTATATGAATTTAGAAAGAAGGAGCAAGCCAAAGGCACGACTATAGCAGCACTATTAGTGTGACCCTGAGCAAAAAGCTAAAAGAGTGCTTTGGGGCTAAATGCTGGCTGAAAGAGGTAGAAACTTGTGAGCAAAGCAGCTGTCCCTGCTGTTTGATTCCTAATGTATTCAGTGAAACGGGACTTTGGCCATTCTTTGTAAATAAACAAGATTGCTTCAAAGGAGCCCAACACCATCTTCGGTTTGCCTTCCTGGCAGAAACAAGTCACAGGATGCTGTATTTCAGCAAATGGCACAGATTAAAATGGGAAAACAATAATAATAAGAACAGCATCTGGGGGGAAGTGATCTATCATTTGGTCATTAATGTGGCGACCTTAGCACTGAGCACCTGGCAATACAATGAAACCACCCTGAGTCAGGGACAGAGTGAAATAGCCTTGTGTCACCAGCACACATCCCACTGCTTTGGGGAGACGTTTAAGGGCCTTAAGAGCCCTTGCAGTTGAACCCAGTGTTTCCTAAACGATAATACACTAGCTGCTGTACTCTCCTCTTTCAGGTGATGGAAATACCAGGACACTTTCTATCTGTGGGGATGCCAAGTCATAGCCTGGCATCCTCTCATTAGGAATACCAACAAACCTGCCTCTTTCAATCACCCCTGCTCATCATGGGGGCAACCAGGCCCTCGCATGAATGCAAATCCATATTGTTACCTGCCACGCATGGCCTGGGCCCTCCACCAACCACAGGTCTTCAGTTTCAGTTCAGTTTCTTCTACAGGTGGCAAAACAAACAGATGATGGGAACTGAGCTTTAAAAGGTTTGACTTGTGCTGAAAAGGCAGTCCTTGTCCCAAGCACAACAATGCTCTGTGAGGCCGGGGGCACCTCAGGCTGAGCTCGGAGTTTGTCACTTGAACGGGCTCCTTCCGCCGCACGTAAAACCAAGCAAAGAGAAGAGCCTGAAAAACTACTCCTTTTTTCTCTTTTCTGTATCAGTTTCCAAACTCTTCAATCCTCCCCAGTCCCCGGAAATCCATGCCCATAAAGGACCCAATCCTGCAGATCCTCAGTTTCGCCATGGGCAATACTCCTTTTAAAGTGAATGGGAGTTTGCCTTAGCGAGGACCCAGGATTGGGTCCAAAGAGTGTGACATGGAGTAGTGTGCACACTCACAGCCTGGAGCCTCTACCTTCCCTGGCTTTCACACCCATTAGCACCCTCTGCAGAACAACAAGGAAGATGTTAATCCCCTACTCACCATATGGAGCCTCCATCTTAGCGCTTAGCTCTGCAGTTACATTGACCATTTCTCGTCGGCTAGTGTATTAGAAACTTGGGGTGGAAAAGAGAAAGAGTGGAAAATAAAAAAAAATCTATGTGTACAAGGAGCCAGGTAAAGGCAGGAGGGACTGTGGAGAAGGAGGGTGAGGAAACCTGCCTCTCCTGTTATCTTATTGATTCGCTTAATCAGGGCTAATGTGGGTGGAGATGTTAAATAGTAACCAAGCTCTTATGGAAACCAATCTGCAAGGTGCTATGGCTGTAGCTATAGCAACTGCTGTCAAGCTGGGAACTCAAACCTGGCCATTACTGCATACTTTGGGGCTCCCTTTTGCACCTAGGCTCAACACCAGGCTGACCCCAGCACCCAGGGAGATGTTATCTTGTTGCTCTCCCCAGCTGCACTGGAAAGGCTGGATACTAGTGACAGAGCCCTGCAAGGGGAAGACAAGGGAGGGGAGGGCCTGCCAGCCACACAGCTGCTGAGGCACAGGGCTTTTTATTGCCATCGCCAAACAAAGAAAACAAAGGCTCTGTGTCTGTGGATGTGAGGGAGGCTGAGGAGGCCATACATGTGTGTGTCCAGGGACACGTGTTTAGGTGTGCACACCTGTGCACATGAGGGTACGGGGTGAATCTGTATGTGGAACGTGTGCAAACAGGTGCTTGCATTTATGCAGCAGGGCGGGTGTGTATGAGCAAATGTGTATTTACGGGAGTGAGCGTGTGGGTGCATCGTGTCTGGGCATGTTTCTGGTGGGGGGGGTGAATGCAGATACAACAGAGCCTATCCTGTGGGCGCCTTCAGTGGAGCAATATGTGTAAAGCTGAGGTAAACTCTCACTCAGCGCAGAATTGGGGACCACTGTACAGTGCAGAAAATGAGAGGGTCAAAAGCACCCTTCAAACTGAAAGAGAGAGACCATTTTCTCTGTGTCAGTGCCAGACTTTCAGGAGGACATGACAGAGCTTTCCTCAGATTGTCAGGAAATGGCTCAAAAGCCTGAGAGACCCCGGCAGGAAGAAGAGAGGTGGGATGTTGTATCTCAGCATGGCACAGGCTTACACCACCTAGATATACCCAGTATATCTTACCTCCTTCTGACTGCCACCCAAATGGGGCCTGCCTCATTTATACTCCTGGCATCACTTGTCTAACTTGCACTGCCAACAAAGGATCATTGAAGTGGATTGAACTGAGTGCATACATGTGTGGCCGTGGTATATGTGAGTACACGTATTCTTGCAGACTTGGATGGAGGCATGTAAGCACATGTGCAGCTGGGTGAGTGATGTAGAGGTAGAGCCACAGGCACCAAAAAAAGGTTCTGAAAGAGTCTCTATGGTCTCTCACCATCATCTTGTTCTCCCCAGTGTCTGTACTGAATTGAATCCCCTTGTGCCCCACATTGGCCACACGCAACATTCATTACTCCCTTCAGATCCTGCAGTGTATCTTCTTGCAACATGCTCTCTGCTGTCCCACTGAGAAAGGTGATGTGTCATCCTCCTCCTTGTCTCTCTTGAAGGATCTGGGCAGAAGTTGCCACCAAAGCAACTGGACAGAGTCATTGACTCCAGCAAGCTATGATATTGCTGTAATAGCCAGAGGATGGTTGTCCAGCTGTTGACTGCAGGCTCCCAGGTTTGTGTATGGATGAATGCTATCTGGAATAGGCCTTGTGTGGAAGTTTTAACTCATGGATGGCAACATCAGCTATGAGAAAGAGGTGTCAGCTGAAGTGAGATATGGTGTCCATGACCTACCTTACACTTCACCTTCTGGTAGGTCCCAAATAAATCAACAATGATAACAATAATCCCTATGACTGGTTTTCCCTGTGGAGGGGGTTACTTTACTGTAATGTGTGGCCAGAAACCTTTTTATCAGGGATACATATACTATTCCACATGGCAGTGATTCATCTGGCACTGCTGAGGTGTTAGCTGGATGTTCTCCACCCAGGTTATCATCCTGCTGTTGGTCTGTCAGCAGTGCAAGCACACCCAGACCTGGGACTGCTCATGGCCCTTTTGCATGTGCTTGAGGTAGTAGATACTGGTGTTATTGCTGAGAGGATGCTGGAGATGTGGGAAGGCCAGGCTTGGGCTAAGCAAGCAATCAGTTTGAAATGAAGGGTTGATTCCATGCCCACCCGGATCGACAAGTGTGAAGCTGGAGGCCAGAGTAGCAAGTGCTCTCCTTGCAGAGAACAGCAGGGTGTTGTTTAATTTGTGCCCAAGAGTGCTAGGTCATGATAGCCTTCTCAAGAAAAGGATCAATCATTGTGGGTCACTATATTAGTCATTCTCTGCTTCTGAGTTTTGGTAGCCACAGCCAGGCCTGGCCATGGGTATTTCACTGCCCTGGGCAAATTAAATGTTGCAGCACCATCCCCCAGATTCATGTAGTCACTGCGTTGACTAGCAGTGATCTGAAGCCTCTGATCATCAGCCTATTCTAGAATGCAAAGAAGAGGTTTCCACGCACCTCCAGACCCAAGCAGACACTAGTCAGCCCTGAGCCCAGTGTGGGCAGCAGTCTGGCCAGTGGCACTCTCCCATCCTCAGTGCAGATAGCAGGGATGTTCGCCTGTGTCTGCTGCTCAGCAGGTCAGTGGATGTTATCTGCTATTCATGCAATGTCTTCACAGCACAATGCAGGGTTGGGAAGAGATACCCAGCTACCTCTGAATGAACAAAACCATATAGCTATATTAGTGTGGCATCACACCCAGACTAATGCACCCTGCTTCTCAGCAGGAAGCCGGGGCATCTCTGAAGCAGCCATTAAACAGACCCTTTTCCTTAGGCCTGAAGTCTTTGTGCAGCAACTTGGAACAGATACACTCAAAGGAGAGACCCTGATCTCATTGCACTGGGGTGCTGGCTGAGACCTAACAGGCTCATTTTGTTGATGACCTCTGTGAAGATTTGCACTGATGTCCCCAGGTAGAAGCTGAGTGGATCATCAGCCTCCCTGGTTTCCCTCCCACCATTACACTGCTGAGTTTGCCTGCCTCAGAGGACCCCTCCCGGTGTCCAACTCCAAGATGTCTAAGCCCACCCTTGCTGACTCATTGAGGAAACCGCTAGTGCATACAAGGCTGATGCACTTATCCCATGCCTACACACACATTCCTGTGCTGTGTCCCTCCTGAAGCACAAATTCATTAGGGTTGTTGGGCCCAACATGCATTTGCAAGGCAAAAAAAGACACAGCTTGAAAGACACAAACAGTGTATAGCTGATCCCATTATTGTACCAGCTCCATGTGGATGCAAGGAGGACTCCAGGTCTCCAGGGCTGGCAGTCCCTTTCCCAGCAGAACAATTCCCTGCACTCTCCAGCACCCAGCTGGGGGCTGGGGGCAAGCAGGAAGGACAGAGACATCGGGAAGACTGGTCTATGAAACGTCTAGTAGACGTGACTGCAATACCTCCCTTCTCCCACAAGGGGGTGGCCATTACACAGGCATGTTCACACAGGAGCTGTGCTGCAACAACTGGTTCCCAGAGCTTGCCTTGGGCAACAAAGTGAGGGTAGTTTGCAAAATATGGTCCACTCCTGCCCCCCCTGTTGCAGGCTGGTGGTTGGGTTCCTTCAGGTGTGTGGTTGGAGATGCTCAACCCCACATCTTCTGTTCATCCACTCACGTAGGCGAGAGCTGCCTCTGCAGGGCTGCCAGCATCACCTCGGCTTTGTTAATGGCATTTC
>NW_005841865.1:2757365-2765019 GCF_000455745.1 Alligator sinensis
AATGAGGACCAAGTGTGGATGTGCCGCTCTGCACTGCGAGGGCTGCATGCTCCGCGGATAAAACAAGCATGAAGACAGGCACAAGTACCCTGGTCTCAAGACTTTTATTATGACAGTCTGAAAAAGAGCCCTGCTAGTTGTGCAGGATGAATGTGGAGTCACTTGCAAGGAACCGTTGGAGCACACTGCTGCCCATGGAGCCCTCGCTGCTCCAGTCAGTCACTCAGTTATGGGGGATGCTCAGAGGAAAGTCTCATCATTATTTACATTGCTCATCTGGCTTACATGTGAGAAGAAGGGGCCCTTCTGTCTCTGCCTCTGTGCAGAGTTGGGAACTGGGCAGTGCACGGGCTCCCTGGATACATCTATGCCCTGCGAATCTAAGCTTTTGCCTACTTCCCTCAGAGCTAAAAAAAAAAAAATACAAGCATTCCCTAAAGAGCTGTATGAAAAAATATAGAGACACAATGACAGCTCAGCCATTCCCCACACAGCACTACGGGGGAAGCAGGGACTGCTGGGATATAACAGTCATAGAGAAGTGTTCAGCTCTTACTGCTTAAAGCTTCCTAAATGCAGCTGAGGCAAATGTGGAGGGACGGAAGAGAAAGCAGCCTGGGATTTCACTGCCATAAATAACCCTTGGTGTACATGGTAATTCCCATTCTTTCCTGTCAACCAGCCATGGCTCCTGTCCCGGGTTCTCCCACTGCTCTGAAGCCTGGCACAGTGGTCTGGGGCCTAGAACCAGCTGACTTTGTTGGATTTCAGTCCTGTGAAACACATGTTGTTGCTGCAGATGCCCCCATAGCTGGGTGGGCAGGCTGAGCACGGTCTCCCCACCTTGTACGGAGCTTCTCCTATCCAGTTGCCCCTGGAAAGAGAGGAAGCAGTGGTGGGTGAGTCACATCACTCACTGCCTGGGAGTTTGTTGGCTGTCACATCTGGATTCATTGTACTCTAGACAGGGAGGCATGTGGGTAGGAGGCCTTGGATGGACCATGCTGTCCTAGACAGGTTGAAATCAGGTTGAAATCCAGGTGCACTTGCTCAAAGTGCATCCGGATGCAGGCAGACTCCTGGTGCTAGGCTATGAACCCTAGAACTAGTCCAGGGAGCTTGCCTGGAGCTCCAATGGGAGAGGCTTGTATTTTTAGAGCACTGACCAAGGTGCTGCTAACGGTGCACCTAACAAAGCAGTAACTTCAAATGGCACTGCCAGTGTCTCCCAAGATGGCCTGTTATCATGTAATAGCCTTCTTGTGCACAGCCTCCTATCCTGGGTCTTCATGACCGCTCTCATGAAGCACAGTTCTGACAGAACCGACTATGTCAGGGGAAGAATAAAGCCTGGAAGCTGCTTTGTCTTGGCTCTTGATCCTTTGATGCTTGCACAGTGAACAACTCTCTGTAAACAAACACTGCAGTGGCCTGGGGCACACTCGTTTTGGAGGCACGGTGAGACTAAACTCAGCCACCACTGCTGGGTCAGCTCCACTCCTAGTGGTGTGTCCAGACAGGATGGGTTAGGCCCACCCCCTGGTGCCCAGGGCTCTGCAGGTATGAAGGAACAGTTACATGAGGCTTGTTAACAAAAAGACTCTTGAGTCAAGGTCAGGATAGCAGAGCTGCCTGTGGCAACATTGGCTGTATACGCTTATCTCGGAGCCCAAAGGAAAACCCTCTATAGAGCTAATAGTGGTCATAGGAGAGGCCAGACTGAGCAAAGGCAATGTATGTATGGGTCATCATATTCACAGGCAGGGCTGTGACTGTATGGTTAAGGGCTGAGACAGAAGTCACAGCTTCAACTTTGTGCCTCTCCTGTCAGAGGTCCCTCAGTCAAAGATCAGTGAGAGATGACGCCTAAGGCACAATACTTATTTAAAAAGAAAAATCCCCTGGGAGGGGAGCAAGTGCCAGGGCTGTGCAAAACAGCACCGTTTCGTTTCAACTTCCGTTTCACCATTTTGAAGGGACAGGGTTTGGTTTCACTGTTTCAAAGCACTATTCTGTTTTGCTTCGTCAAAACTATTTCACTGTTTCGACGTTTCGCCCATAGGCTATAATGGGGAATCATGAAAATGCCTATAACTTTGTCATTTCTTTCCTGATTTGAATGAAAACAGCAAGGATGGTAGTCCCTGCTGAGGCCACAAAGTCTGTCAAGCTTCAAGGAGATAGGTTTAGGGGTTTCTGGGAAACTGCACCTCGAACTGTTCAGAGCAAAACTCATGTCACTTGTAAATGTGAAGGCACAGGGGGGTGAAAATAGCAGGCACGGTAGCCTCTGCTGAGGCCGCAAAGCCTGCCAGGTTTCAAGGAAATAGGTGCAGGGGGTTCTGGGAAACTGCACCTCAAGGTGGTGACAAGCAAAACTCATGTCACAGGCGTGTGTTAAGGCAGAGGTTGGGTGAAAACAGCAGGCATGGTAGCCCTTGCAGAGGCCATGAAGCCTATCAGGTTTCAAGGGATAGATGCATAGGTGCTGATGCTGCTGAGCTGCTGGAAGACAGCTCAGTAGCCTGACCCCAAGGCACAAAGAAAGCTCAGTTCAACCAATGCTTTTATGCTGTTTTTCCATCCTTCCCAGAGCACCGGGATTGGAAGGGACCTCAGGGAAGGATCACAGTCACTGGCCAGCTACACATGTCAATATTAGAGCAGTCCTTCCCTCCTCTTCCCCCTCCCTCTCTTTAGTTTCTGTTTAGCTGCAAGCAAGCCTGGCTTCAAAACTCGAGACGTGTCAAAACTTTCAAAATGTTTTGAGTGCCCTTATTTCGTTTCAAAGCTGTTTTGTTTCATTTTGATTTCACTGTTTCAAGCTTGAAACGCATCGAAACAGCTTTGAAGCGAAACACCTGTCGAAATTTCGCACAGCCCTACTAAGTAATCCCCAGCTCCTCACCCCCTTTCCCATCTGCAAGGGAGACTTTCCTTGGCTCACTTACTTGATGGCATAGTTGCACACTAGAAATACAGCCTGCCGCCATGTGCTGCCCCACACCTTCATGTTGGTGCAGGTGTTGATGGCACAGCCAATTCTGTTGGAGGAAGCCCACACCATCTGCACGGGAGACAGGAGAGCAGCAGTGATGAGCACCAGGCAGCTGGCACCAAAGCAGAAGCTTCCTACAGGGACAGCCAGGGAGCCTGATACACAAGAGCAAAGGGACCTGGGAATCTCCCATTCCAAGTTGGAGATGAAAATCTCACCAGCCTGATTCTCTTTACAGCTGTCTAAATGCTGCCTCTCCTTTGTGCTTTGTTGCTTGTATTTATCACTCCTGGCCAGTGATTTCCAATTTGTGGCCACAATCTATGTTTCCAGAACTGACACCTGCCTGTACAAAGCTTGAGCTGAAACGAGCAGCACAGATCTGAGCCGTTTCGTTTTTAATGACCTGGTTCCAACCTGAATCGGACAAGGGATCAGGTACACATAGCCATGCTTGCACTGCAGAATTACCCACCCAGCCTTAGCTCTGATGAAAGTGTCTCCAATGGAGGAGTCCTCATGAGAGAAGGTAGGAAGCTCTTCCACCTTGCTCACGTGGCATTTAACTCTTCGTAAAAAGCAGCTGTTATTTTTCTACTTGCCTCCCAGACTCTCTCATGCTGCTGCTCCAGACAGTCCGGAAGTCACAACAATAACAGCTGCCCCAGGACTGAGACACATTCAACCATCAGACATGTTTGGAGGAAAGGGGATGAAACATGTACATAAGTGGCAGACACCCTGTAAATATTGGAGCAGGGATCATCAGGGCAAAGCAGGCTGAGCAGAAAGAGACCCACAGTGGAGCTGAGCAGCACAGTGGTAATTAACGGTTAGAAATGCTTTGCCACGAACCATGGAAGTCAGAGAACATTTTCCACCTTGTGCTGGCTGCTCTCCGCCTGGATCTGCTCTGGGGGATGAAGGGGCCGTATTCACTGGGAAGCCAGACACTGCTGCACAATAAATAGCTGCCCTGTCATGGAGGTGCTGATTCACGATCAGCAAGGCAGGAAGGCTATTTTTTTTTTCTTCGAGGTGCTACTAGTGCAATGAGGGGAAACTGAGGCCAAATCCTAGAGGAAAAAGGAAGCCTTGCAGCCAATTGGCTGGAGCCTTCCAGAAGCTGGGGAGAAACCTCCCTGCGCACACGGCCCCAGCATTTGGATGCAAACAACCCTATTCACATGAAAGTGATGTGTGTGCTACAAGGCAGCAGCTCTGGGTTTCTGTCTCTCTGAACAGCTCTCTGAGACCAAGTATGCTGCCAGGTATCCACAGAGAAGGAGTGGCATTGAACACCAGCTGCCTCTCTAACAATCAGGAATGCTGGCCTCTGCCTGCCTTCGTGATTTAAACCAGACAGCTTCCCAAAGCCATTCCCTCCCTCCAGCTAGCCCAGCTGCGACAGACAGCAGCTCCCCTGGTGCACAGAGCAATGGAAAATGCAGCTACTGATTCCAGGAGAGGAGCTGCTGTTTGGACACTGCTTTTCTAACGTGTGTGTTTGCACTGGTTGGAGGAGGAAAGGGGGGAACATTGCATCTATGGCCAGTGACAGATGCTGGGGCAGAGCAGAGCACCCTCTGCTTGTTTCTGGGTGTCACTGCTTGTGGCCCCCAAAAGCTACTGTAGCAGGATGAGGTCTGAACTAGTGTTTAGCCTGTCCTGTCTTGGATGTACTCCAGAGGGCTCAGCAGTGCCTGCACCTGCACCTGCTTTTTGCCAGGCCTCCCATTGTCTCTTCAACCAGGCACAAACCTGGGTGATCCAACGGATTGATTTCTCAGGGAGCCTGCTGGGATTTTTTGCTGTGTCACTTTATTTGGGCTTTTGCTTCTAAACCAGAACCATGTGAAGCCTCACATCCTCCTCTGCTACCCTGAGGAACACATTTTACTGCCTTTGTTTGCTCCTTAGGACTGCAGGTTATTCTGTCCTGCAAAGAAGGACTGCCCAGATCTCCTGCAATGACACAACAACAGCTCTGATCTTGACAAGCTCCTGTTGCACCGGGGGCTCTGGGAAGCTGTCATAGTTGGTAATGCCATTGCCATGCCCCAGGTAATGCTTGCTTCCTACCTGGGTGTAATGGCTACACACAGAACCGCTGCACTTGGAAGGGCAGCTGGGGTTGCACTCCTGAGGGTAAGGGAAGGAGTAGTGCTGCTTCTCGTAATACCAGGATTTCACAAGGTCCACAACTGAGCGGTACCTGCGGAAAACCACACAAGTTAGCCATGCTTTTTATCTCTCATCTTCAGAGGTCTGGGATGTACAGTAAGAAAAAGTGAGCCCTGAGAGGTCTTGCCCAGGCTGCTCACCTGGAGACTTGTCCTGAGCATGTGTTTTCTAGGGCAGTGATTAGGATAATGCATGTTGGATGCATCCAAGCTTTTCCCACTCAGTGCCCATCACCTTCCTTTTTCTTGCTACATTTGCTGATTTACCCCATGCTCTTTGGTTTTTTTGCCCAGGGGTTTTCAACAGCCACTTTCATCCTGCAGTGAGAGCTCAACACAAACTTTTTCAATCACAATATTAGGAACACTTGTTGCCAATGCATTTCTCTGTATAGTAATGGTCTCTTAAGGCCACTGGCAGCTGAGTGGCTCTGGCTCTGCTGAGGAAGCTGAGACATGCCCTCCAACTTTTGTTTTGTGAGAAGTCCAAATCAACTCTGAGACTTTCCACTGCTACTGTAATTCAGAATCACTGCCAGTGCCAAGGGCTTCAGCAGTTCAGCTGCACATGTTCATGGCAACAGTTATTCTTAACTAAAATCATTTTGTCTGCAGTGGGCTTGTCTTTGTCAGTGATGTGGTGACCAGTGCTCCTCACAATAGATAGACAGCCTCTCTCTCTCTCTCCCTCCTAGACCCAAATATTTTCCTGCCATAGCTTGGATCAAATGACCAATACCACCCTATAACCTTAAACATGGCAAGATTTTCCTTTCAGGCTGCCTGAATCCCTTCCTTCCATGAGGCTGTACAGGGAAAACATAATGGCAGAGAGAAAGCACACATACCAGGCTTCAAGGATGCCTGGGAGAGAGTTGTGGAAAGAAGCCCGCTAAACCCATTTTGAGCCCAGAAACCCCCAATGAGCCTCTCTAAAATAAAGATGCTCATTGCAGGCCAGACTTTTTAGTGCTCATCTTGCAGTACCTCCCAACTTTTGAATTCATCAATATGTCAGAACGATCCCAGAACAGGGACTTTGGTGAGAATTTTGTCACAATGCAAAGTTCTGGCATCTAAGAGTAAACTTTCTTGTGAGAAATTACATATAAGCAGGGATCACAAGGTGGCCTGGCTATGGCTGAATGGTGCCTATTTAAAGTGCTGGACTGAGAAATTTATCAAACTAGAAAAACAAAGAACTCTTCCAGTTTAATGAAAATGTTGTGGGTATGGGCATGTGAACAAGTTAAAGCAAAGCTAAGCTCAGGCGTGAACCTATGTGTCTGCTCTTCAGTGACTGTTCACGTATATACTTATGATCTGTAATACATGAAAGGCAGACTACCCCACTTCCCCTGCGAGTTTGTCCTCTAGCACCTTGCGGTAATTGGTTCATGTGCACATACTCAATACATCTAGTCCCATTTAGGTGAGTCTGTTTAGGCACCACCATCTGATCTAAAAGTTATGGGACAACTTCAGTTCGGTGTCTGAAATGAATGAGTTGCATCAGAAATGAATCTGAATGTGGTTGGGCAGATCCATAATTGGACAGAACCAGAATGGGACGATGGATGTGAAGCTCCCCAGTAAGACTCTAGTTTTACCGTGGTGAATTCTGGTTCTTGTACCCTTTATGTCTTTAAAAAAACAAGCTTTGAGACAACCAACTTCTTCATTCAGAATATCTGCATAGTGTGAAGGACCATACATTGGCCCCATGTAAAAGAGAGATCCTGTCGACGTGGCTCATGTTCACTAGGTCCTTACTCCACCACTCAATCACAGTGATGTTTTTTATTTTGTTCTCAATTTCTGCATGAGAAACTGGCCGTAAATAATAGGAACACAGGATTGGATGGGACCACGTGTGTCAATGCCTGCACTCTGTTATCACAGCCAGCCATGCAGTAAATGCTTAGTCTAAATGGGTCCACAAGAATACCCATTTTAACCTCTCTTGCATGCCATGGACAGAGATCCCCTTCACACTCTAGAACAAACTGAAGGCTCCTATTAATAGAATCAATGGAACAACGTCCATTTTTGTTCTCTGAAGAGTTCCTCCCATTTATTCCTTATATTTGGCATTTGTTCTTACAGGGTAAGGCTGTGAAGTTCTCCTCTCCTCAGGTCTGGAGAGGAAAAGGAGTTTAACCCCGGTTGGTACAAATGAAGGACACCTGCATGGTCCCATCACACCTGTGGGTTGCTTACCTGCCAGAGTGAATGGAGAGGTTCTGACCAATGTACTTCATCAGCTGTGGTGGCCCATGGTCCCATATACACTGTGCTGCCCAAGCTTCTGCGGACTTGGCCAGTCTCTCATCCCACACCTAGGCAAGGAAAAAGACATGGGGCAACAGCTTTGTTCACTAGCCCAGGAGGAAAGATGTGTGTATGTTCAGAAGAACTGATTTAGAACTCTAGAAGGTGTGTTTGAAAAAATACGTCAGGTCCTTCACCATGC
>NW_005841865.1:2765050-2805696 GCF_000455745.1 Alligator sinensis
CTATCTTAGGATGAAGGCACAGAAATAATTAACAGGCTAGGGCTCTCTCCTGATCTGCCACTGGCACATTGTGTGATGGGATGTATGATGTTGAATGAGTCCCTCCTTCTCTCTAGGCCTCAATTTCCCCACCCAGGGCATGGGGGCTAAATCACTGTTTTGTAAGTTGTTTCAAGGTCTTTGAACAGATGTTACTGTAGAAAGATGATGTGTCATCCTCCCCCTTGTCTGTCTTGAAGGATCTGGGCAGAGGTTGCCACCAAGCAACTGGACAAAGAGTCATTGACTCCAGCCAGGTATTGCATAGTGCATCTAGTCCTTCTCAGGGGGTTCTGCTCAGAGGTATCTCCTCCAATCATTTTTAAAAGTCCTGGGAAGACTGTGCCATAACCCAACACATCTCACATCTCTGCTCTACATCTCACACCTCTACCTTGGACCCAGGGAAATTCACCTGGTTTCTGATACCATCGCAAGCACATCATTAATACAGGGGTAGTAAGGACCCTGCTTCTGTGGCATGATTGCAGTTTCCTGGCTGTGCTCTGAACAGTGATGAAGAAAATTTAACATCTGAGCTCCTGGTCTCCCTTCTGGGCTAAGAAATTCTCTGCAAAACAGGCTGTGCCAATGTTCCCTACTTCATGAAAGGTCATTATTTGTATAACCCTTAAAGGCAACTAAAACCTTGCAGCCTAGCATAGATTTCCAGGACACAGAGAAGCCACCCCTAAAGGAAGGAAGGATGAAGCTGGCAAGAAATACTGAACTTGAAGGATGTGACAGACACTCTCATGAGTATACACAGACTGCTCAGGATCATTTACAGTGCCCTAGGGCAGGGGACACAGAGTGAGTCAGCTTTGTCTACCACTGCCCAAGATACACCCAGTATGCCAATCCTGGATCCTACTGGGAAGGTGAGATGATGGAGTGGTTCTTGGTACCAGTGAGTAAGGACCATAAGCTGGTCCTAGGCTTCACCAGAAAAGGTGCATGCTGGGTGGTCTCTCAGGGTGGATACGAGAGGGATGTACAGCTTGGCTGATGGATCAGATCAAACTTGGGTGAGGGGATTTTGTGCTTCACACATGATCAGCCTAAATTCCCAGCTTCCAAAGCAGGTCCAAGACTGCTCAGGCTCTCCCTGGGCCTGAGACTCATCTCCACAGAAATTCAGGATGAGCAGGGAGTTCTTAAAGAATGCATGAGGAAACCAGCTATTCTGACCAATTAAAATAAGAAATGGTACTTGTTCTTAGATATTGGGTACTGAGAAACACAACAGGAAGCGCCAACACTAGAATCTTTATATCCCTGTGGCTCTTATTCCACTTCCACTCTCAGCTGATGCCAATAGGAGCTGGAGGTGCTTTAGCACTTAGAAAAATCAGGGTCATTTTTATTTCCTGACATGACTTGGTGCCTCTGAGCTATATGGATTGTGCATTACACTGTTAACCCCTGGGACTGGAAACTTGTCTTCTAAATATGTACAGCTCTAATCATGCTGCCAGTCCTCGACAAATACTGCAGTAATAACCATTACGAAGAGCAGAAGGAATGGAAACAACCAAGAATCACTTTCCCAGGACTCCCCTGGGAAAATGGTTCCTTTTCATGTGGGGGAGAGCCCCAGGGGACAGACTGCTGTAATTTTTGCGGCACTGGTAAAAAGAGTTTCCTCAGGGTTCACATGAAGATGTTTGCTCCCTGCATGTCACAGAGATGTGCCCTTTCCTGGCCTTCAAAAGCCGCCTTTCAGGTTCACCAGAAGTTCTTCACTGGAAATGAGCACCAGGCCAATCAGGCGAGATGCTCAGTCTCACCAGCGGCTCTCAGAGTTTTGCAGGCCTACCCCCCACTCGGTCTCACTCTCTCTTCATTTTTATTTTCTATTGTGGCAATTTTTCAGGTAGCAAGAATTTCCCAGTGCCCATCTCCAGGGCTTGGCCTGGAACTGGGAGCTTTCCAGATAGAGTGAAAGTCAGTAGCTAGAGTGTCCTACACTAACACAGCTAGATGTTGCTCCTCTAGGGACAGAAATTACACATAAACCTGTATAAGTGATTGGAAACCAGTTCAAATCTGTAACACAATAAAAGTTCAATGCACATATACCGCTTTCAAAATGGCTGAAACTGGTTTAAGATAAACCTGGATGGAGGTAGTATCAGACCTCACTGATTTAGGTTAAATTGGTTTATTGAACTTCTGTCCCAGATCCCCTCCAGATTTAAGCTGTCTTCTCCAGCAGGGCAGGGAGGCATGTCCTAGTGCCCCCTGGCTTCTGCCGTGGGCTACTGCAGGCAGGTGGCTGCACTTCTGAAATCAAAAGTGAATGTCTGTTCACTTATGGTTCAATCTATGCAGCTTAAACTAACCTGCAAAGACTGAATTGATTCAGCCTCATGCTTTTTGACTGCCTGTGCTTAGGGCCTGACCGAAGCCTTCTGAACTTAGTGGAAAGCTCCCCTAGGCTTTGGATCAAGTCCTGAGAGGGTTTTATTTCTTTATTTATTTCTGTATTTTAATTAACACACCCACCATTCTCCTACTCTGACAGTTCTTTGACACTTGAAATAAAAGAAGCAAAAATAGCCTTAGCTTAGACTCATTTGTTATTGAGTTTACAGTCAGTGGCTCAGGGATTTTATACATATGGCAAGACAGGGATGCAGGGAAGATGATTTGAAACCCATTCCTTCACTGTGTAACAACTCCCCCTCCTCCCTACCTCAACCATTGCAATCAGAGCTGCTGGCTGGGAAGTAGCAGCCACTCTCTTTCCTCTGTCATCACTTCAGATAGCAAACAGTAGCCACTGCAATTAACAGGAACAAAACCCTCCCACTGGGCTCAGTAAGCTGTTTCCACAGGGGCCCTGCATGCTGCATTGTGCCTGCTGACACAGCGCTCTCCCACTGGTGTGAAAATCCCTCCCTTTTCTCTTCACTTTTTCCTTTGCACATGAGCTATAGACAAAGTGGTCCCCTCCTTAGACATGCTGCCTAGTTTAACTCAAGGTGTGTCACAGCAAAGGTGGGGGGGCTGTGATTGCAACCCATATAGGAATACCTAAGCTAATGTAACTAGCTCACATGCCAACAGCTGTACAGCACACGCTTTTGTGTGGGCCACACAATCCTGCCTAGGAGCATTGGCAGTTACCTGGGCAGCTAACCATCCTGATGCAGCTTCCCTGATATTGACCCCTGAACTAGGCAGAGTCAAGGTAGCTCAGGTGTGCTGGCATGAGCTGAAATGGGGGTCAGACACGATGATCTACTGAGGTCCCTTCTGGCCCTAAAAAAAAAAATCTATGAAATCCCCCCCCTTCCCACTGCAGTGCAAACACACCCTAAAGGCGTGATGCTGAACAGGTGTAAACTCCCCATGTGCACACTATATATGGAACCAACTCTGGCTTCGATTGGTTTAATCTGCATCTGTTAAAGTGCAAATGCCAGGTACATTGTTATGAGCCAGGTTCAAAGCGTTCACACAGAGCTGCACTGTGGTGGTGAACATTGTACTGTGAGTAAAATGAGTGCAATTTTGTGTGTAGATCAGAGAGAGAACTGTACCACGGGTTGGAGGGGCTATTAGCAAACTGTCCCAGAGGACACTGCCAGCAGCTGGGCGCAATAGCAGCATACATTGTAATGACCCTGGCAGTGTGTAGCCTAAGGCACAACAAAGGTTAATAAGCTCTTGTTAAAGGGCACTAGATCCTCTCTCCCGCTCCTCATTCAGGTCCTTTTAAGAAACTCTGCTCTCTTGTCTTCACCATGTAAGGTTCAAAAGTACAATAAATCCCAGCTAAACCCTGATGAGGAAAGTGGGGGCTAATGTTTACTTCCATGCCCCCTCTTCCCTCCTCATACTCACACAATCTCCATAGGACCCTCCCTCAGGTCATGTTGGATTTTGAGTTGCAAACCCATCAAGACAGGGGCTTTGATGCTGCCTGGCACACGTCTGAGCGTTCACAAGTATTAGCTCACAATGACAACACTGCAGGTGCCTGAGTGTGCCACCCTTGGGTCATCTTGCACACTGCTCTCAAAAGCACTGCCAGTCCTGTGCTCTGCCACACCAGATTCTGGCTATGCTGGAGTTCATGCCCGTTTCATGCCTGTTTTCTCAGCATATAATGCTAAGGCATTAAAACTGCCAGTAGCCCCAGGACTATCCCATGTCCCTCTCATATCCAAGACAAGAACTCACCATATACTCCATGTTGGCAGCTGGTGGAGAGACCTGAGCCCGCACCTGGTTGTGATAGTCCAAAACTGCACTCATGTCCCTTGGAGATATGTATCGCTTTCTGCGGCTCCTTGGCACCCCGATGCCAGACAGAAGGCCAGTCTCAGTGCTGCTGGTTGGGTACAGCAGGTCAGTGGCATTAGGCAGCACAAAGGAGCTAGATTTCTGTATAATCCAGAGGACCAAGCCACTGAAGTACAGGTGCATATGCAGTAAAGTCATTGTAGGCTTTTCTCCTCCTTCAGTGGGCTGCTTTCAATTGAAATAAAACACAAATGAAATAGAAATAATGCAAATCTTCTCTCTTTCCTCTTGGGTTATTTATCTAAAAAAGAAAACAACAGATACCTGGTTTAGTTTTGCATTTCACAGGAAAAAATCTCTCCCCCACAAAACAATGAAATAGGTTTTCCTCAAACCAAAAATCAAAATAGTAAATTGGACAGGCTGTAATTCCACTTCATTTATAAGAGCAATTTCTCTCACACCAGATGGGAAATCGGCAGAGAAGGGCTTTTTATTTTATTTTTTTAAATTTGAATACAACATTTTCCCCTCAATTTTTTCAGTTTTCACACTTACCTGCCAAACCCAGGCTAATTAATAACATGCTGCTACATTAGGTTTTGGCTCCTGCCCTGTTAGTTCACAGGCTTTTGGTAGGGAGAACATATCCCCTGGACAAACTGAAATATTACAGAGATAAGGAAACAAACAGCAAATTCTGAAAGAATCAGCAAGAAACTGAAGAGTCTTTTTCATGGGAGGAGAAAAATAAATGAGTACAAAACCTGGGATTAAAAAAAAAAACCCGAATCAAATCTGTCCTTTTCTTTTTGAATAGATGCATCTCCTAACATCAGGGAAAGACATTCCCCAAAGAAGCTGAGAGGACGTTTCCCAGACTACATACCTTGAGGACTGAGCCAAGAACAGCTGAGAAATGTTAGCTGCTGCAACAGCAGGCTAGAGATTGACCTTTGCAAACAACCTGCTCAGGCACATGTGGCAGAGGGATTTAACCTAGCCAAGTCCTATGAGCTTTTGATAGCATCTGACGCAAAATCTGCATCTTAACTCTTCCCTGGGGAATGTCCTGAAGTTTGAAAAGTGCTCTGTTAGGCAATTTATGATCTCTTCCCTATGTACACAATGCACGGCACAGCTCAGTCCCCAGTTTGTTGTGCACATATTATGAGCTGGATAAAATTGTAAAGTGTATAAAATTAATGCTATTTCATCCTGTGTACAGCCACTTTTCTTCTGCTGCAGTCTGTAAGTGGGAACTTTCCCTCGGGCTGTAACACCTAGTGATGGACAGTTCTGATGACCACTTCATAGTACCCTCAAAGTGCTTTAATAATCAATTAGTTTTAAAGCTGAAATGGCCACATACTTTGCACTGCAGAAGCAGTGTGTTGAATACTTCCCAGGAGTGTGAGGGTGACCTTAATTGGTGTAAATTGGATCAGTGTGCAGTGTTCTCACTTTGTAAGTTCAATGCAGTGCTCCATCTTGAATTGTCCCATGCGTGTCCCATGGCTGAAACAATCCACCAAAGCCCCCCTGGCTATTGAAACCAAAGCCACAATGGCATGCTCGATGACTGGACAGACTTGTAGCCATGGTTGTGTTTAGAGCAGTCACTTTCCACATGTCAAGGTGCATTAAGCATTTGGAGTCTAAATTACTCCACTCTGCTGACATTGGTCTAATCATGATATTGGGGATGGGATATCTGTTTAAAGCAGAAAGAGTCTTTCTCTGTAGAGCACTGATGCTCCCCTAGGGCAGCTCTACGGACATTCAGGTCTCCAACTCACAGGTGTGAAATCACAGCATAAATCTAAAAGCCACAGACAGGTCTGGGAGCATCAAATGTGTTTTCCTGTATCATAGCAAACAGTTCAGCTTCCCTGGGACTGAATAAATTACTACAGGTCAGGGAAATCCAGCACTGGAAAACTGCAGGGACTGTTTGAAATGCTCATCACATCCTCTCTTCCTCTGCTGTTTATAGAGAATCTGAGCAAGCCATAGCTTCTGAATAGTACAGGGGCTGGATACTGCTATTGCACACAGGAGATGTGTCCACTGTCTTAATGCCATGCCCAGCAGTGCCAGTGCGAAATACACCCCTTCCTCTTGCCCCTGCTCCACACACACCAAAACCCAGAAATGAGGCAATGTAGTCGCCTTACAGCAGTGCTGAGTATGTTTCAACAAGCATCCCTAAAACTGAGCTTCTAAGAGCAGTGCTGGGCACATGCTGCTCAGTACTCCTGTAACACGATTGCTTGGCCTCTGGCATGCACGCAGTGGAATTGAGGGGGAAGGGTGCACTTTATAGCAGTGCCCCCAGCTGTTGCACAGAGATTGTTTAGAGATGCACAAGAACCACAATACTGCACAATGCACATACTGTATGGAGATGGTTCTCAGCCAGCTTGTCTCATATGATGGGGTGTGCCCACTGAACTAGACATGCACCCATTTTATTCCCCCAACTTCATGTGCACACATCTAGGGGTTCATGCATATACAGCAGAGCAAGGGGGAGAACCCACATTTGCAAATATCGGTCTTGCCAAATCAGAGACTGAGTCTAGAACTTTGGCCAGCCTGATGCACTATCAGGAGAAATGGCCCAACTGAGAGATCTGTGGAAGCTCTGCTGATTGAGACACCGATGTTAGGACTAGATCACGCACTTGAGAAAATACTGTCCTCTGGGCCAGATTAGCTTGGACTTCATGGTGCTTCCTCGGCTGTAAACTAAATGGTTCTATGACCCCGCTATATATCTACAGCCATATTTTTGCCAACAATTCATCATAACCACTGAGTGGGCCTTACTTAAATTAACAGTGCTTCAAAATCTAATGAAAGGAGGTGCATGGTCTTCCTTCCTGTCATCTACCAGCAATGTAGTTACTTCTGTATCCAAGGGGGTCAGGTTGCCAAGTTTTCAGAAACCCACTTAAAAAAGGATAATGATACAATAGACAAAGGACAAACCACAGTGAAGCTGGTGGTTGTTTTACCGGTGATGAAAAACCTTCACACTAGAAGTAAGTCCAACAGCAGTGGGCTCTCCAGGAAGGCTCTGTCCCTATTTGTTTGATGCTGGGGGCTATGTGTGCCTCAGAGCAATGGGTAATAATACGAGCTTGTCTGTATGGTGGCATTATGGCTAAATGTGCTTCATAGAGCCTTACCCTGTCTGCCGATGGCCAGACGGGACTGATGGCATGTGATCTGAGAAGCTAGATCTGAGAAGCTATACCTCACAGCCAGCCACATGTTGTACATGGAAGGTATGGTCCATGTAGCCTACATTTCCCTGCATGCATTTCCATCTTGGTCCCATCCGAGCAGTCCCATGAGATAATACCCTTTATGGTGATAAGTCTTTATGGGCTGGGTTTGAGAATGGAAGACAAGGGACAACTTCAATCTGATCTATGAGTCAGGTGCATCCATTCAGCTCCTGGTGAAATGCTAATGTGTGCAACAATACACTAGGCAAAATCTGAGGACCCCAGCACAAGGGGATAAGCCAAGCCCTACCAGAAGCTATTCTGGCAACTCCACCTGGACCACAGTCAGCTATAATAGGGACAGATGATGGCAAAAGGCCAAGATTTGTCTGGAATGAAAGCAACAGAGACCGCAGAAGGGGAGTGGGGGAGGGGGAAGAGGGGCCCTACAGACTCCCTGAGATTAAATTGTAGCACCAGGAGGAAGTGGCAGGGGATAAAGAAGCTGAATAATGCCCAGGAAGAAGGTTTGAGCCCAGCAGGAAATGTGGCCCTCCTTTCCAGCCTCCAAATCCCCTGATGTGATTTTGTCTAATGAAATATTCCCCTGTGCATATTTTTGCAGATGCTGGAGTTTTCCTGGAATCTGCTCTTGTACAAAGTGAATCAAGCTGCCCACTGCTCCTGGCAACTGGACGGACAGAGAGCAGCAGCGACATGTGGTGGACGGGCTGCGGCCAGGGAGCATTTTCATTCATCCCATGCACAGCGGATTGAATCATGATTTGGTCAGAGAGGAGGCAGGAAAACCTTCCCCCACAAGCTTCTCCTCAGGGCTCATATCACATTTAGGACGAGTCTCTCTCCCTCGTGGCAGAAGCTGGTTAGGTGGCTCTGGAAACCTTGCCGCTATTGAGTTTGGTACACAGATTGGGAGGGCTCGGCTTGGGGTTGGAGAGGCAAACAGAGCTCATGAGGACCTTGTAATGAGCCTGTAGCAAACCTGATCAGCCATAGGCTTTTCTTGATGGTGAACTCAAGCAGCAGGCAATTTCTGTGTGAGAAAGCGGCAAACCCCAGCAAGTGCTGTTCTGGGCATATTTAATTTTGTGTACATAAACTCAAACAGCTAGTTAAGCCTAACTGTGGCCCTCCCTCCATATCTCAGAGTTAAGGCAAGACCCCTGCTCTCCACTGAAATCACACATAGATGCGACCTGTGAATGCAGAAGCAATGCAGCAATGTCTGCCTAGTGAGAAGCATCTTGGTAAGGGGGCAAGAATGAGGTGGCAGTCACAGAAGAATGGGAACGGCTGCTTTCTTCCAGTGCCTCTCACTGTGTTTGAGCTGCATGTCTGGGAGTGGGTGAGAGCATGCTTTATGGACATTAGTGGGGGTCTTGGTTGCTGGTGCTGCTTCATCCAGGTTCTGCTAAACCTAGTTCATCCCAGGGGCCATAATCCCCACAGTCCCCACCCATGATGGTACCAAGGAGGTTCAGCAAACCCAGTCTTCTGAGGTCATAGGTCTTTATGGACAAAGGTTTTGAGACAGGTCAGTTAAAATTGGAATCTCCTGGAGCCGGGGGCCTCAATTGCTCCTTTGTGTGCTCCCACCACTAGTACTAACTACCTAAAGCAGCCAACAAACACTAATAACAATAAGAGCTTTCCAGAAATAAGAAGACCCAGGAGAGGGAAATTATGTGGCTCTTGAGAGCTGAGTAGAAGTAGTCACAGAACTGGACTTTCTAACTAGATCACTGCTATGGGCTGTTTTCTTTTCCAGGTCCCCATGTTCCTTTCTCATGGTAAAGAGGTCTTTTTCTTCATCCACAGACAGGATGTTTCACCAGCATGAATGGATGAAAATACCCCTAGGCTTAAGGATGGCGAGGGTAAAAACTCAGTTTGGCACTACTGTCAAATCTGCAAAAAGGTCAGTTCAGTTCTTACTGGGTGCATCTACACATGCATTTACTCTAGCCTAAGTTTACTCTGGTGTAAACTACTTTGGTATAAGCATTTTAGGACAGGCATCTACACACACGGGGATTAAGAAGCAGATTTACACCAATTTTCATGCAGCCCTGCAATGGGCCCTTGCCACCACCACGGGGAGCTCCAGGCACCGGCTGCAGCTGCCAGCACCTGGCAGCCATTTTTAAAAGCCAGGCCCGCTGGCTGCTCTCTGGCCAGCCCCTTCCTTGCCCAGGAGCAGCGTGCCCAGTGCAGGGGCAGCGTGCGGCAGCTCTCTGTCCCCTTGCCCACTCTGCCTCTCTGCACTATGGCTACTCCAGCCCCAGCCCCTAGCGGTGACAACCAGAACCCCATGCTCCTGCTGGCCATGGTGCTAGCTCTTCTGGCCCCAGCAGGCACCTCCTGCCCAGGCCCTAGGAGAGCTGCATACCCACCCGTAGGGGCCAGGGCACTGGGTGCAGGAGGCCCCAGCTGATCACCTCCTCTAGCTCACCTGCACCACTGCCCATGGACCCCCACACCCTCCCTGCCCACTCCCAGCACCACGCTCACTACAGGCACATGTCAGAAGAACAAGTCTTTATTTCCCTCACATCAAGCAGACCCCCCGCCTCCCTCCTCAACACACAGAGAAACCCTCCCCCATCCCTCCCCAATAAAGAGAGCCCCTCTACCACCCACCCCACCCACTAACAATAAAAAACCCTCTTCCCTGTGCAAACTACGTACAAAGTGAATTTTGTGGTGTCCCAGAGTGGGAGGCCATGGAGTGGGGATGCATGGGGGACAGAGCCCAGGGGCAGGCTCTCCCTCTGCCAGACACTGTCCATGGCCAGCAGGACTGGCATGTGGTCCTGACCCCACTGCTGGCAGGTCCAGTTCTGTGCTTATGGGATGCAAATGTGCTTATTTAACTGAGTGGTGGGCCTGAGCCCAGGTGGGGGGCTGGATGGCGGCAGACCCAGGATGGGGGCCAGGCCAGGGGCTTCTGGCAGCTGGAGGCACCTTAGGACCTCCTCCCAGGCCAGGTGGGAGCCTACTGCTGGGCGGCAGGTGGCTGCCAGGGGGCAGGCAGGGCTAGGGTCAGGAGCCAGGCAGTGGATAGCACAAATGCGACCACCAGGGCCAGAACGATGTCCAGCACCCAGAGGTCATTGTCTGTGGCCCGTACTGCCCAGCCCAGCCCAGCCCAGCCCAGCCCAGGATGGCATTCTTCACTGCAGCACCTGGAGCTGCTTGTAGTCCAGGGCCAGGAGCGTGGCCCAGAACTCCCAGTCTACTCAGATCCGTGCCTCCTCACACTGGTCCCATGCCTCTTCCCACCATTCCCATGCATCCTTGCAGGTAATGTCCTCCACCTGCCAGGCCCATGCATCGGCTGCACACTCCTCTGGAACTACCACCAGTCACTGGAGGAAAAGGGTGTGTCTCTGGTGGAGCCAGCGTATCTGCAGGGCCCCAGCAGTGGGTGGTGGTGACCCTGAGCTGGCATCCCTGCTGCCAAGTGTGGCATCTCCCCTGCGTCCAGATGCAGGACCTTTAGAGCCATGAGACAGAAGCTTTTTGTGAGACTTCGCAACATTTCAGAGATCACATACTCTGTACCAGGGACCATGCACTGCCCAGTCTCAGATCAGGGGTCAGCCATGAATGGGTGCCCAGGGACCATGGTAAGTGAGTTGGGCTACCAGGCCCAGCCCCAGGCAGGTGCCAGCTGAAACCCCATCCCTGCTCTTTCCCCCGGGGCCAGTGGGCTGCTGGGTGCTGGCCGCAGGAAGCCTGTATCCCCAGCCCCATTCCCAGGGCAAGACAAGCCAAGCTCCTGGCAGCAACTGCTGCCATAGCTCCAGACCCTGTTCTCCCCGCCTCCTCCTGCAGACCAACCACTCTGCTGCGCTGCCACCCAGCCCATGGTGCCCAGACTTAGGCAGCGTGGGGCTCCTGGACGACTGGAATGAGGAGCTGCCCATGCCCCAACCCTCCCTGCAGGGGGCCTCATCGTGGAGGCGCCCTGGGGCCAGCCCCTGTCATGCCACCACTGGGCCCTGAGTGTGCCCCTGCTGTGTGTGCCCTAGGTGGTGCACGATGAGCTGTTTGTGCTGACCAAGGGGTGCCTGGCCCACTACACCCTGCTGCTGATGATCCTCATGGTGCCCTGGGTGCACCTGCACTCCTGGTACAGGACCATGAGCTATGACAGTGAGGGGGGCAGGTCCAAGCTGTCCCATAACATTTGTTGCTCCCTGGAGGGCTACCTGTGGCTGTCCTACATGTCCCTATGCTCCGCTGCTGAGGAGGACATCACTGCCGACATCGACATGTTCCTCAGTGTGTGAGAGGCCTGGGGTTGCCTAGCTGCAGGGGCACGGGCTACTCAATAAAGTTCTGTATTGTGTCCCATCTCTCTGTATGCTGTGGGGGACCCCAGGACCAGAGGAGTCCAGGTGATCCAAGTGGGGAGGGGTGCAGGGGCAAGTAGCAAATTTAAGTGGGATTAAGGGTTTTACTGTGTAAGTGCATGCACAAGTAGACACGTACATTTACTGAACAGTAAAGTACGTTAATGTGCAGTGACATGTTTTGTGTAGATGCGCCCACAGTAGGGTTACCACACATCCGGGTTTTCCTGGACATGTCCTCTTTTTTGGACCCCTGTGCTGCGTCTGGATGGGTTTTTCAAATAAGAGCAAATGTCTGGGTTTTCTGCTCTCCCAGGCTGGCTGCTTGGGGCTGGGAGCAGCAGGCAATGTGATTGGCTGTTGGGGATCATGTGCTCCCCATGTGGACTCCAGTAACAAAAGTAGAGACAGAGAGAGAGAGTGAGTGTGTGTAAGAGACAGTGTGTGTAAGAGAGAAAGAGCGGGCATGCATGTAATGCAGGAGCTGCTTAGACAGCAGGGCTGGAGAGCCAGCAGGGTCTGCGGGTCCAGAGTGGAGGACACCGGCAGTGTTGTGGGGGCAGGGGCGGTGGGTTGGGAGTGAGGGGAACTGGCAGGGCAGGGGGGCAGGACAGGGGGTTACAGGTTGGGAGTGGCACTGGCAGGGCTGGGGGAAGAGGCTGCAGGTTGGGAGTGAGGGGCACCGGCAGGGCTGGGAGGTGGGCAGGGGCTGCAGATCAGGAGTGAGGGGCACGGGAACAGGAAGGATGACCGTGTGTTGGGTGTGAAGGGCACTGGCAGTGCCAGGGGGCTGTGGGTCAGGAGTGAGGGGCACCAGCAAGGCTGGGGGGCAGGGCAGGGGGCTGCAGGCTGGGAGTGAGAGGCACCAGCAAGGCTGGGAGGGGAGCAGGGGGTTGCAGATCAGGAGTGAGGGGCACAGGGGATAGGACAGGTGACTGTGGGTTGGGTGAGCAGGGCATTGGCAGTACCAAGGGGCTGGGGATCGGGAGTAAGGGGCACCAGCAAGGGGTGGGGGCAGGGTATCGCTGTTTGGGAGTGAGGGGCACTGGCAGGGCTGGGGTCAGTGGGTCCAGAGTGAGGGGCAGCAGCAGAGCTGGGGGAGGGTGTGGCTTGTCAGAGGGGATAGGACAGGTGACTGTGGGTTGGGTGAGCAGGGCATTGGCAGTACCAAGGGGCTGGGGATCGGGAGTAAGGGGCACCAGCAAGGGGTGGGGGCAGGGTATCGCTGTTTGGGAGTGAGGGGCACTGGCAGGGCTGGGGTCAGTGGGTCCAGAGTGAGGGGCAGCAGCAGAGCTGGGGGAGGGTGTGGCTTGTCAGTGAGGCGCAACAGAATGAGCAGGGTCAGGGCACTGGCATGTCACTGTCCCCCCCATCATATTCCCTGTGCCTGCCCTCCCCCCCTAAAAACAGTGTCCAACCCAGTTTATCTTTTGTTGCGACTCTCACATGCCTTCAAAATGAGTATTCAGCATATATAGCATATACTGAATAAAGAAGCATATAAACCCTGACAGGCTTGTGCAGTAGACAACCAAGACTCTGTTTAGCATAGATTGTATCATTTATGGGAATAAACTTGGAAAGGAGGAAATGTGGCACTGATGCTCCCACTACACTGCATTAAAAGGGACAATACCATCTACTGTAAATAGAGATAAAGCAACTGGTACCATCAAACCTCTCTGGAGAGTCTATACGTATGTTTTATCAAGGGCAAAGTTAGGGCATGGACTGGGCTGGTGGGTCATGGGCAAGGCAAATTGGCAGAAGCAGCCACCAGAGTATTTGTAAGGAACTTCACCATAAAAGAAAAAACACAGATGATTTTATACAATTGATTATTATTTTCATTAGAGCATAAGCCCCAGGGAGCCAAGGCCTGTCTGACACCATACACTGCAAACTTGTGCATTTGAGAAAATAGATTTTGTTTCCCAGTCTGATGTTTGACAGATTGAATGGTTTGAAGACCGTGAACCAGCTGCAGTTCCCACTGCCATAAAGTGCACTGAGAGTGAAAAAATCCTAGGCTCAGAGACAGTTACAGCGTTTTGTCTTGGGTGCAGATTGAAAGCGCTGCTTAATCAGCACTCTCCTAGACAATCTAAATTCCAGGAACTGGTAGGGTGTTGTGTCCCTGCCAGGCGTAATATCCTGCAGCCTAGACTGTCCTGTCTGCCAAAGCACACGGTATCTGCAGAGAAGGCCTTGCTGAGAGCCAAGAAGCACAGGCATTCAACTGGATTCAGCAGCAGCTCTGACAAATTCTCATTTTAATGATCATTGAGAGAAAGAAAGAGAGGAGATAAATCACAGGGCTAACAGCTTTCTCCCAGAGGAGACGTGCACCACTGGCTTAAAGGCTGACACACATAGCAATTTGCTACATAATACTGCACAATGGAGTCTGTGGATTTTATCAGTCTCCTCTGTCTCTCTCTCTCTCTCTCTCTCTCTCCAGTTGTCTGTCTATTGATTTTAGAAAACAGCCAGGAGCCAGATTGTGACAGGACCGTAGGCAGACAGTATAGTGCTCATCAATCCTCTAGAGGATTGACAGAGATACTCAATCTGTGGTGATACCCAAATCCATGTGGGAGCATTCCCTTATGTCACAAATGGACTGGCTGTAACAAGATGAGGTCACTGGAATTGGCCCGCTGACACCTAGGCTGAATTTGGTTCCTTTTCTCTCAGTGAATATAGCAACAAGTGAAAGGTGCTGGCCTGACAGTTGTGTATATGTATATGTATTAGGGCTGTGCGAAACGGCACCATCCCGTTTCGACTTGCGTTTCGATGGAACAGCATTTTGTTTCGAATTTCATTTCGATTCAAAACTGCTGTTCCATTTTGTTTCGTCGAAACAGTTTCACTGTGTCAACATTTCACCCATAAGCTATAATGGGGAAGCTCAAAACAGCCTACAACTTTGTCATTTCTGGCCTGATTTGGATGACACTTGCAGGAATGGTAGCCCCTTCTGAGGGCATGAAGCCTGCCAAGTTTCAAGGTGATAGGTGCAGGGGTTGGGGGGAATCTGCACCTCAAGCTGCAGACAAGCAAAACTTGTGACATGGGTGACACTGTGTGTGTGTGTTAAGGCGCAGCAGGGTGAAAGCTGCAGGCCTGCTAACCCCTGCTGAGGCCATGAAGCTTGACAGCTGTCAAGGAGATAGGTGCAAAGGGAGTCTGGGTTCTGGGCCCTGCACCTCTAGCTGCTGACAGGCAACACTCGTGACATGGGTGGGTGACTGTGTGCTAAGGTGATCCCTCCCTCAGCTGACACCAAGGCAGAAAGCAGGGCAGTTCAAACAATGTTGCCCTTTATGCAGGTTTTCCATCCCTTCCCCAGAGCACTGGATTGGAAGGGACCTCAGGGAAGGGTGACAGTCACTGGCCAGCTACACAGTCAATAACGAGAGCACTCCTTCCCCCTTTCCTCTTCCCCCCTCCTCTCCTTACTTTAGTTTCCGTTTCCCTGCAGGCAAGCCCAGCCTGAGCTTCGAAACTCGAAACGTTTTGAAAATTTCGAAACATTTTGACTTGTCTCGTTTCATTTCGAGGCTGTTTCGAAGCTCTCTGTTTCATTTTGATTTTGCTGTTTTGAGCTCGAAATGAGTCAAAACAGCATTAAAACGAAACTCCCGGTGAAGTTTCGCACAATCCTAATATGTATGTGTATGTATGAACTTTCACAATGAATATCTCACCAAAGTATGTAAAACCTGAGCAACAGTGGTACAAACTTTCTGGAGTTATATACCCCTGGGACCTAAGTAGCTTGCTTGGACTTCATGGCATACCTCTGCTCTATTTGGTCAGTGTTGGGACCAGCTGAAGCGGCAATTATGACATTCTGTTTTCTGTCTGACTACTAGGACCTAGATGATGAGACTCACCAACTTCACATAACTCGCAGCATAACCACCAGGTAGGTGCAGCTTCCAGCATCTACCAGTCTGCTAGGTTTGCTCCTCCAGAATTTTTGAAGGATGTCTTCCAAGAGGACGGTTCCATGTACATTTGTTTCAGGGCGGCCCTGTGAGAGTTTGAGAGAACCGTTCCTAGGAGACCGATGTGCAACTCAACTGAGTTAATGAGAACTACTGATACTTACTTTCATTATGGTATCACATAGGACCACAAATTGAGGAACTGGGCCCTATTGTGGTCAGTGCTACAAAGGCAACAATCCCTGACCCACAGAGCTTATGATTCACATGCTAGACGGATGGATAAAACTGAACTCAGTGAGCTTTGGGTCAGCCCCTGGCAGCCTTAACTCCAGCCTGTTTCCTTTTCAAGCTTCCCTTTGTTGCTTTCACACCCTGGCTCCTAATTCTGATTTCAGACTCTGATAAGAAACCCTAAAGGCATGAAAGGAGATTTCAATAATCAACAGATGCTTTCTGTTTACTGTGAGATAAAGAGGAGATGGGAGAGAGAAGGAATATTTCCTTCTGATTTAGTAAAACAAAAAACCCCTTATTTAGTCAAAATGTTTTCTCCGGTAGTGTTAAAATTCTGCCTCTACAAAAATTCTCTCCACTGGAAAAATTATTAGTTTTCCAGCTTTATAGAAGACTTCATTTTTTTCCAGTCCTGACGTGAACACTGATAATAACTCCAGCTTCACAGGTGCCAGAATCTGGGAAATGAAGGAAAGAAAGTGTTTCTCTGTTTCTGAAGGGATATTTTTTTTTTTTTTATTTCTAGTATCCACTAGAGCTCAAAAACTTCAAGAGTAATGTATCAAAACAAGATTTCTTTGCTCGGGGCATTTGACAGTTTTTCCTTCTGAACAAACCTCTTTGAAGATCAGCGATTGGCTACAGGCAGGTTATCAACCCTGCTGTTTAGACAGGACAGTTAGCTCTGCTCGTAGGTTTTCAGCAGTTTTATTTCTTCCAGAAGCTGCTTTCCAACCCCAGCCAAGGGGCTAACCAAAACACAATGCACAAAGCAAACACATAAAACAAAACCCATCTTTTGCCAGACATTGAGAGAGGGGATGGTCTTACTCTGTGCTTCTCCCAAACACCCAAGCCTTCCTCTCTCCCTTCTCTGCATTCCCACCTGGAGTTCTTAAGCTTCTTGCTGGCTCCCTATTCATTAGTGGGTTATTATCACCTGTGGCCCCCAGGCTCCCAACCAGGCACACTATGATTGGCTGACCACCTGCAGCTGGATGCCAAGCCCCTGAACACCTCCTTACAACACCCTAGGTTAATCATGTGCAAAAAGACAGATTAACTCCAATTTTAATAATTTTTAATAACTGGAATAACACTTGCAGCTCCAGTGAAATCCAGCCACCTTCAGCTCACAGTTACCTAAATTAGATGTCTTGTTAAGTTTTCCCAAGGTTTGTTCAATTAATATCCCAGCTTCTTGAGAACCTTTCAGCAACAGCAGGCCAAATTAACATAGCTCAGTTGTAAGCAGAGCTGATGCTTGCAATCCAGCCACTTCTGCTGCCAGTTGCCACCAATTTCCACCCCTTGCTGAGCTCTACATCTAAAACAGCATTATTGTTTTCCATGGCTACATCTACACATGCAATTAATACTATAAAGGCTTACTGTGCAGTAAAATACTGAGCAGTAAGCCTTCCCAGAGAGCATGTGTACACATCTACATGTGCTCCCTATTGGAAGCAAATTTGCAACCAAGAGGAGCAGTCCAGTACAGGGGTGCTCCAATCCTGCTCTGGCTCCCTTGCAGCAGCCAGGAGGAGCCCTAGGATCCCCTTGGCTGCTAGCCTGAGGGGTGGCAGGGTGAACAGGGCTGGTCCCCGTGCAACCAGGGCCAGGAGAGCTCTGCTGGCTGCAGTAGCAGCTGTCTCCTTGCTCTGTACATATTCAGAAGCATCCTGAGGTGCAGGGGGCTGGGAGACAGCTGCCAATTCAGACCTCTCCTGGGCCCCTGCACATGGGAGCAAGCCCCATGCCCAGTGGGGCTTCCCCGGCACACCTAGGGGCTGGCCCAGAGTTGTCCCACTCCTGAGGCAGCTCCCAGCCAGCTCCAGACTCTTCACAGATTTTCCCAGAAGTGGGACAGTTCCTGGCCAGCCCCAGGCTGGGTAGGGAAATCCTCGCACAGCCTGGAGCTGTCTAGGAGCTGCCACAGAAGCAGGACAGTTCCCTGCCAGCCCCTGGCTGCTCAGGGAAATCCTTGTGAAGCCTGGACCTGGCTGGGAGCTGCCCCAGAAGCAGGACAGTTCCTGGCCAGTCCTGGATTGGGTGGGGAAATCCTCATGCAGCCCACAGCTGGCTGGGAGCTGCCCTAGAATTGGGATAGTACCCGACCAGCTCTAGGCTGGGCAGGGAAGCAGAGAGTTCCCGAGTCCCAGTGTTGCTCAGCTCCCAGCTCCTGTGGGGGTCTGGGAGCTGAGCAGCACTGGGACAGGGTGGGGCAGAGAGCTACCCCATCCCAGTGCTGCTCAACTCTCAGCTCCTGGGGGAAGCAGGAACTGAACAGCGCCAGGACTAGGGTGGCCATCATGGAGGACAGTCCGGTTGTCTGTCCTCTGTTCTCTATTGATACGAAATTGGATGCCGTTATGTCCTCTATTTTTGAAGGACTTGAAGAGAAGTCCGCTACTCTGTTCTCTGTCCTCTATTGATACGACACCAGATGCCTTGAAGAGAAAAATAGAGGACATGAAGGCGGCCGGTTTCGTATCAATAGAGGACAGAGTAGCAGAAAACCGGAATGTCCTCTATGATGGCCACCCCTAGCCAGGACTGGGGGAGTTCCCTTCTGCTATGAGCCCCTAGTGTAGGGGCTGACCAGAAGCAAATTTGCTCCTGGTCAGTGTCTACACAGTATCTGCGCAGTTAGTTTAGTCTCATGTAGACACACCCAGTGTGTATGAAAATTTTAAAAAATGAATAAAAAAGTCACTGAAATCGTGAATTTTAAAGCACAGGACAAAAGGCACCTCAGACAGACATGATCAGAGAGATGGGGTTGGAAGCACAAAATAAAATGCATCATCACTGAGAGTTAGGTGACCACATACACTAACCTCTAGTTAATTGAATATGGGATAATTTACTATTAAGGTTTCACTTACTGTTGCTCTGATTCCCTGACAGCATTCCTCCTTGTAGTTACAAATCCTGATAATTGGTCATTAATGGATAATTTGCAATTATTTGCACTCCCCTGGGAGTAGCAGATTAGCCAGATTTAAGAGTGTCTTTAACATTTGACCTCAGATTTCTATTAATTTGTAAGGGCCCTCAGTCCAAGAGGTGGCTTTTAAAATCCTGATTTTTTTTTATTTTAAACCTGCATATCTATAGATAATATTGCAAAAAATTGCCTGTGAAATTGAGTGTATCCATTTTACAGATACAAAAATACACCCTGGCACCTGTAAAAAAAAGGCATTTGTATGCATAATATTTTACATTGCTGCTTTCAAACAAGTCAATACTCTAATTCCAGATGCGCATTTGAAAATTGGACCCTAAATGTTAAAAACAAATAATGTTAAAAACAAACAATTATTCATCTTCTAAACCTACCATTTAAAAATTTCACTAGCCAATATAGTTTACAATAATAATTGTTATAATTGCAATTTCACTGTTTTACACAGAACAGGACAATAAGTGAAATATACCATACAATCACCTAAGTTTCTGCTGTGAAATACTCGAGATATACAGAATAAACTGTTTCAGACTGATGAGTAACCTACATTGTACCTTGTATTCCCTCAAAGCCTTTTCTGCGTCATTGTTTCTCAGTTTCTCATTTTGACGCATGTCGGTTCCATTTGTGTGCAAATTGTTTCAAACTCATTTCCGTCTCAGTTCCCGACTCCATTTAGTGAAACAGTCGAGTAAACACAAAGGTTTTTTATATTTACATTTGTAAATAAATATACCAGGGAACCGACTGCTGCAGAGATCAGATAACACAGTGATCAAACTGTTAAACTACAGACGAAGCCCTCACAGACTGAGGTCTGTATGGCCTGTAACAAGCAGTGACTGCCATAAATTGCAACACTCCCAACTTTACAGGAGTCTGCGGAGCGAGTCTGAGCCAACATGTCCCAGGTTTGTTTGCCAGAGCTTGCAAGATTATTTATCAAGGATTCCTTTATTGATTTCGACTGATTTCTCTGCCCCTGTCCCGTTTTGAATCTTGTTAGTGGTGACTGACTCCTAACCCATTAGAACGGAATGATGTCTCCTGGCTAAGACTTCTGCTCCTTGTAGCCAGCTGGCAGTCAACAGTATAGCATAGGTTGTATGCTCCCAGGCCCTTGGGGAGTGAACATTTCACCTCTGCTATGTCTGAAATTACTGGAGGTCGGGGAGTAAAGAATGTCAGAGCCGGGCCAGGCTAGAGAGGAAGGTGTATGGGACACAAACTGTGCTGCCAGCAAGACTCAAATCTGGGGCACTGCAGTCCAGACAAAAGGGCTACCACACAAAACCTACTCATACATTAGGCAAGCCACAGTGTGGTGTCTGATGCCAATGACGTAGAGAGGGTTTTGAGAAGACTCTTTGAAGACTCACTGTCTGGCCTGAAGAAGAGAAGGCAGGGCTATTCCAGGTTCTTATCACATTTTGAGCCAGTCACTAGAAAGTGAAAGGCTTGCAGTGGAAAGCACAACAGAGTCCCCTCCCTCGCCTCTCACCACCCTTCATTGCCCTGTGCTCCAAGTGCTATAGGACAACAACACGGCTGATGGGGTACGAGTGTGTGAAGTTCTACTGCTCCGGAAAGGAAAGGACTGGAGGGGGTGTTTGGCAGCTCTAAAAAATTCACTCTGTATCTGCTTCTGCTTGAGAAATAAACTGTATTTTAATTCAGTTGGGCACAGACAGACCCAGTTGTTTTTTTCCAGGCTCACAAACCCCTATACTGCCTAGCCCCTGGAAGTGGAATCTGAAACAAAGCAAAGCAAAACTCACATAGTTTTGCTGCAAGCTCAAGTCAGGGGAAAATTTCCCGCCAATAAATATGAGCCTGATTTTGACCGCACTGTTGAGCTTTGCTTTAGGGCCAGCATACACTCAAAGATTTCTTAAGAATCCAATTGAGAAGCAGATTTGACAGCAAGGTTTCAGCTGTTTCACTCCAGGTCTTTGCTTCAGAATCAAAAAGTGGGTGGGACATGAGTCTTTGTGAATTGCAACAAAAGAAAATGGAAAATGTTGAGTAATAAAGGAAGGTAACTGATACTGTTTCTGTTTCTCAAATGGATAAATGTCATTCTTAAAATGAGGTTTTAGTTTTAAAAAATTTAGAACTTCCTTTCCTGTGGCCTCTTCTTAAAATCTGCTGATTCTGCTAGTCAACTCACTTCCTGAAATATTTGGGGAAAGCAAGTATGAAAGAGGTGCAGATACAGGAGAATTAACTTTTCTTAAAAAAATGTAAAATGCCTATTGGAAAAACGAAAGGTCTGAGTTATGCACTCATCACCACCTAGCAAGAGAGTCATTCCCTCCCATATATAACTGTGCGAGAATCTCAGTGCTAATTCTTCTTTTCCATCACTCTGATTCTATTCCACTGGGTTATTTCCCTAAAACTTTTAATAACACTTGGTCTAACATGGCTCCTTTTTATTAGTGCACCATCCTTTGAAGTATCAGCAGCAATAGACTCAGCTCTTGAAGCAGCACCGTTGACCCAAACTCAAGAGTTAATAGGAGCATGTTTATGTCTGGGGCAACTCTTTAGTGCACTAGAGGATTCTTGGCACCATCAAAATGGCTAGTTCAAAATCTTGGGGCATCTTCTTAAAAGAAACATTTCACTCAAATTTTAAAAAAATCTAAGAGCTCTGTCTACCATATGAGCCTGAACTGACTGAAGCACTGAGGGTAAAGACTGACTAGAAGTTCCCTCCTTTAATGGTCATGCTAATGCTTCCTAGAGCCATTTTATATGCTGAGGCAGTCCATAACTCACACTTACCAAAGGTATGGTGTTGACCTCACTGTGAAGTGCAGTAGTTCACAGTTACACTACTGAACTCCAGGTGTCCTGGCACAGAAGGAGTGCATCTGTCCTGAAAGTCCTTATTATCCTTTATTTGCTCCTCAAGCCAATTCCAGGGTGTGCGTTTATTTTGCTCCATAGTGTTTACTTATTTCCCTGAATGCTTCTCATTGGACCAAATAGGAGTTGAAAAATGTGCATGTTATAGTGAGTGGTGTATACAATATGGGCAGGCACCTTCGGAGCCAAGACTTCACCCAGCTCTAGGACACATGCAATAAGGAAGCTGAAGCGGAGCAGGAGTTAGAAGGAACACTTTTATTTAACTAGTGACACAAAACTTCAGAACCAAGAAAAACTACCCAGAGACTTTCTGCCTGACCGGGAGCTTTAGGACTTGATTCTTTTTTGCCACCAGCAGGCTGTAAGCTTTGACCAAATCTAGATTTTTCTAAGTAGTGTTGAGGCTTTAACTCAACCAGTTTAAAAAGCACACTGCTTCAGCTCTATTAAACAATGTATGTCAACTAGCATCTTCCTAGTTTAGAGGAGGTCTGGGCAAATATGGCCCTCAAACCTCCAGGGGATTGGTCAGATGCTCATACTCATTTGTGACTAGTATCTCATAATATTTACATAAATAACACACAATACTTTGCACCTTTTTCCACGAAAACTTCAAAAGCATTTATAAGACTCTCTGCACCTGCAAAATTATTTATGAAAATTATGTTACCAAATGCAAAGAAAGGCCACTGATAGTACTCTGACATATATACAGGAGCAGTAAGGTATTCCTGCCAATGTCAGAGGCAGGAAATGGCATGATGCTGTGTGGCAAACTCCTAAAGCCATTCACATGGACACTCAAGTCCTGCACTGCAAACTGGGTCAGTGTACTCAACAAGGGCTGCAGCATAGGGCCCTTCCTGAGCCTTTCAGAGCTGACCCAGGCCGCAATGTAGGAGCCTTACAGAAACGACCTTATGTAACCCTGTCACTTCTGCTCACATATTTGCTAGACTATAAGAAAAACTGAAAATAGATGTGAAAAGTCCTGGTCCTCATTCATATTTTAGTGTTGTCACTGACAATTTTGCAGTGAGCCCAAGTGCAGGGTGAGTGCGCATGCACATGTGCATAGCTGCGACCACCAAAGGTGGTGGTGCTGGGAACTTCACCAAGGAGTCCACCACCCAGCCCATATTCCAGGCACACCCAGATACTGAACCCAGTGATTCCATCCCTTGGCTCCTGTGAATTAGACCAGTCCCTTGCCTGGGATCTGATCCTGTGAGCAGAAAAGACAAGTTCTACCACGCAGTGTTCTGGCTCAGCAGTTCAGTTCAGATCAAGGTGCAGAATGGCATTCTGGGAATTGTGGTCACTGGAAGCCACACTTTTGTATTAGAAAGGCCTGTTGTATCCACCCAACACTAAGGTATAATTGGAAGCCTTGAAAGGTGAGAAATTTTTCTGCAGCCTCTAGAAATAAATGTCCCCGACGATTGAATGGCATGGACTGTAGTTTCTTGCAAAGATACTTTTTACAGTAACACGTCTAAAATTAGACATCTATTTAACAAACAACACAGGAGCTACTCATGACGCAAATCATAAAATCCAATCACCGATTTACTGTTTGCTAACAATTTACTTTTTTAGCCCAGCAATTGGGGCATGTGATGATCTCAGTACATTCTGCCGACATGAGAAGAATCTAACAGGTACGCGAAACCAAGCCCCCACCAGACCATGAATCATTCCAGAAAATAAACAGATTAAAAAACAAGAAAGAATTAAATCAGTTGATGGTTGCTCGCCACACACACATGTGCAGCACCCATAAACCACTCCACATAAACCTGTGATCTACACACCCTACTTTGTACCCGAATACCTACCACGAACACCCAGAGAACACAGACACATTGCACACCCATATGCCATCCCTGTTATACACCCAAAGCACACACAACCATAAACTACAAATCCCCCAACCCACACATACAGCACACAGCACTTTATACAAATGTTCAGCTCCAGAAACAGAGCTTGTCAATCTTTCTATATCTTAACATTTTTTGCTTGATCATCCTCAGTAGATGAGTACTTAAATTTCAGGGTCAACAATATGAAAATAGCTAAACTCAGATGGGGACATGAGTTTCTTACTCAGTTCACATATTAAAACTTCTGGCCCAAAGGGATCACCCAGATGAAACTCCTAACATCCCCCTTCAGTTCCCAGTGCCCCGCTATTGCCAGCCCGCTGCAGTTACTGGCCATTTTCTGGTGGGGGTCCCATATCTGTTAGCTATAAGCACTGCTCCCAATCCTATGGTGGCATCATTGTGTTGGAAGGGAATGGCAGTAGGGAGATGGTCAGCATGAAGTCTGTTCATTGCATTACCAGGGGTGTTTAGAGTTTTAATATGACTATACAGAAAGCAACCCACAATGATAACAGCTGCCCACCTGCTCCTAAAAGTATTTCCTGTTGCCACCAGCCTGGTACTGATTACCACCACAGTAAAGAACATGGAGCAGAGTTCTGCAGGATGTAAAAACACAAAGCTAACTCGCACCTAAGGTATACCTCAGTTCACATCTTAAGACAAGTGGGATCATCCTTTTCTGGGGTTCAGACACTGAAACAGAGCTGCTGTGCAGTGGTCAGGAAATGGGGCCGAAGTCTGTGGCTTGGATAATGTGTCTGAGAGCTATCTGATCAAAGGATATCTGGAGGGCAAAACCTAGACCCAGTGAAGTGAAATCAGGACACTTGGCAGTGGCAACATGTAATTTTCTCACTTGAAAGGGTGTGCGCCTCGTCTTGACTGCAGCCCCTGTGTGTTTAATTTGCTCACTGTTTTTCCAAGTCCAAAATTAAGATAGAAATCAAGCCCCTGGCATCAGTTCACAGGCAGATTTTTCACTGCTTCACAGTATGTTCTTGTTATCCTTGTTTCCCTTTTGGTTTCCCTCCACACCCACGCAAGCGCTCCTCTCTGCTGAGAGTCATTGCGCCTGACTGTTCATGTGGCTAGGATTCAGCCAATGACAAGAGGTCGGCTACAGTAGGATTTGCCCCTTGACCTCCGCTGCAAGGTGCAGGTTTCACTTTCTCTAGCTGGAAATTGGTTTGCTGTGGAAAAAGCTCTTTATTTGTTCAGATGGTAATAGAATAGCTGTGGGGATAAAAGAGAGGTTTCCTTTTCTTACCACCTGTGGATAGGATAGGGAGTGGGTCTCTAATAAATCATTATCAATATGCAAGTTGGCCTGCATTTTGGGATGGTGTTTTCTTTATGCATATTTTAGTATTTCTCACTAGGGAACTGTCTAGGCGCATGGCAGTTACACACGGCTGAAGATGGTCATTATAGGGGATGACTCTCAGGACTCTAAATCAGCCCCCAACTGAGCCAACAGAGCTGGTTTGAAGAGAAGGAGAAAAGCAAACCTCTTACAACTCGGGTTGCCAACTCTATTTGAATCTCTTCTGGGAGGCTTCCTGAATGCCAGTGTACCTGCGACACACAATGCAAACGTGCCTGCATGCTTGCGTATGTCAGTTATGGATTACAGTGCATAGACTTTATGTCAGGAAGACAAATGCACATTACTATTACATTTTAAAAACCCACTGGACTGCTATATAAGTCAGATTCAATGTTAAATATTTATTTTAATGAATGCCCTATCATTTCTCTCCCAGGTCACTCTCAGCAGTCTCCTGGAGATTTGTACCTAATTCCTGGAGACTCCAGGGGAATCCTGGAGGGTTGGCAACCCTACTTACAACTAATTTAACAAGATCACTGGCAAGGAGTTAAGAAGACAACACTTGTCAGTGCTGAGGGGAACCAAACAGGAACCAGACTCAGATGCACAAACTCTCTGGGGGTGCCTGCCTATGTCATCTTTAGATAAGAAAGAGAGGCATGTAGGCTGCTACTGTGTGCTATTTTTTCCTCAAATGCTTTGTTCCAACTGATACATTTATACTGTATTTTTAAGAAGGCTGTTGCTCCCCCACTTTGCTGGGTTTAGGCTCCTGAAGGGAAGAAGAAAAGGTGCCCAAGTCCAGTCTGATCTGTAGAGTAACAAGCATTTGGCGCACACATAGTGGTGTCATGAGGCTCCACTCAAAAGGGAAGTGCTACTACTTGGACTGGACTGTGTGGCCTGGAGTAGGAGTGCTACAGCCAAAGATCTGCATGCCTCAGAACATGGCTTAGTAAAGCCCAGTGACTCAGTGCCCCAGGAATAGGGCAGCAATGTGGACTAATGGATGGATCACTGGCCTAAACTACAGGAGGTGAAGGCTCTGTGCCTGACTTTGCCTCTGGCCCACTGGGTGACATCTGGACAAATCGTTTCCCTTGTTTCTGCCCCACCTCCTCTATTTGTACAACGGGAATAAGGATACTGACTACAGCTATATTAGAGCCAGGTGTTATTACTAATTACACACACAGGTACCATTGCCCTAGGAGATAAGTGGAGATGGGCAAACAATTTTGGAACAAACTGAGTTCTGTTTCTAGCTCTCAGCCTGAAATGAACCTTAGATTTGTCCAGTCACCACTGAAATTTCTCTTTGTACTTACCTGTCTCTGTACTTCCAGGGGAAGGGCTAGAACAGCCCAAGGCACTTCCAACCCCATCAACAGCAAGAAGGATTTAGAATCTCCCCAAGGGATTTCCAGCCCATTTTCTCATACCTCATGATCTCAACACGAACCTAGACCCACATGCTGAATCTTCTGAGGTTCAGCCATTGTTGCTTTGATGTAGCTTGAATCATTGCACAAGCCAATGCCCCTGGGGAGTAGATGAAAGAGGAGGAGGGAAGGAAATGGGGAGACCACAGTATAGCACATTCTTTTTTCATTGAAACATTGTTTCCTTCATCTGCGTGCACTCCCCATTGATTTATAGTTACTGTATTACCGTTGTATGGGATCAAACAGTGTACTTCCCTGGCTAGATCCTGTAGACATGCCATCATCGCTGCCTTGTGCCAGCATGACTGAGGTGTCCTCTGCTCCTCCTCTGCTTTCATCTTCACTCTTTCTCAAACAAAGTGTATATGTTCAGGGCGACTGTCCAAAACCCAACCGCCTGCTTTTTAGCTTACTGTGTAATGACCCGAGGCCAAGCCAACCACGTATGTGAGGTATAGGGAATGGAAATCATGATCCCTAGCTCCAGAAGGATTTGCCTGATGACGTAAAGGAGACATTCTCTTAATTCAGTTGGGGAGGAGAGGCTGGCAAATACTTCAAGAAATTTCTACAAACCCCTAATTTACTTCGAGAATGTCTGCCACCCTTTTAAATCATTTTCCACAAAGAGTCAAGCAAGTGACATTTTTGTTCTCAAGAATATACCCTGAGTGCAATAACTCTGTGAGTACTTACTCATGGGAAGGTTCAGACCGGACGTGTTCATGCTACCAGAGTAGGAATTTCTTTGATTTTTGTCACTGTTTGTAAAAGTTAGTCATCTGATGTGGGAACAAAAATGCCACTATGCAACTTGAGGGATCAGTCTCATGAGATAGCTAATAGTTGAAGCAAACAGGAGGTCTCCTGTCTTGGTGCAAGAGTATGGACCACATGACTTCTGAGGTCCTTTCCAACCCTATGCTTCTATATCATAATATATTGCTGCCCTCCAGCAGGGAGGTAACAGAAGCACATATGAGTGAGGTTAGGTTACTGCCTATCGCTATGGGATGGAGTCTTTTCAATTATTCCTCTTCTCCCCACAGCTGTGACACTCAATAATGCTGTATACTTTCATCTATATCAGCATGTGCTTTGCCTGTGATCTAGAACTGGCTTCTGTACCAGAGCTGGCTTACAGAGAACCTGATGTTATCCATTCCCTCCAGGAGGCCAAAGCTGTGATGTGCTTGAGGGGGGTTGAAGGCCTCCTACAAACTCCATATGAAGCCTTAATAGTCTCTAAGCCTCAGAGTCACTGACCAGTAAGACTCCATCTTTCACAGCCCTCCAGGGCCTTAATTTCTAGCAAGGGGAACAGTAGTAGTGAAGATGCTGTGACATGGGGTTTTACATGTGCTAGCAATCAGACCACAAACTCTCAAGGGACCCTGACTAAATGTTTATGTAGTTGTGGTGTTCACTGTTAGTATGATCTGTATTAGCTGGGTTGAGCTAACACAGGTGTGCTAGCACATGCTGCAACTGCACCTTCATTTTGCTGTGTACATATACCATTATGAGTGCCTAAAGACATACCTGGAGCTGTTAGGTGAATTAAAGCAGTGAAGGGAAACAGTCCATCTGCACAAGGTCTGGCAGGACAGCAAACACTGAGGTCACCATAGAGGCGTCTGTTGCCTTTGGCAGATCACTCTCTCTGCTCCAGTCCATTTCTCTGCTTTTCTACAAGTGGCAGCCACAGGGAGTGGTTTTACCTTGGCATCTGTCTGCTGTCCATGTGTTGCTACAGGGCCAGATATTGTGTCACTGTCACATCATGTAGCTGAGATCACTACAGCTGTGCATCTCCCCTTGGTCAGGTTCCAGGCTGCTTGAAATGATGGGAAAGCCCTGTGAAATGCTCCCCACCAAAGTCTCACAGAAGCATATTCAAGGATTTTCTGACCAGCCATTGTCATGTCTTCTATACTACATCTTTTAGGCTGTTCCTATTTCTCAGCATGGCCCAATGTCTAGGATATGTTTTTCATAGATTTCATAGACATTTGGGCTGGAAGGGACCCCGGAGGATCATCGAGTCCAGCCCCCTGCCCCAGGGGCAGGAAGTCAGCAGGGATCATAGGATCCCAGCAAGATAAGCATCCAAATGTGTCTTGAAGGCGTTCAAAGTGGGTGCTTGAACCGCCTCCGGTGGCAGTCTATTCCAGACCTTGGGGGCTCGGACAGTGAAGAAGTTCTTCCTTATGTCCAGCCTGAATCGGTCACAGTGGAGTTTGTGACCGTTCGATCTTGTCATCCCTTGGGGGGCTCTGGTGAATAGATGTTCCCCCAGATCCTGATGAGCACCCCTGATAAACTTATAGGTGGCCACCAGATCACCCCTGAGCCTGCACTTTTCCAGGCTGAATAGCCCCATGGCTCTCAGCCTTTCATTACAAGGTCTGTTTTCCTGAACTCTGATCATGTGCGTGGCTCTCCTCTGCACCTCTCAAGCTTCTCCACATCCTTTCTGAATTGTGGAGCCCAAAACTGGATGCAGTACTCCAGCTGCGGCCTCACAAAGGCTGAGCACAGTGGGAGAATGACGTCCCGGGATTTGCTTGAGAAGCATCTATGGATGCAAGCCAGCGTTTTGCTTGCTTTACTAGCTGCAGCATCACACTGAAAGCTCATGTTCGTCTTGTGGTCAACCATGACCCCCAAGTCCCTTTCATCTGTAGTGCTAGCCAGCGTAGCACTACTGAGCCTATAAGCATGCTGCAGGTTTTTCCTCCCAAGGTGGAGAACCTTGCATTTTTCGGTGTTGAACACCATCAGGTTCTCATCTGCTCATTTCGTGAGTCTATCCAGATCCGCCTGGATCACCCTCCTATCCTCAGGTGTGGATGCTTTACCCCAGAGTTTGGTGTCGTCGGCAAACTTGGCCAGTCCGCTTCTAAAACCAATGTCCACATCATTGATGAAGATGTATAGGCCCTAGGACAGAGACTTGTGGGACCCCACTGGTCACAGCACACCAAGATGACTGGCTCCCATCGATCACCACCCTCTGGGTCCTATCGCGGAGCCAGTTCACCAGCTAGCAGATCGTGGTGATGTCAAGGCCGCAGTTAGCCAGTTTAGCCAAGAGGTGATCATGGGATACCAGATCTAAGGCTTTTTTAAAGTCGAGGTATACAACATCTATCTCTTCCCCCTTGTCCAGGTGATAAGTCACCCGGTCATAAAAGGAAATGAGATTGGTCAAGCAAGACCTACCCACAACAAACCCATGCTGGGTATCCCTCAGGATATTGCCTTCAGCTAGTCTGTTAAGGATGGCCTCTTTGATAATCTTTTCCAAGACCTTCCCCTAGGGATAGAAGTCAGGCTGATGGGCCTGTAGTTTACCGGATCCACTTTCCTCTCTTTCTTGAAGATAGGCATGACATTGGCCTTCTCCCAATCATTGGGCACTTCACCAGAGCGCCAAGAGCTCTCAAAGATCCGTGCCAGGTGCTGAGCTATGATGTTCGCCAGCTCCCTGAGCACTCTTGGGTGTAACTCATCAGGGCCGGCTGACTTGAAGGTATCCAGCCTGTCAAGATGTTCCTTCATGAGGTCAGCTTCAATGGAGGGCAAGGAATCTCCCTATGTTCTTGGGCCATACAGGTGCAGCAGTGGTGGCCAGTTGCTGTTCCCTTGGAAGGAGATCAAGGGAAAGGATGCCCTCCCCAAGCTCCTGTGTGTATTCCAGCTTGACTCACCAGCTTTCTTCTGTTCTTGTCAAGAGCTTTCTGCAATGATCCTGCTGCTAACAGAAAAGAGGAGTGGCACCATATTGGGGAGTCTCTGTCTGGGCAGCCGGGATGTTTGAGTCACTCAGTTGCACCAAGGCAGAGCTCAGATTGGGTGGGTTGTACTGGTAACAGCCTATCAGCATCATTCTGCAACTGTGGTCGTGCTCTTTAGAACCGGGACTGGGGCGGGTGGGCTCATTTTCCTTTATGTGATTCTCTAGTGATCACATTTGCAAAGAAAATCTCAAGTGGGAACCTAGTGTAACCCCTGCAGAGAGGCTAGAACAATGGCTCTGAACGGTGTGAACTGCCTCATCTCAGTCAGGGATTTTTAGTCACCTAGTGAGGATAAAGATGTTGACATTGATAACTTTTTCATTCCTTGTGCAAGAAGGGAGAGAAAGGATCATTGATCTTCATAGACTGCTGTAGGAATTGTCTCATCTCTGTCACAGTGGGTGGTTCTTGGGAGATGTTACCCCTGATTTATTACCTCCCTAATAAAAAGGAGTTTACCCCAAACTGCCAACCAGAGCTTGGAGCCACAAGCCCAGCTGAGGGAAAACCAGATCTTAGCGCTTGGGGGAGAGGGGGTATGGGACTCATAGAATATGCACAGCCACACTTTGAACCTCTGTGTAACCTACAGTGAAGAGCATCACATCTCAATGAGTCACATGGGTGAAGTTCATTCTGCAGGTACAGTGAAGCTTGGAGCATCATCTTGATCCCCTTCAATTCAACCATGTGTCGTGTTCAGTAGAAAAACATGAAACACTTAAACTATGTCTACACTACACTACAGCCTTCTGTCAGCCTGGTTTGGTCAGTCAGGGGTGTGCCAAGGTGTGACACCTGACTACCACTACCGAACCAGCAGAAGACCAAAGTGTAGATACATTTATACCAGCAAAACTGAGCGTTTGCCTCTATAGCTCGTTGAGTGCAGGGCAAAGGGTGAGGGGCTGGGGGAAGCTGTGCAAAAGCAATAGTCTCCAAACTAAAGCTCTATCTACACTAGAACTTCTTGTCAGTCCACTGTACTAGTATAGCAATACTAGCTAGATGCTCATAGTGTACTCCTAGCCCGAAGGGCCCAATAAACACTAAACTTCATAGTTAATCTAGCTATAATGCCTCAGCATCTTTTCTGTGTTGAAGATACTAGCTGATGGGAAGGCAGAGAGGAACAGAAAACCCTTTGCCTTTTAAGTCCAGTTCAAAATCAGTTCAGGGTAGAGAAAGTTCAGGGACTTGTTTAGTGTGTGAAGTTAATTAGTGGGGTTCATTTTTCCTTGTTAGTGAGCAAGTTTCTACGTCACAAACAACAGCACACAGCTGGCAGCCTTGGCAGAGAGCTCAGGGTCTGAATGGGCCAGTAAAACTCAACTCCCCCAACTGCACACCTTCATGCTTTTGTAAATAATTCTGGGGGAGGAGCCAACCCTGGACCTAGATGTGAATGTAATAATACGTGGTCCTTTGTTATAATGGGTCCCAAAATCCCTGATCAGAAAACCCAAAACACATGTAGCTTTAAGCTGGAAGTTAATACATTTATTAAAGTGATTATGTGATACTGTCTTTGACAACAGAGGACTCAACTCAGCAACTCAAGAGTTCCCTTCCAGTCCTATTTCCATACGTAATCAAACTACTAGAACAACAATGGGGTAGGTTCCATTTTCAGTATACAAAACAACTGGTGTGAACCTGGAGTAACCCTACTGATTAACTGGAGTGACTTTGAATTTACATTGGCATCAGTAACAGAATTCAGCCCTTGACTTTTACCATTTATACCTGACCAGAAAAAGCTGACAGGCTGCACAAAGCTGAACAAGAAGTTGTCCTCTTGAGTTTCCATGGAAAATGTAAGTATTGTACAGATCTATAGAATCTCTGTGAACTTTCAAGGTACACTTCAAAGCTTGCTGAACTCTGGCCAGCCATCTTGTACAGTTGCCCATCAAGGTGGTGAGGGGGCTAATCAGTTCCTGCAAATATTTGCTGTTCCTTTGAGTTTACAAATACCTCACTCCAAGCCCCCCGCTTTGAAGTGGAGTTCAAAGCCCCCCTACCTTTGAGATCCCTGAGGAAGGGAGCGCTCTCATGGGTATGCAAAAATGCCACTTTGCAAAGGGGGGGGAACAGAGTCACTGATTCTCCTTATACAAGCACCCATGATTATGTTGGAATCCTGCATTATCTTTCACAGGGTCCCGCTGATCTCTCCACACTGGAATAAGAAATGCCCTGCCAATTGTTTGAGGCTGACATTAAAGAATAACTCTGAAGAAAGATCTCTTTCAAGTGGGAACAGAACACACATTTCATGTGCTTTCCCTAGTGTATGACTGAGGATGGGTCAAGTCAAATATCTGTGTTGTGTTCATATTAAAAAATAGCTTTTTTTGACTTGTACAAATACACAGAAGAAGAATCCTGTCTCTTCCAAGGAAGCTGGTAAATGCTCCACTTCAGTCCTAGCACTAGGCTTTGGTGTTTTATACTGGTGTTTAATGCTGGTGAAAGGAGCCAGACTGACAGCTCTAGACATGTTGGTTCATTTGAAGAACAGGTACAAACCTGGTAGCAGCAGCAAAACCTTCTCCTGTGCTCCTTCCCATGCATACACCACAGGGACTCATCCAAGAACTAATGCTCCATGTCCATTCCATTCTTGACTCTTCTGCTGAGACCAAAGGAGCTATTTATAAAGATGGTTTTGTGGTATGGACATCTGTTCATTGGGAATTGGCTGAGAACCAACAAGCAAAATTTAGGTGAGACATTAGGAACAATTTTTTAACTATGACAATTGTTAAGCATTGGACTAGATTGCTAAAAAAGTTGTGGAACTTTCATTATTTTAAGTGGTGGGAAAGCTGACTTCCTGACGTCCCTTTCAGCCCTATTTTTTCATGACTGGAATTTATTTCCCATAGGCCGCTGGGTAGCCTGAGTCTGAATTTGATTTAAATTGTTGGCTAAATGATGACAATCTCATATCTTAGTCCTAACTTTGTGAGTAGCAAGGTGAGCATTATATTCCACAGACAGAGAGATACTCATCACATTAAAGTTGAAAAGCAACAGCATTCTGTTCCATTTGATGCCAGCTGAGTGTGCAGGATCTTGGGAACTGCCAGATCACAGGTGATCATCTCAACTATCTATCTACACCATCTCCCCTCTGATCATTTGTGGCTTCAGTTGCTTCCAAGGAAGATGCAAGAAGCTCTTTAATGAATACTTACACAATAGCCTGCCTACAGGGAACATTTAGCCCTAATGCTAGCGGTTGTCTTATTCCTGAATAACAAGCATTTCATCCTTTACATTTTATATCTCATCTAGCACAATTATGGATGTTCTCATTATCCATGTACATGTTTAATCCTGTTTTTTTTTTATCACTTGAAGGTCTGGTCCCTAGTGTTATATTTTATAGCAGTGATTTCTGCGGATTGTGTGAAAAAGTACAGTAGTCTCCGGCTAAGAGAACACCCCTTGTGAGCAAGGGAGATGTTCTCTAAGCCAATGTGTTCTGAAGTGGAGGTGACCACTAGACATAATATGCCAAAGCCAATGAGTCAATCAATAAAATTGTATTTCTTGTTTATGCTATGACATGTGCATGAAATTAACAAAATAAGAGAAAAGCAATAGGCAAATGCATATAAATAATATGTAATAATAAAGTAGCACACAGACTAACATTACTAAAGTTGACTAATATACTGATTAACAAAACACTTGAAAATATGACTCCACCACTGTTTTTTGACACGAGACCCTTCAAGTAAAAAACCACATGTATTGATACTATGGTTATTAACACAGCATCCCTACACACTTTATAACATGGAGGAACAGCTCTACATGAATTATGAATAGAGGTCAAAACATGTAAAAAAGGGGATTCTTTCAAGGAAAGTTCCTATTCCTTTAGGGGGAGCTCTCACAACGTGAAAATTCGGTTTCACCACAAGATTGTTATCCTAAAGTGTTATCTCACTTGGTGTTTCTATAAATGGAGACAATTCAATTTCATTCAAAGTCTCAAGCTAGATATTATTGTAAGATTTTATCGTGTTACCATTATATATCTCACAAATAAACAGTACTAATTTTATTAATTTTCCTGTCTGTTCTAGGTCAGCTTTCACAAGGAAGCGCCTTCAGGCTTTGCTCCTGATCTAAACATAGCCCCTGACAGACACTAGCACCAGGAATTCCTGAAAGCCATGAATTTCAATTTTAGCAGTAGATTCCATGATGCTAGTTCTGACTGGTAGCTGCTATCTTTTTCACTAAACAGTGAAAGAAGGGGAAATGTTGGATGCCAGCATAAGAGGTGGAGATGTCAGGTGTGGGTGTTGAGGATGGCAGCTGCCCATTGCCTGGAATGCAGCAGTCCCCGCTTCAGGAAAAGTTTAGACATCATACTTCATACTGCTCCTTTACTTCTGAAGGAGGAGGAGTAAAGGGAGGCTTCCTCCTACCACAGCAGGGTTTGAGGAAAGGTTTTGGACAGTCACAGAGGCCCCTACATGCAAGCCATGTCTACTAAAGTACTTGCATTTTTGCTTATCAAAAAAGATGCCTTCCCCATCAAAATGAACGTTCTCTTTTTCCCTTGGATGGCTTATGGTGCATGTTCTTCACTCTGGAAAGCTTGTCATACAGCAGCAATAGCTGCATAATCCCAGTACTTAACAGGCTAAATACATTAAAGTCCTACACATTCAGACACCAGAACAATGCCAGGGAACAGTACACTTAAACTACCCCTCTCCTCCAAACACTAGCCAAGAGTCCTGGGTCTCAGCTCTAATAAATGCACCCACTCCTACACCCGAGACATTGGTTTATATTGGGTGTTGTGCCATGAACATATAGCACCATATTTTGAGAACAGCTCTCAGGACTCCCCATATTTCTGAGCTCTGGACTGGGATTCAGGTCCCTTTATTTTCATATTAGGTCTTGGCCTATTAAAACCCCTGCTCCCCCTGCCCCTGGGAACTCACCTCCTGAAAGAAGCTGTTCCCCTAAGCATTGCTGGTAAAATATTTTCTGTCGGCTATTGACAGCAGAGGTGGCAGCCACTGATCCACCCTGCAAGAAAGAGAAGGGAGACTCAGTAGCACAGCCTTGAAAACCCCCCTCATTATGTGAGGAAGACTCATTTGAGGTAATTCTGTGGTAAATATTAAACCATATAAATCCCTGTAGTTTAGTCTACACTCTGGTAAACATCAAACCAGTTTCCCATGGCTGGATCAATCTGCAGGTGGTAGAAATGCCTCCAATCATGTTCCACGCTTTGCTCTCATTGATACTGGCATCATCATGACGAGGTTGTTAGATCTGCCTGTAAGTTCTTGTCTCCCATGAGATAACAGTGGGATTTATATTAGTCTTTTATTATTAAGTAGTATTAAGTATTATATTAAGATCCTAATGCAATAATCAAGCTGTATCCAGAGGTAAATATTACAGTGAAACAATATTACAGTGACTTAATAAGATGCTCTTTTACCTATTATCTTTTGAATTCTATGTAACTGAGAACAGAGAGCAAGATCTAGATCTTTGCCTTCTCCCAGAAATGATGAATATGTTGAAACAGGTGTCCTACTGAGTGACTCAAAGGCATCTTTGGGCCCATAAGAAGTTCCTGTTTTCCTCTGAGGCAAAGTCACTCATTCTAAATATTTTTGGCATCTGCTGTGTCCCCCTATATATTCCTTCAGAGGCCACTTTCTGCTGTAGCCTGATTCTAAGAGTCATTTAACTGAGTCCAAAAGGAGTTACAAACATTTAGCACACCTCAGGATAAGCCTATATATTGACTTCATTGTTCCTCTCGCTCATCTGTGAGAACCTGCTTACATTGCACCATATTTTGACAGATGCCATAACCTCCAGCCTCCATGTTTCTAGACCTAAACAAGTCTAAATATGAAATACAGATTCAAAATGAAGGATTGAAGAAGAGCTCAGGAGAAGAATGTCTTAGCTTCCTGAACACAGTAAAGAAGCAAATAAGAGAACACAGGGCATGGCATTTGCAACGATTTGCTTATTCTACTAGTGTCACCATGCTTCTCTTTGCAATTAACATTATGAAAGTCTTGATCCAATATATTTTTAGTTTCTTCTGTTGCTAATTTTCGATCTACAGATCATTTATACTGTGACCCTTGCTAAGGCATTTAAATTCCCACTTCAGGCTACAATTTGTTAAAGTAAGCCAATTATCAAAGCGCAAATTGTGAATTGTACATTTGACTCAAACAGTCATCATTTGTAATGTGTTGGTCAGTTACACATGTCCAAGGAAGAAACAGAAACAAGAACTTATTGCACTCCTAATTAATCAAATAAATACACATTACAAATTTTACATCTCCTTTCAGCAAACATTTGAGCTAAAAATGCACTAATAAAATTTGAAAAGTTCATACTTTCTCAACTTGAGTGACTATTCACAGGACATTCCTTCCATTATTTGCTCATCAAAAATAAATAGTATTTTCTTCCTTAAAACTTTTTTTTTTTGTGTACAACAAAGCCAAGAGTGACAGCCACCAAGAAAAAGGGATTCAGGAAAACTGAACCCTTCATGAGGTTTAAGTTGTGATTCACAAATATTCAAGAAATTGAAGACTAAGAAATAATAATTATAGTTTAAGGCAACACCTAGGGAAATGTTATAACTTAATAGAGAAAATTTACTTATTGGCAAGTACTTGTTTGAGTGGAGTGTTTCTTTAGCCCATAAGTAGAAATGTGTAGAGGCCACCTTGAAAAGGAAAAGTAAGAATCAAACTAAGTGAGGGATGCAGGTGTTAGATCATGAGCATTTTTTGGCAGGCAGAAAAAGCATGTTATATACTGTACACATAAAATATAGCATGGGCCAACAAGTTAAGTAGGCATTTGCACAAACAATTAGCATGACTACTCTAGGAAACCAAGTGAATGTAGCCAAACATGGCTAAGCAAGCTCATGTTATGCACAAATACTTATAATTACAGTCATAGCAACACTGCACTGAAAAAAATTAGGTGTGCACTTCTCACCCTCACTGACAAGTCCTTTTACTGAAAGATCATGCTGTTACCATACATTGGCACATCATTTGGTCCCTAGTGACAGTAACTATTTTACGACCTCAGGAACTATGTATTTTTGTACATATTTTGAGGCTTTTAAAACTGTATGCCCATTATATCTGAGCACCTGATGATTTATCCTCAAAAGACCCCTCTGGGATAGGGAAGTGTTATGGTCCACATTTTACAAACAGGCCATTGAATGCACAGTGATTAAGGGACCTGCCTACGGCTGCACAGGCAGCATGTGTCAGAGATACAAATTAAATACAGATTTGGGGAATCCAGTCCAGGGCCCTGACCACAAGACCATTCTCCTTCGTAAATTAAAAACTGCCATTAGGCTGCACTCCTGAAACCTGTCTGGAAAGAAGATGAAATCTAAACACTTTGTGACATTAGGTATTAATTTGCTACTCCATAGTCTCAGTAAAGCTTGTGCTATTGAAAGCTGAATTGGGCTCTTTATTACTCCTTGAGTAGGTTGTTGCCCTGTGTCCCAAAATGTTTTGATCTCTGGCTATAACCACAAAATATGCTGAAAATTCCCCTTAGCCAAAATCATATCCTTTTCACTTAGCTGAACCATCTGTCAGGGGCAAGGTGTGATCTGCGGAGGAGGATATGATGCTTGTACAGTAATAGTTCAGTATGTACAAATTATCTGGGCCTGGTTTCTATACTTGGTTCCAAAATTTCAGGGGTTTCAGGAGTGGGGAAGTTCTTGCCCACTTATTTGAACAGCTGCACAGGTTGTGAAATGCCATGTTCTACCCACTCGGTCTCTTGATTCAACTTTTTTGTTGTCAGCAATGGAGCTTCCAGTCACAGTCCTGAGAAAACCTTAAGTATGAATGGGAAAGAGGTGTAACAGGGTCTTCTATAAAAATATAATTAGAGGCAGGCACAAGGGCTAGACATATTGTCACATCCCTCCCTCACAGAGCAGTCCAAAGGCCTGAGAGACAGGGGAGTGATCATCACTGTGCCACTAAACCAGGGGTGGGCAAAATGTGGCCCGCGGGCCAGATGCGGCCTGCCAGGCCATTTTCTCTGGCCCGTGGGGCCCCTAAAATATTTAGAAAATGAATATTTATCTGCCCCTGGCTGCCTGTCATGCAGCCCTCGATGGCTTGCCAAAATTCAGTAAGCGGCCATCTGCCCGAAATAACTGCCTGCCCCTGTACTAAACATACCCCCTTTCAGACTTACAGTGAACAGGGCATGCTGCATTGCCTGAAACCTTGAAAATAAAAAGCAGTGTCCCAGTGAAGGGCCAAACTCTCCTAAACTTCAGGCATCAGCTCCTATTAAGCAAAGAAAATATATCACAGATTATGCTTAGGTAGCACCTTTCATGCAAACATCCCAGAACTCTTAACAATCAAAATCAAACAGAATCAATCATTGAGATGTAAGGAGCATTCACCAAGGAAAACAGAGAGAGCAAGCAGGTCTTGGCTAAAGTCCTGCAAGAATGAATTCCCCATCCAAGCAGCACAGCCACTAAAAGCACATGGCATCCAAATGATTTTTATTTGAAAAGCACTGAAGGGACTGAAAGAAAAGCAGCTGAGTAGAAATGGACCTCCACCCCCATCCATGGGAAAAAGCAGGCAGATAATGACAGATAAGCAGATCCAGCTGGGCTGTAGATGTGTTGCTTGAAAAGGCCAATAAGCTTGGGACAGAATAGATTTTACAGGTCCAGAGAGGGGAATATGGTGCAGTAACATGAATAGGCAAGCGCATTGGGACACAATAAGAACTAACCCAAACCTTTGCCCAAGCTGAAATCAAACAAGAACCAACCTTTGTCTGTAGACTGAAAAAGTTCACTCCATTCAGTGCCTCTCCCCCAGCTTTTTTGTGTGTCCCTCACATATCCTGTTGTGGTGATATTGGAAAGAAGCAGAAAGGTCATAGAATCATAGAAATTATTGGCTGGAAGGGACCTCGAAGGATCATTGAGTCCAGCCCCCTGCTCTGGGCAGGAATATTGCTGATATCAAATGATCTCAACAAGGTGTCTGTCCAGTCTCCTCTTGAAGACTTCCAGAAGGAGTTCCCTGTTTGCCAGGTTCAAGAGGTTTAGATATATATCCAGTACTGGTCCAAAACAAACCTTGTGACCTTTTGTAGTTTGCTCATTTCTAGCAAAAATCTAGGGCTGGGAAGGACCCTTGCTGGGCTTATGAAGGTAGCTGGAGTTTGTAAAATTAAAGGTACAGAAACATAGGCCTAGAGGTTACCAAAGCACAATCTGCTTTCTCTGTAATGGTCTTGCCACCTAGTGGATGCTACATTTTTGGAGTTTGTCTGACAGGAGGAAATTGTGTATCGTGATGTCATGAAATGCATGTTGTGATGTCATAGCATTATGGCAGTGAGTTTTGATATAACAGACGATGCTCTGACATCATGTTATCCTGCATCAAAATGACACTGCATCATGATGCAATGGGATGATACTCATCAAACAGTCGTTATCTTCTGTCAGAAAGTTGTTTGTTACAAAGCAGCCTGATAATGGGCTGAAGTTTTGAAGGCCCCCAAAATGAGAACTGCTAATATCCTACAACCAGTACTCAAATGGCATGAGATTGTCCCAGTTAAAAAAGCAATGTCATGACTAGGAGTCTGAGAAGCGATCATACACCACTGACAGGTAGTAGAGATTCTCATTCAGATATGCTGCTTTGGGGACTGAAAGCAAGGGTTTCCAGTCCTGCAGTCTTCCCTCATATATCAGAATGAGATGAAGACTACGAGCATAAGAACTGGCAGTATTGCTGACATGAGAGGTGAGTTTCCTGGCTGGTTAGAAGGCCTCAGGGACCCACTTCACTGATCAAAGAAAGTACTGCAGCAGCCTCTTCAAAGCTTTAGTCAGCAAAAGTTGTTGTGTGAGATGTACACCACTTCCTATATTCCTATGACTATTATTCCATTCTGATACTAATGTCACTGTATCTCTTCAAAATACTTTAGAAACACTGATGCTGAGTCTCACATTTGCCTGTATATAGATTGCTATTTTTATTGCCATTTTACAGATGGTAAAAGAGAGATGTAGAGTGTGGAAGTGACTTTTAAAAGGCCACCCAGCAAATCAGTGGCAAAGGGAGAAATGAAAACCATACCTTCCTG
>NW_005841865.1:2805727-2813391 GCF_000455745.1 Alligator sinensis
ATTCTGCATCATTACTTCCGGTTTCAGTCTCAGCTAGAAGTGAAAAGGAGCATCAACAACAGGGGGGAAATCACCCCAAATATCAGAACTGCAAGAAAGGTTCATAATTGATTCTGATAAAGGGTGGAAGCTGAATGTTATCTGAACCAGATTGCCAAGCCTGACTACAAATGGCTTCTGACTTCTAGGTGCAGAGTAAAAGTATTCTTTGGTGAATACTTTATTTACTCTAAACAATGGGGTTTGGTTTGATCAGAGACTATTTACAAATTAAAGGTGAATTTGGTGAATAGTTTCAGCATAATAAAAAAATGAAAAGAAAGGGTGAATAACTCTCTCTAGACCAACTACGAGGGCACATATTGAAGGCATATCCCTAGGCTCCAGTCCCAGCCCCAATGTATATTTAAATATTCTATACCAAGTAGCAGAGTTTCAACAGGATAATTATCCTTTAACATCCCACAGCACAACAGTTAATTGTTCCCCCAATCGGACAGAAAAAGTATTTGAACCTGAATCACTCACATTATGGGAGAATGTCCTAACCATGGGACCATAGGCAATAAGGGGGCAGAAGCCACCACCTCCTCCAGTTTTGTAAACAGAACCTAACTTCCCACCCACACCCTCCATGCATCTAGCCCTTTACTTTCATTTAAAAATGCCCCCATAAATGAAACCAACCAATTTATCTTGGTCAAACTAAACATTTCAAAGTGAACTGCTTTGATTCACCAAATATTTGGTTTTGGGTCAACCTAAAAATTATATGAGTATTATTTTTTGGTTCAGCCACTGAATCAAAGAATCATCTATTCACTTGGCCCTATTTTGGAAACAAAAATGCAGAAGTCAGAGTGGCATGGAAGGCAGAGAGGCACTGGGAAGCTTTCCGCATACCAGTGAGCACTTGGAGCGTACGCACACTACAGACACAGGTAGAAGAACATCACCAGAAACATAATGAAGCATATTGAGGGTCTCACAGGGATCGACAGACTAACAATGCAATGAGTTTTCTGCCTGATGCATTACACAGATCTTGATCATAGACAACTTCAGAGATAATCCTCAGATGTTCCACACTGGACTGAAGATAGAGATATCTCTGGCCCATGACATCAATGCCATTTATCTGTAACACGTGTCAAGCTTATGAAATCCTACTTCAATGTAGTAGACTCCACAATATGCTCCATTAGCAACCAACCAAGCAACCTGCCATCTCCAGTTCATAGGCTTTAAAAAACAATCTAAAGAGCAGAGGTGCAACCCTGTGAGGTGAAGGGAAAATTTTAGAGACAGCTGGACCCTTGCAGCAGGGGCTGTCAGCAAACAGTGCTGAACTCTGATTATTCTCACTCATTTGAGTGAACACAGCTGTCTGTCTTTTCTAATTCAGGGGTACAATGCTGTGGCTTGTAATGTGAGGCATGGTCATGGCAGTACTGCCAAAAACAACATCTAATAAATCGTCAAATGCCATTTACCCTGCATCACCTTCTTAGCTGAAACTCTTTAGTATTGAAGAGAGAGTTTTTCTGTGGTGACAAGAACTTTAATGCCTTCCTCTCTCCTTTCAGACCTCACCTTATAACAAATGTGCTGATCATGATGCCAAGTAAACTCTGAAAAGCACCTTGTCAAGAAACCCTTTCTCCTTCTGGCTGAGATTAAATCTGTTTTATATTCTCTTGTCATTACCAAAAGCATTTGCATGAAAAGCCAATTCTTTGTTCTGTAGGGTCCTTTGCTCCCTACTGGGTTTTTAAAAAATTTTCAAGTAATTGATTGGAAATTACTTTTATTGCAACAACAACTCAATAGATTAAGTAACTCACAAATGCAAAAATGAGAATGGGCCAATTTAATCCTTGGTGGAACACCATTGCTTTCATTGGAGTTCCACCAGCAATTAATTTGCCACAATGCATGTAGTAACAAGGAGGCAATTCTTTAAGCTCTAAAGGACTGGACTTTCTCTCAAGATCCAGAAATGAAGTTCAAAAACTCTTTCAATTGGCAAGATACTCCTGTTTTGCTTCTGTGCAGGGTGAGAAAGCACCGATCCCCTTTAGTAAGAGGCATGCATGCTATGCTAGAAGAGGTATAGATGAGTAGGATTATATTATCTGTCCCTTTAGTAGCTCACTTGAGCTTCTTAGAGGTGGCTTGAAACCCACACAGTTGGTTATAGATAAGAGTTGTCTTTGTTCCCATTTTAATAAGTTAGATTCTGAAGCTGAGTTAAGAGAGCATTCTGATGCACTTCATTGTTTGAATGTTCAATGCACCATCCCACTTGTAATTCTCCTCTAAGAGTACAGAAACTCTCCATACAAAGAGTAGTATAGATTACTTTTATAGTTGTTAGGGACTGGAAGGGACCCTACAGATCACTGGGTCCAGCCCCCCTGCACTTGGGCAGGAAAGACTGCTGGAATCAGATGACCCCAGCAAGATGGGCGTCAAGATGCTTTTTGAAGATCGCCAGGATGGGTGACTGTACCACCTCTGTGGGGCGGCCTGTTCCAAACCCTTGGTAGGTGACTTGTAAAGAAGTTTTTCCTTAAGTCTAACCGGAAACAATCCTCAATCAGCTTGTGCCCATTATTACTTGTCCTCCCTTGAGGGGCCTTGGTGAACAGCTGCTCCCCCAGGCCCTGATGTGTGCCCTTGATATGCCTGTAGGCTGCCACTAAGTTCTCTCTGAGTCTTCTTGTCTCCAGGCTGAACAGTCCCAAGTCTTTCAGCCTCTCCTCATATGACCTCGTCTTTACATCTCTAATCATGCACATGGCCCTCCTTTGGACTCTCTTGAGCTTCTCCACATCCTTCCTGAAGTGCAGAACCCAGAACTGAATGTAGTATGCCAGCTGTGGTCTTACCAAGGCCAAGTAGAGAGGAAGGATGACATCCTCAGCCTTGCTTGAGATGCCTCTACAGATGCATGCCAGTGTTTGATTAGCTCTGCTAGGTATGGCATCGCATTGGCAGCTCATGTTCATTTTCTTGTCTATCATGACACCCAGGTTTCATTCAGATGTGGTGCTGGCAAGCATAGCACTGCTGAGTGTGTAAGTGTATTGTGGATTAGTTCTTCCCAGATGGAGCACTTTACATTTCTCTGTATTAAACGACATCAGGTTGAGGTCCGCCCGCCTCACGAGCCTGTGCAGGTTGGCCTGTATTGCCAGTCTGTCTTTGAGTGTGACCACGCCCCACCATAGTTTGCTGTTGTCACCGAACTTTGCTAGTTTGCTTTAAATACCCAAATCCAAATCGTTGATGAACATGTTAAAAAGCACTGGTCCAAGTACTGAAGTATGTATATAAGTTATCTGTCTATGACATGAACTATGGATACAAGATTGACCAAGGATACCACAGATTAAGTGTGTTGATATTCCCAAACACACAGAAATGCATGGAGAGGCAAATAAACCAAGGAAATCTCCAGATGGGAGATGAGGATGAAAATGGGCCTATACAGAGATTTTTAAAACCAATAATTTTTTTGTTACAATCTTTACCCCTCACACTGCAGACAAAGGTCTAGCCTTCTTGCCTCTGCTGGCACAGTGCAGCTGGGCAGCCCAACCTGGCCCCAGGAAATCCAGTCTTTCACCAGCATACGCAGTCAGTTATTTTGGCCATCACTGTATAAAAGTGAATAGCCACTGAAAATGGCAGAGGAGGGTGTGACCTGGTATTGCCTCTCTGTTCAGAAGACTGTTCAGCATTGGCATTGGATTTAGGATATAGCTATACTATACAGCTAGCTTGAATATCAGACAGTCTTTCCATGATAGAAGGAGAGTAAATTAGCCCTACGAGGTTTGTATTACCATGACTAGCCTGGTTCCAATATACAAACCAGCTAATTTAAAACTAGCTTGGGTATCTCTACCCCATCCTTCAGGCTGCAGTATAGTAATACTCTCCATAGGCCTGCAAGATCTGCTCTGTAAGGGTCTCAGGAGGTTTCAATCTAAGTCATGCCAAAAGCAGGGCATTTATCAGGGAGCACAACTTCTTTCTGTATCCTGGTATTGTATCCTAGGGGCTGAGTTGTATGATATGGCTGTTTCTGTTTGCGGAGATGGGGGAAGGTTGTAAAAATGATTATATTTTGGTCTATGTTATGTTTCCACCCTCCAGAAACTCAAAGCAAAACTCAATAGGAACCATTCAGTTTTATCTGGTTTCCCTGCAAAACCACAGACATCCTTGGAGTTCACTCAAAATAGATTCTGCTTCCTGAAACTTGACCAAAGGACACTAAAAGGTTCGTGAAACTTAGAAACCCTGGGATAAGCACTGGGTCTGTAATAAAACCTCACAGCAAGTGAATCTTGTGCCTAATCTCTCATTTATTATAAAAACCTCACAAAACCTCTGCATTGTCCATTCATAGTATCTAACGAAATAGGTGGTAGCCTACCAAAGCTCATGCCTCTCTGAACTAGTTAGTCTATAACTTGCCACCCTGCCCTGCCTAACATTGCTAACTACTTCGCTCCACTCTGTCTTGCTAGTTAACAGAGTAATCATCTAAGAAGCAATCCATTTCCCTGGATGAGGCTACATGTACAGTTTCTAGCTGTGCAACACAATGCTGCTACTTTTCTTGGTTCTCACTTGTGCGATAGAGATCTTTCAAAATATCTGGATAGTGCTGCATATGCCTGAGTATCACTAGTTTTATTGCTTTATTTTTTGGTAAAGAAGCACTGCATGTGCCCTTCAAGGCTCACCAGTATTTCTCCTCTTTGGGACATAAAGCATTGTAATGCAATAAAAGCACTCCATCTCCCAACACCAGTGCTGCTAGACTCTTGTGGCTCAGAACTAGACACTGGGTTTGGGAACTCAATTTGGATTTGACATATAAGTCAGAATTGCATGGTTTGCTACAGGGCTGACATGCTAGAAAGATTCCCTCCCATTCTTTGTCAAAGTAATTTATAATGTCGAGTTACAGACCCCATACAGAGGTTTGTCTTACTGCTGGGAAGTTTGAGGCAGAATCTCCATTGGTAAAGGCATCAGTGACTACAGCTGAGTAAACGTCAGGTCCCTAACCATTATTCTACTAAGTACAACTGTATTGTGTGGCTGTCAAGCCCCCTGTGGGGTGAATGTTTCCAACATCAACCAAGAAACATTTGTCATGGGGATGAACATTCCTTTGGTCTCCCTGGAAACAATCTTGGAGAGGCAAAATGTTAGTTGGAGGGGCCACAGCCCCACTCCCCGCCCCAAGTCCCGCTGCTGCCTTTCACTCCTGACCCACAGTATCCCCCCCACCCGACCATGACCCACCCATCACAAGCAGCTGCACGTTCATCTTTGTCTGTCTTCCTATATAGTCAGATTGATCAGTTGCTTTATGATGAGGAATACACCACCTTCATGAACTGACTAGATCTAGTAGAGTTCAGGCCTGACTTAAAAACAAGTAGAAAGAGTCCACAGTCTGAGTATCATTAGAGGATTCAGGACCCGTAGGAATTTTTATCACATTACATTTGTCTTATTTTGGGTATGTTCATATCTAGTTGCTTGTGGCATAGAAACCCACACCAATATGAAGAGAGACCTTTCTGAACTGACATAGAAACCTCTCTCTTGGTGTATTAACAAGTGAAGAGGATATGCTACAACAGGCGGAAATATCTGCAAAAGAGAAATATTAACTTTGTCAGCCCCTTCTCTTCCTCAAGTCATGTGCTGCCATCTAGTGGAGGAAGAGAAGGGGCTGACAAAGTTAATATTGTGCCACCTAGTGGAGAACTATTTTTAAAAAGCTGCACCTTCTAGCTGGGTTGTTGCGCTGTGGCCCTGAAGGTCCAAGAAATAGAGAGGAGAGGACGAGCCCTGAGGATGGGCAGCAGTTGGCTCCCAGCTTGTCCTGAGTCTCTCCCAACTATACAGCAGGTGCCTTAAAGGATGTCAGGAAAAAACCCTTGCCTCTTGTTAAAAACAAGAGAGGTGATGAGCAGTGGGAGTCTGAAGTCAGGCAAAAGGCAGGGCAGAGATGCACCTTTACAGACTAAATAAGGTACAGAGAAAGAGAGAGAGATGGCACGCAAGCTTTCATGATGAGCCACTGTTTACTTCATCAGATACATCTGGTGTCGGGGTAGGGGGAAGTAATATGATTGGGGGAGGGAGGCAGTGATATGCCTGTGCTCTGCCCGTCACTCCCAAGCCAAACCCCGCCAAGCCCTGCCGCTGCCTTTCACTCCTCACCCACAGTATGCCCCCCCGACCATGCTGGTACTTCTTGAACCCAACCCGCAGCCTCCTGGCACTGCCTGTGCCCCGTACTCCCAACCAAAGGGCCCTCCCCATCCCATCCCCTCCCTGCCACCTTCCCGTGCTGGAGGGGCAGGCATGTCCCCCTACTGCCTCCTTCGCCCTGCTGCAGCCCCAGCACCTGGACAGCTTCCCCAGTGTCAGCACGCATCTGTTCCCCTCACACACCCATTTCCTCCACACACACAGATAGTCCCCAAGCCCTGGACCTCCAACCTCTGCCCCCCACAGACCTACCTGCATCCAGCTGCCGGGGCTGCTCGCACCACCCTGCCTGGCTGCATGCCGGCCATGTGCATAGTGCTTGAGAGAGTCCAGAGGAGAGCCACTCATATGATCCAAGGCCTGGAGGGAAGGCTGTACAGGAAGAGGCTGAGGGACTTGGGGCTCTTCAGTCTGGAGAAGAGAAGGCTCAGGGGGGACTTGGTGGCAGCCTACAACTTCATAAGAGGAATACATCAGGACCTGGGAGAACAGCTGTTCCCCAAGGGACAACAAGGTCTAATGGCCATAAACTCCAGGAAGGCTGATTTAGACTGGATGTAAGAAAAAAGTTCTTTACAGTGCGTGTGTCCAGGGCCTGGAACAAATTCCCCCAGAGATGGTGCAAGCACCTACTCTGGTCTTCAGAAAACAGCTGGATTTATTTCTTGCTGGGGTCACTTGACCCCAGATGACTTCCCGCCTATGGCAGGGGAGCTGGACCCAATAATCTCATGACATCTCTTCCAGCCCCTAATGCCTATGAAATCTATGAATATGCACCTTGCCTCCAGTTGCCCTCCGCCCACTCCCCCCAGTCCCAAGCAGCTCCTGGCTAGGGCTAGCCATGAAATGATGGGAGAAACTTCAATGATGAATGGATCAAAATCTCAGACATTTGTTGATATTTTAAAAAACTGCCTGGACTGAGATGGGAGGACCCAAAAAGAGGACATGTTTGGGGAAACCTGGATGTATGTTAACCCTGTGCAAACCTCTTTGCTGAACCACAAACCATGCGTGTTGCACATTAACCTGTGCGCAGTGTTGCTAATTTGCAGCACAGGGGATTTCCCGGTAGCAAACCCCTAAACCCCTGAAAAAAAAGCAGGGCAAAGCATTCCCAAATGGCGCGCGCCAGGATAAACATCTCCATGCACTGCGAAGCCCCTGTGCTGAGGCACCCTGCGCCCCAGCCAGCCGCTCCCCGACTAGCTGGAGCACAACGTCACATGGAGCACGAGCAGGGGTGTGCTCTGGGGGGCACAAATTTGTGCCGCTGCAAACATGGCCTCAGAACTAAGATATGGGGGGGGGAAGGGGAACAGTGATACACAAACTCAGCTGGAGACACAGAA
>NW_005841865.1:2813619-2816767 GCF_000455745.1 Alligator sinensis
TCCTGCTGCTGCTGCTCGGCTCCGCCGCCCGCGCGTTGGGGCTGCCGCCGCCCTCCTACCTCAGCCTCAAGCGCAACCTGCTCAACGTGTGAGGCGCGGCGGGGGGCGGGGCCTGTCATGCCCCTGCCCGCGGGTGGCCGGGTGGCACAAGGGGCGAAGCGGTGGCCGGGACGCGGGCTGCAGCGCAACCGTGTGGGCAAGAGCAGGGCACGGCCGCGTCTTTCGGGGCCGGAGGAAAGGACCTTGCAGCGATGGGGGCGCGCGAGGGAGCGCGTTTGCTGTAGCGAAGGGAATGGACAGGAAAGGCCGAGCCCCGGAGACGCACTGCAGGGCTGTGGGAAGCTGGACACAGCGCCCACGCTGAAGGCGAGACACAGGCAGGAGGGCGGCAGGGTTCACAGCAATGGGGAATGGGGGCAGGAAAGGGCTCTCAGGCATCCTGAGTGTGAGCTGACAGACGGGCACCTGCCCACCGTGGCTCTCCCTGAATGAAGTCGTAGATTTCATAGATTTTTAGGGTTGGAAGGGATCTCAGTAGATCATTGAGTCTGACCCCCTGCCCTGGGCAGGGAAGAGCACGAGTAGGATGAAATCATTAAAACCCTTTCCCATTCATGCTCCTCCTCAGTCAGCCTGAAAGTTTAATGCATTTATACGAGTCCCTCTTGGCTTTGTTCCGGCAGCTACTTTGTGAAACTGGCCTGGGCCTGGACGTTTTGGCTGTTGCTTCCCTTCATCGGAGTCACCAACTATTGCCTCACCCGGAACGTGCAGGATGTTCTGCGGCGCCTCAGTACCCTACTGGTGGGCACTGCTGTCTGGTACATCTGCACCCAGTTCTTCATGTACGTTGAGAATCTCACTGGCAGCTGCTACAAGTCCTCAGCACTAGATGTGCTGCATCGGGAGCACCAAAACAAGCATCATTGCCACCAGGCTGGTGGCTTCTGGCATGGCTTCGACATCTCGGGCCACTCCTTCCTCCTAACATACTGCGCCCTAATGATTGTGGAGGAGATGGCTGTGCTGGAAGTCCTGAACACAGACCAGAGCTCTAGATTGCATGGTGTGGTCAATGCCCTCTTTGTTGCCTTGAGCTTTCTGGTCGCTATTTGGGTCTTGATGTTTTTGAGCACTGCTGTATATTTCCATGACTTCTCCCACAAATTGCTTGGCACACTAGTGGGCCTGTCGGCCTGGTATGGGACATACAGATTCTGGTACTTGAAACCTGTGTCTCCTGGACTTCCTCCCCAGAATACTTGCTTGAGTTCAAAGAAGTCCAGTTATAGCAGATAAAAAAAAAAAAAAAAATTCTGTTTCCTATTTTGTTTTAAATACAGGATTGGCTATGATTTTTTTTTTTTTTTATAGGAAGGAATGTATTAAGGGGAGGGGAATTAAAAAACCAGATGTCGTAGTTTGATGGTCCCCGGATGGTTACAGTCCAGTTCCTGGAGTCACAGACTGCCACCCAGGAATAGGAGTAACTGTCCAGGTAATGGGTGATCTTGGCAAAAAAATCAGCCACAGAGTGCCCTTTTCCCTTCTTCAGGGTTCCACCAGGACAATCAAGTGTATTGGCAAGATGTGGTAGGGGAAGCTTACATTGCTGCTACCTTTGCTGTACCTGTTCTGTGGAGAAACAGGGAAGATTAAAGATTGACAGACAGCCCCTTTTCCCTCCCTCCCTCCATTGTTTTTTTTAAGACAGAAGATTTTAACAAGGTCCAAATCTCGAGCTAACTTTAATTGCTGAATTTTTGTTTTAACTCTCCACTTCTAATCTTTCCAGTTGTGCCAGAGGCAGTGCAAAGCTGCTAACTATTGCAACAAACGTGTAGTTGGCAAGAATACTTTAACAAGGAGAATGCAGCTCCGTTGCAAAACTGCAGCACCTGTAAGTGTACAGTCTTTCCATAAATTCTTACCAGCCCTTGCTGCTAGAGTAATTTTTGTTTTTGAGGCCCGACGTCTTACACTAGTTCTTAAATGTAAATTTTCTGTCTCCTGTCAACCTTTTAAAATGAAAGGCCCAAAATGAGTTTTATCTCATTAGATAGCTTATTTTTTCCTTAAATAATGGTGGGTTTTTTGCTCTTTATTCATAACACTAATTAAAAAAAATCAGAAGCCATAATGAGAGAACTCCTTCAGGTACTGTTAATGTCTTAAATTACTTCATTTCTTGTACAAAAGTTTGGGAGCAATTTTAGACATTTATTCAGCTTCTGTACTTGCAACTGAAATACCGTTTTATGTGTTCTTTTTGGAGGTGCAATGAAGTTCTGAAGGTCAGGTAACAAGCATGCTAACTGATTTTTGCACTGACTTGAATCAGTATTTTATTGTTCTTGATAACTATATAGAGCACAGGATTGTTTTTTCCAAGGTTATTATAGTAATATGCATACAGATATTTATTCGTGTCCTGTCAGTATCAGTAAGCTCTTTCATTTTGAATGCACGTTAAATGTTGTTTATTGCTGATGTGGCAAAACCTGTGGCTAGTAAAACCCAATTACATTATAGAAAGCACAGATATACATTGAGTTGGACACTAAGGGTATTTTTTAACCAGTACTTTTAATTGTTTTATGAAAGGCCTATTTGTGTTAGGAACAAACAAAATAAGTTTTTCAGCTGTAACAGCATGTCCAACATGCTACCAAACAGCCTTTGTCTCAGCTAAAATTTAGATATTTGTAGTAGTATGATAATGGACCTAAATTTTCTTCAGACCTCAATTCTGAGTGGAGTGTTTTGCTGCCTTTTAGAACAAGGTGATCCATAACCTAATCTGGGTATATATCATATTGCCATTTCAATTTCCTGGCCAAAGAGAGGGGTAGGTTCACAAACACTAACACCTTAATATTTCATTTGGGGCCTGTTCCTATGAATTGCTGAATTCCTATTGATTTCATTGGTAACTAAAAATTACTTAGGTACTCCAAGAAGGTACAGACATGAGAATCAGGCTGTCTTATGAGATCCCTGTAAATAGGTGTAAAGTACAGATTTGTATTTTGACTTCATTTTGGCTGCTGACAGACGTGAAACCCCAGAACAGTGCTTTACCAGAAGAGGCATTGTATCAGTATGACCTAGCTCGCCCAACGTCTGTATAGATCACATGCTTCAGCAG
>NW_005841865.1:2816777-2844002 GCF_000455745.1 Alligator sinensis
TTTTTATTTAATAGCTGATTGAATTGGCTATTAGATAAACGCCCCAAAAAGCCCTGCTGATGCTCATGATCTCTACAGACATGGGGCAAGCCAGGTCAAACTGATGCTGTGCCTCTTCTGGGCATGCTTGGCATGGGGGTATGCTGAGCTGAAAGTGAAGTGCTGTTTTGTTTAGGTTTTTTTTTTCATGTCTGTAAACAACCTTTGTTTTGGTGTCAGATCACCATTATGTTTACACTGCTCTGCCTAGGGATTATCTTCATGGGAAGGCTATGCCAGTTAAAATTATGTTGGGGTTTAAACTGATATAGTGAAATTAGTTCAGATCTAATTTAAAGTGAACACTTATATTTTGGTGTAATTTAAACCTGTTCATATTAGATTTCAACTAAACTGAATCAGTTTCTCTATATGGAAATGATGCTTTACATCAGATTTACTAAATCAGGTTTAGATTCCCATCCTAGGCTATTTCCTGGCAACTTTCCTGTCTAGGCAGGTTCTAAGAGGAACTCCAGTAGCTTTGAGAACTATATGCTAAGTGCCTTTGAAAGCTTAATTGTATATTAAAGTGTGCCCTGGAAATGCATGGTTGATGTAGTCTGTTTACAGACACTTCTAACCACCTATCCAGTGTTTCATAATGGTATATTATTGTGAATAATATGGTGAGGGATAGGTGTGCTTAATATTTTACTGGAACCTCAACAGTAGTATTTTTCTCAAGAGTAACTGATCAAAATCACCAAGGGAATTTGCCAGGGAGTCTGAGCAAGGTTCCATTTCTGGAGTCTGTAAAGATAATGGTCTGATTCTACTGCTTATGCTCATGAGTAATCAAGGGGCTCCTGGTGTGGATAAGGACTACTGAGGTGTGTACGCATTGCAGGGTCAGACCCTCTTTGTCCCTCAGGATTGCCATGGTGCAATATAGCATGTTTTCAAAAGCATCTGGTATAAAAATGTATGAGCAAAGCAAGCCTTACAGTGTGCACCCATTGTATGGGCAGATTTGCAGCACGCATACCTTATGCACCCATGATCAAAATCCAGTTCCATTGAGCTTAATAGGCTTTGGACCTCGCTCTTTATGTATTTGGAAGTCTATGTGTTATATAGGGGCCACCCATTTACTGATGGCTCAGACACTGGAACTTGTCTTTTTAATTTGTACTTCAGGCAAAAGACCTTAAACTCAGTGTTGTTCTAATAGCTGGCTATAGAAGTCAGAGGTTGGGCAATCTTCTGTCCATGCATTTAGCATAATTTTTGTTCTCTTTCATCTCTTCTGTGGAGAGGAATGAATGCGTATCGCTGGGGAAAAATCCAGTCCGTACACTTCTGGGATAAGTTTGCATGGAGCACAAACCTCTGCTCTAAGTAGATGGATTTGATGTGGATTTTTGCCAAAATGGACAGATCATTTCCAGCACTTGTCAGACACGAACTGTGAGTTTTAAGAAAACAAAAGACTGTAAAAAGTTTTACAGGACAAAGTCTTGTAGTAGATGCTTATAGGAAGCGACTTGTAATCATGAAACTGTAGCTCATAATATCCTCATTTTCTTCTCCTCATTAAAAGTCACTACAGTTCCTGTCTCTTGCCTCCATATAGAGTTGTTTATCCCATGTCTCTGGGATTATTTACAGAATTTTGCATTTCCTCTTTCCATTGCTATCCCCCAAAAGCATAAATAATCAAAGTATCATTTTGTTTAATTACACAGCTTTTTGTTATTCATTGGTTATCATTTATATATAAGAATGTCTCTCCAAGTAAACATTTGAGTGGGATTTCTGACACTTCGAGTCTCAAAAACTATTCAGTTGGCCAAGAAATGGCTAAGGAATAGAAGCACAAGAGGAATACCAGACCAAGAAGTTGAAAATGATTTGGGATGAATTTCACTAATATTTTCATTACATATAATGTCTTATAAATTACATCGCTTTCTCACTAGGAGGGTGTTTTAAGAACTACAACAGATTACCTAGAGATATGTGGTACCTTCATCATTGGAAGTTTCTAAGTGTGTGTTAGACAAACATTTGTCTGGGATGTTTTCAACTAGGATGATTTTGCCCTAAGCAGGGGGTTGGACCAGGTGACCTCAGGTCACTTTCAAGCCTATTTTTCTATGATCGTAAAAGGTGAGAACAGATTTGTGCCGTGAGGTGGACAGCATTTGGGTGAAAGTGAAAGCTCGGGTGTGAAACAAAACTGAGGTAGGGTCTGGAGAGAACAACATACTAGATAATTGCAGGTAATACAGTAACAACTAGGGGTGGGCAACCAGAGTACGAGCCCTGGAGCAGCAATTTTTAAGGCATAAGAATGGCAATGACTGCCACCATTGCTGCGCAGGGCCTAGAATTGCTTGTTATGTGTCAGGTAATGTGAGGATGTTTATGATGGACCTGACAGACTATGGGCCACCAGTGAGCCAAAACTTCAGGTACATCAGATGTAGCTTGGGGGATAGCTGCGCTGACCAAGAAAATTAAGGACCTCTAAAAGGAGTGAGACTTGCCTCCCTTCTTTGGTGTCAGACTGAGTCATTCACCAGCCTCATCCTACGAAGAGGGGAGACTCCACCACTGTCACCTGTGGTCTTGTAATCCTTTGACTGTGTTAATTAAAATGCTTGTTTGCCTTTGGAACCAGCTGCCCATTTTTAGGGGTTGCTTTGCCCACATCTAACAGTAGTACTGACCTTTTGAGCCCCACTCAAGATCCTTCCTCCATGTTTTAAAGGTCTCTATTTATAGATCCCAGAAACAAGCACCTGTTGTTTCTCTGGGTTTGAAATGTGTTAGTACTTTATTTGCTGCTTGTATTTATAGTTAGTGGCTCTTCAAAGTCTCCTGCATTCCAGCCACCACTTCCCCAGCAGCCTGTGGTCACAGCTGCCTCTTGTGGGTTGTATATTTGGAGCAGAGTAGGACATGGTTTTTTACCAAATAAAATTGATTGCATTTTATTTTAAAGGTTACAGAGATTTAACATGTCCAATAAAATAAGTTTTTGGTGTAAGAGTCTTTGCTGCTGCTGGTTTTGTAAAGGTGACTAACTAGGCAGATTTCAAATTGAAACATTTGTAGAACTTGATCTGTTTGCCTGACGTATTGTACAATGGTTGCCTTTTATTGCAACAGGCAAAACGAGTGGTCTGGAGTTGAAGGCATTAGTGTGAGCGGTAGCACACATGAATTCCATTGTGGTTCAGCACAATTTCCCATCAGATCTTAGGTAAAGCAGTAAGGGCAGCAATTCCCAGTCTTTGGGCTGGGACCTCACCTGTCATTTTGTGATCCAGCTTCTATTCCAAGGCCACCCACAGTAAATGAATTTCTGTGGGACTCGTGACCCTGAATGGAAATGCTGAGACCCTATTTGTGGCCATGTATAAAAGGAGGGAGCAAACCTGCACTAGCCAAAGGACTGGGCAGCAGGGAATGGACTGGCTGCCTATGGTAAAGAGACTTCTTTCTTGCTCTCTTTCTTCTCACACTTGCAACTGAGCATTTCTTGAAGGTTTCTTTAGGCCCTTATTTTTAGTGCTCTGCCCTTTTCAATCTGGCCTACATGCCCTGACAGATAGTAATTGGGAGGGAGGTATAGTTGGGATGCATCCATGCTGCAATCAAAAGATGTGACTGCAGCTCATGAAACACCCCAGCTAGCACTTCAAACCAGCTAACTCAGATACTGTAAAAGTGCAGCTGTTATGGTAATTACCTGACTATTTACCTAGGTTTTCAGGTCAGCATACATTGAACACCATATTGCCCTAGCTACTCTGCTAGCAATATCTGAACTAAGCAGTTAAAGCTAGCTTGGGGAGGTGAAAATTAGGTCTGTGCGAGTAGGCAGCTATTTGATCCGGCTTCGGATCTGGCTGCTTCGGATGCCAGTGATCCAATACAGAGCTCCGGGCCGGGTTCCTGCTTTGATCCGGCTGAAGTGGCTCTGAAGCTTCGGAGCCACCTCAGAGATACGGCCGTAGGGTATAATGGGGAATCAATAAAATATCTATAACTTTGTTGTTTTTTGTCTGATTTGAATTAAACTTGCAGAGGTGGTAGCCTCTGCTGAGAGCATGCAGCCTCCCAAGTTTCAAGAAGATCGGTGCAGGGGTTTGGGGGGAGCTGCACCCCAAATTCTTGAAAGCAAAACTCATGTCACGTGTATGTGTTACACCACAAGGGGGTGAAAACTGCAGGGGTGGTGGCCCCTGCTGAGGCCATGAAGCCTGCCAAGTTTCAAGGAGATGGGTGCAGGGTCCGAACCATGGTCCAAAGCCTTGCACAGCCCTAGTGAACATGAGCTGTAGTTGCATCTTTTACTGCTGTGAAGAAGTACTCTTACGTTTTAGGGTCTGGAACTGTCTTGGATGGCTACTTGGCCCGGGAATCATGGGACCTGGCTCAAGCTTTCTAAGACAAAATGATTACGACTTTGCCTCTGTGTTTGGCTATAGTGAGCCAACGCTTCAGCTGTCTGAATTTTTGTTGCATGGGAATTGTGCACCTCTCCCATCATTTCTTCTCTAAGGTCTGATGGTTTCCTTATGTGGAGCAGCACGCACGGAGCACAGCCCCAAAGGAAGATTGAAGACAAAAATAGTTACCTCCAGGAGGGAGTAGGCGCTGGGAAGAAATTGCTTTTAAAAAACAGTAATAGGATGTGTTCTTGAAGACTGCCTCTAAAGTAATGTCTCTGTTCAATGTAAAGGGAAGAATGCATGAGACAGCATTTCAGTCTGCAAAATACTTGTTTCTGTTTCCAGAATGCCCTTGAGCCAGGATTCTCATTCATTTGCCCAGATGCACAGCTTTCATTGCACTGTCATTTCATTAGAAGAACTGAACCAGAATGAAAAAGGAATTGGTCATCAGGTGGGGGTGAACTGAGACATGAGGAGCAGCCCTGGGAGGAGCAGAGAGAAGCTTCATAGAGCAGAGGAGAAATAGGACTAGAAAAAGGAGAAAAATTATTGTCAACAGAAGATTTTACAGTTTGACGGGCTGAGAATCCTATAGTTCATTCTCTGGAATATAGGACTCAAAGGAGCCTGCCAAGCTGTCTAGTCCAGTCTACTGTGTTTGCTGGCAACCACTTACCCAAGGACTCCCTAAAATCACTTCTTCAAGCTCTCACCCACAGCTACGAGGTGCAGAACCAAAACATGAAGGATACCCTATAAATCTCAAAGGTAAAAGCAAGGAGGGAAAGGACCCTGCCAGTACCTGGTCCCTGCATCCTTGGGGAAGAGCTATTTTGTTTCATCTTGTAAGGAGAACCTGAAACCCACTAAATGTCCATAGAAGAGTCTATTGAAGAGGAGCTTTGCAGACTCCAGGCTCCTGATATACAGCTGCCTATTTTCCAGTGTTCATATGTTGCTGGTTATGCACTGTGGGGTGAGCAGAAAAATGTGATTAGAAGTAGCGAGCGAACTGAGAAGATAGAGGCGAGTGAAGGAAGGAGACTAGAAAGAAGTGGAAGAGATGAACTGGGGAGATAGAGAAGAACCAAAACAGAAAAGTGCAATTGCAAAACTGTAGAGTGAAGAGGTAGAAAGGAGGAGAGAAGAGGAGACTTAGGAAGGGAATGATAGGACAACTCTGGGCACCCTGACAAGGGGGCACTGACTTGTCACAAACCAACACCAGCCCCAGAAGGCTGGGAAACTCTAAGAAGGGCAAGGTGGGGGAAGCATTTAGTTATCAAGGCCAAACTCTTGATAGATGTAACTTGACTGGCTTTGGTGCTGGGGACATCAGTGGAGTTGGGCCTGCTGAGAGTCAGGCCTTGGAGCTTCTTGTCCCTGTGGATTAGCTCAGTCTTGATGAAAGGAACAGCTTGACATCCACAGAGATGCAAGAGCTCTCGGCGGAGGTATGTTTATATGTTTCAGGGTTAGGGCAGGCCAAGGAAGGAGTGAATCTCCTCAAGGCCTCTGGGGGAAGGACAAGAAGAAATCAGCTTAATCTGCAGCAAGGAAAGTTTTGTATTAGGAAAACCTCTCTGTGAGAGTTGACAACACACTTGAACAGGCTCCTTAGGGAGATTGTGGAGTTTCCTGTATCGGAGATTTTTAACAACAGGTTAGATAAACAACTGTCTGGGACAATTTAGATATGCCTCACAGGAGGCAGTTGAACCATATGAGCGCTTCCAGCTCTCCCTTTTTCTGATTCAGGGTGGCCAGTGAGTCTAACTGGCTGTGTATGGAGATAGTCCCAGGTAAAGAGCATGGATGGGCTATATCTGCTGAGACAGTCCATGAGCTATAGCAGACCTAACTATTGTAGTGTCTTTTCTGTATCCCATGTTCCCTTTCTATCATTCTGTTCCATATATAGTGACTGCCAATGGGTGAATAATGCTGCCCTTTGAACCTCTATGGTCTGAGTAGCACTATGGCCTTTTGGAGTTCGCTCTCGGTAATCCCTTCTGTCAGCCTGCAGACAAGCTTTCCTAAACTATCCCGTAAACCTAGCCATTTTGATGTTGTCAAAATCCTGACATTGATTTACATCTTCATTCCTCAAGCACCCTCTGCCCTAAATCCTATTACCTCATCTGCAGTAGCCAATCACATCAGTTGTGACCCTGAATTATTAGGAGAAAGGCGAATCTTTGGGTCATATGTATCCCTGGTGTAATTCTTACTGATTTCTGCTGCATAACACCAGGGATGGATTTGATCCTCAGTATGGCAGACGAACAGTTTCTTCATTTGGAAGTCCCCATCCATGTTTTTGAACAAAAAGCCTCCATACCTCACTGTGAGGTTGGTAAGCACTATTCTCCACAAGCTCTGGATGGATAAACCCAGGCACAGGGTTTACCAAAGTCACTCAGTCAGGAGCTGATCCCAGCCATTATCCACATGCACTAGACTAGATGATGAATATGCTGCTCTAACAAATGCAGCAGCAGCATATTCTCAGCCAACAGTAAACGGAGTAGTTCAGAGACCAATTCATTGCTGATACTGAACCTGATGTCTGGAAATCAAGAATTATTCAATGTTAAAATGAAGCCAAAGGAAAAGCAATCTGCTTCAGAACTGACAGCTACAATCAAAACTTTCTGTACACACAGCGCTAGACTGTAATATATGGATAGCTACAGGCTTCATTCAATACTGATTTCCCTGGTTGTCACAGTTTGATTTCACTAAATGCAATAAATGATAAATAAACCTGGGTTTTGATGAATAAGTATGCATCTGATTTATTTATTAATTATACAGCTGATTTATGTATTATTATGTTATTGTTTCCCTATCCAAGACATTTAAGAAGCCAACTGTTAATTCCTCATAGTGAAAGATGTAAGCTGTCCTTATGTAATAAAAAGTAATATCATAAAACAAAGTATAAGGTCAGTTGAGCATGCCAGGAGTCCAAAGCAAGAACCAAAAGAGTCAAATATACAAAGGACAATAATGCATTTGTTTCAGACTGAACAAAAGTTCCACTGTTTTTATCCTGCACCGGCTATAAAACTGTTGCTAGTAATATTTACTGTTGGAAATGGACTGGTCTGAATTCCTTAGGTCTGGTCATTTGGGCTTCAATTCAGCAAAGCATGTAAACCCCTGTAAGAACCCATTCCAGTTCACAAAAACTACTTAAAGTAAATGTGAGTTCCTTATGCGTGCGATGTTAAGCGGATGTTTAAGTGCTTTGTATAGAGATGTAGTTTGCCAAATCGTGGCCACAGAACTTGAGTCTTCCCTGCTGAAACAATGGGAGCTTTGCCAGAGATTTCAGTCGGAGCCAAGTCACACTCTGACCTTCTGCACAGAATTTGGATAGTTATTTTTGATGTTCCAAGCAGTGGATAAGTAGTCTTATCCTTCGATTACTTAGCAGTGACTTGTCAGTGAGTTCTACGCTCACCATATCTGAAGATCTTCAGTAGAAATGGGGAGATTTGAGCAATTATTGTGGTTTCCTGGGACATTTTGAAGCAGCTCACACTGATTTGACTTAAACCTTTGTAGCGTTGGGAAGTTTAATTTCTTCAACATCCATTTCAAATACAAGTTGGTCTTAAGTATATTCATAAGTACTAACCCTAACTATGATTTATACTTCTGATTGACATCCCAGAGCACAAAGCTCTCTATTTATTCTCACAATAGGAACAACACGTGCACTGCTAGTGTAAGCTTCTCCCAGGCCTCCCTAATGAGGGACCTTGGCCAACCATGGCCTTACAGGAACAAGCTGAGAGGACAGTTCTTTCTCTGTGTTCCTATAGTTATTAGTCCTCTGAGATTGTCAGCAACTGTGTAATGTGGTCACTTGTCCACTGAGAAAAAGACCAAGGTTCAGCAATATTTTCCACATGGGTTACAAAACACCTACCAGATGTCCTTCGATCATCTCTGACCTGGGCTTGACTTGTATTGTCAGCCAAAAACAGGAAAGGCTCCAAAGTACATTCCCAGTCCTCTGAACCACCTAGTCCTCCAGCAAGGATTATTTTTTAATGCGTTATTTCAAGGGAGTGAGTTTGCTCTCTGCCTTGAAAAGTGCGCAAGAGAGAGAAAGAAGCTGTGGTAAAACAAAATTAATCACTAGACAAAATTACATCATTTTATGTTCTTCATACTTGAGTCTTTCCAATGAAAGGAAAGATTTTGAAATCTTTTAGTTTTCAGAAACCTGAAGGCTGGGAGCCAGTTAAACCTAAGCAAAGAGTGGCAGTAGCATGGAATTGGGCAGAATCTATAGCTGAGAGTTGAAGTCATTGTTACCTAGCCTGAAGCTGGGTAGTGGGTAATGCTCGCTCACTGATGAGTGCCACCGGGTCTGTTTTGAAAAGGAGCTTCTGATCTCTTGTTCTGAGATAATTGCAGGTTCTGTGTTTCAGTGCAAGTACAGATGTTAACGCAGTCAGTTGCCTAAAAACATACAATCAAGCTGTCAGAAATTTCAACACCAAACATATTCCATTGGAAAACTTCAAGTGCAAGATCTGAAGCCAGGCTGAGGCTAGAACACTTAGTACTAGATTATAACTAAGACTGCAACTTCAGTTAAGGGGGGTAAGGACTCTTCTACCCTTAATTGGGCTACCTAGACCCTGTCTCCAAGCATCTAGAAGCAAGTAGGGATACTCACCTGCATGCTGTCTCCCTGGAGCAAGTGAGTGGGCACAGGCTGGGTATTAGCAGATGCCTGGCAATCAGGCCTGTACCTGCCCCACGTACTAAGCCAGTATGGTGGTGGCCACAGTGTACTGCTAAATTACTACCACAGTGTACCGCTAAATTACTACACCCACAAGAGAACAGGCATTTACTCAGGATACATCTCTGAGACACATGAGCTCCCAGTACTACTTCTGTGACATTGCAGGTTTGGGACCAGCCCTTGCTCAGGGCTGGGCCTGCAATCCCAATCCAAGCTTTATGGGAAGGAGCCGTCTCTTCAGTACTCAACAGTATTGCCAGGAAGACTGTCTCTGGCTGTGAACATCTGGCCCTTCTGAAACAGCTGGTGGCTGATTCTGTCTTCAGTGGGTCCGTCTACATGAGATGCTAACTGCACAGTAGCGGAAAAATACTGCGCAGTAGCACGTCACAGCATGGACAGTGTTAATACGCTACTGTGCAGTATTATTAGCTACTCCATAGTAGTGTCACCCAAAAGGCATTTGCCAGCGCTACTGCACAGTATCTCTGGTTACTGTTAATTTATTTAGTACTTGCTAATACAAGTACTAAATTGCGCAGGAGCAACTGCATAGTAATGTCTCATGTAGATGTGCCCAGAGATAAGGAGACAATCATTCCTCACCTGAGTAACAGAGGCTCACAGATTAAAGTCCCATTTAAGACCAACTCATGCGGGCCTGAGATTCCATTTTATCATACCTGCCTTAAGTGCAGTAGAAGCATTTCACAGCAAGGTGTATACTTGGTCAGAGCAGCAATGCTCAGTCACTGGTTCATTTCTGTAGGGGCTTTTGGATCCATCTAACCTCTATTATAGTCCCCGCCATACCCTCAGTATTTTCCTGGAACAGAGTCCTGTTGATTACACTACCAAGTTAACTAACAGGGAACCCAGATTCATTTCTTCTAGGAACAATATTTGCTTCTTCCACTTCCTCCAGTCTTTATTTATTAATTTGTTTATTTAATTGGCTTGAATATCTCATCAAAGGGCCCCTCATCCCCTAGTACAGACCCCCTAGTCTGTACTGTCTGATATTATTCTGCTCTATTCTATTCAGGCTCTTATGTCCAGTTCATCATCAGGAAGGTACAGTGCCTTTCATTAGTGCATTAAACAACACGACTGACATTTGTCGCATGTAGGTTGATCTGAACTGGTCTTTAGCTGCTGACATAGGCGAATGGTAGGGGGTGCACATGCCCCCCCCCGACGGGGCCGGTCCTCCCCCTGACAGCTGACACTGATGCTGTTGGTAGGGCTAGTGCCCCCCCTGCCAGGGTCAGTGGCTTCTGCAGGTGCTCCCCCAGGTCCAGGAGGCACCAGTCACTCATAGGTCTGTAGAAAGTTCTCCCTTTCAGCTTTTAAGAGGAAGGATAAAAATTAGGACCCTCTTCTTTTCTTCAGTCATCCGTCAAATTGTATCCTATCACCTCTATTTGATACTCTAGGCCAGATTTCTAACACATTTCCACAGACACCCCAGCAATATTTGTAAGAACACGTTTATGCTTTTAGCCCTGCCCCCAGTTGGTGATGTCAGTGTATCTTTATCTGTAATTGGCCTGTTTCATGTACAGCTGCTGAATTTGGATTTTTTTGCAAGAGCCAATGACTGTACACACACTTAAATGTTGAAAAATATAGGCCTATGTCATCAGGAAAGCACCTAAGCTAGGTGCAAATTGATGCAAAGTAGATGGGTGTATACTCAAGTGTGTGTGTGTGGCTGAGATAATTAACCATGAATATTTGGTATACATGTATGCATTTTTGCCTGTGCATTTGTCCAGATGTATACATTGGTCCTTTGTGTCACTTTTAGAAACTTTTTATGACTGGTTGAGCACTGAAACCACTGTGAAATCCTCTGTCTTTCAAATGCATAAAGATAATTTTTCCCTCTTCATGTCAGAGGCACAATAAAATACCATCACCTATGCAGTGCTTGTCTAAGTACCCAAGTCCAGAGATGCACAGCTATTTACCACTGATTAATAGCCTTGCATCTGTAAGCAAGAGAGAAGACATTCTAAGCAGTTCAGTAATAAGATAAAAAATATCTAGAAAAGGGACTATATATTACTTCTTTATGGACTCTATATCAACCTATAATGTATGAGAAACAGCACAAACTGACCTGAAGTCTCAACACACACTGATCCACCTTGAAATAAGCATCAAAGGATATCAAACACATTTAGAAATGTAAAGCAGTTACTCCTCCCATATGGTTTATTTAGAATCTCAGAGTTTTCTAAGCATGAGTAGCAGTGACGCCCATTTTTCTTTCCAACATGCAAAAGGCACAAGAAAGTGATAAACGCGATTCTGTGCAAAGTGTCTCTAAGAAAATACACAGCGAGAAAATTACTGAAATGAGCTCCCAATGAAAGAGAAAGCCATAGCATCTTCAGGAAAGTGCTGAAAAGTTCTGAAAATGGCTGCATTTTTCAGAGTCTCGATGCTCAGTCAGTGAAAGATGCTTTGCAAATCCATGAAAGGATATTCAAGTCACAGAGCCATGAGGCTAAAAAACAAAACAAAAAACCCCTTCTATAAAATGGAATTCAGACTAGAAGTTAACATAATGTATATGCGGGAAACAAATGTGGCTTTTAGTAAAAGACACAAGTTAAACATTAAAAAAAAAAACCAACATAGAAAGTGGATACATTCTAAGAGCAGCTCAATAAAAACACTAGTTTTCATGGAAATAATAGAAAAAGGGATACTTAAATAATGCAAACCCACTGCTTCCAGACAAGGCCCCAGATGACAATAACAAAGGAGTTTCTACGAGGAGAGTCTCTGCTACTTGTACTTGTGAAATGTGTGATGTGGCCAACGAACATTTTGAAAACGTAAATGTACAGAACAGAGTATCCCGATCCCATTGTTTAACCTGGTGCTTGGGAAGCCATCCGGGGTGGCCATCTCTCTGCCACCAGAATCTGCCTACTCTGGAGGCCGTTTCACACTGCGGTGGGTGTGGGAGCCCAGTCAACGCCCGAGCGCAACACACGACGTTCACTACAGTTTAATACTTCAACCTAAAAAAAAGGCATTTACAAGTTGACTTATTTTTGTTGCCTTATTTCCTTGCAGTATAAGTTTCTACTTCTAGACTATGGAATGTTACATTAACAATAAGTATTCATATCTTGCTTCAAATTTCATTACAGTTACTGAGGATTCATCATGATTTCACACAGCACAGAGACACCAAACTAAACACCAAAGAGCCAGCATTAGATGTATTTTTTCTTTAAATACCAATAAGCAAAATATCCCATTCCTCCCAGGGATCCCATAAGGAAGGAAGCTCCGAAGAAGGACGGGGGTTTCCGTTTGACCAGCCTGAAAGCGTTGGGCACCACGGCTGAGAGGAGGGTGGTGTGTATGTCTCCTAAAACTTTCCTGAAGGCAAAGCGTTTTTGTATCCTGTCAAAGAAAGACTGTAGGTTGGGTCTGCTGCCATCTTCCCAGTATTTCTTAGAAAGTCCTAGAAACTTGAGGCGGTGCAGTGTGGCTCCCAGCAGGACATCAGCCAAAGTAAATACACATCCGCAGAGCCAGAGTTCACACTTCTGTCCTGGAGAATGAAGCCACAAAACAGACATGATAAGAATGACCTGCTGTTTGGAAATTTAGGGCTTGACACTAAGCCCACAAAAGGCTAAGAGATTTTAGCAGTGTTTTGCCTTACTGTTTCCCAATGATTTTTCAAGGAAGTGGACCGGACCCTATGGAGTCTGAAAAATAATGGGCAGGACACCCGGCTGTGTTGGATTTTGAAACAGCTCAGGTCCCCTTTTTGTTGGATGCTTAAAGATAGGAACCTAACTAAGTTGCAGCAATATAAATGGTTTTCATGGTCTACTCGTGGTGCTCAGAGCTCAGTTTGTGGGCACTTCATGGGGGCCCTGTCCCTCACCACTGATTGGCTATGGGGCCCTGGTGGCCCTGCCCCTCAACACTGATTGGTGGAGGGTGCCTTCACTCAGTTTACATTGCTACCGCTTTTTTTGCCCTGCCCCTTGCTGCTGATTGGCAGAAGGCATCTTCCCTCAGTCTACATCACTGCCAGTTTTTATTTTGGTTGATTTTGCAGGACATTGTGGCCAATGCTGGATTTCCCAATGATCACAGCAATCACAGACAAGCTGTTTTTTGTGGTTTTGTGGTTTCTGCAAAATGTGCGAAACTGTGATTTAGGTACATCCCTACCTATAGATAGTAGGTCCCATCCTGCCCCTGATAAGTCTAGTATAAAAACTCCCCAGCTGTCCTAAACATTTATGCAGAGCAATTCCACGGGCCCTTGGCTACTGGCTGGATGTTGTCAGATGCTTTGGGAATGAAGGAAGTGTCTCATTGTCGTCCCCAGTAACACTCCCTATTTTCAACTTTAGGGATGTCAGAAATACTTAAGAATTAAATACTCTTCCAGCAGGGAGCAGGACTTAGCACAATAGCCCAGCCATGCCAGCAGTCGGGCTGTTGCTAAGGGGGCTCTTTTTGCCTCTTTAAACTCCTGACTTCCTTGAGGCTGGGTTTTTGGTTGTAGCCGTGTTGGTCTAAGGGCACAGGCAGGCAAGGTTCTTTGAGTAGATGTGATATCTTTTATTAGACCAACTGAGTAGTTGGCAGAGCCGGCCCATCCTCTCCTGCAGAACCTGCGGCTGCAGGAGGCTCCGTAGCCACTGCTGCCATCTTCATGTCCAGCTGCTCGCCACCCCCTCCCCCCGCTGGCAACCCGGCCACCAGCTTCTTCGTGCTCCCCCCTCCAACACTGCCTTCTTCAGCCACTCACCACCCCCCACTGCTGACGCCAATACCAGCTTCTTCATGTCAGGGGGCCCCAAAACTATATCTTGCAGGGGGCCCCAAAAAATTGTGGGCCGGCCCTTGTAGTTGGAAAAAAGTTCTTAGCAAGCTATCTGGCACAGTCACCCTTCTTCGGGCATAGGAAGTCTCTGCTGTTCTGAGACTCCAAGGAATGAGAGAAGCTAAAAGTGTGACAAGATGTCAGTGAGAATGTAAATAGGTAAATAGGTAGAAATTAAGAAAACAAAAAGTAAAGTAGGGAAGATGGAGAGTGTGGGGGGGAGAGCAGGGGAAAAAAACCCAAAAGTGAGTAAGGGAGACTACAGTGGTGGTAATTGAAGGTAGAAAAAAGGCAGTCTGTGAAAAGGAAATGACTGGAGATTAGGAAGACAAAGGGCAGAAAAGTAGGGGAGAAGCAGGGGGGAAAGGGTAAAAGGTCAGGTCTGGCAGGTACCTGGTGAATCAGATGTCAGGCAGGTTGTAACTAATGTGCCATAAATCCAATGTCTATAGTGAGTCCATGATTTTTTGTATCCAGTAGGTTGATGAAGTGAAGTTCATAGGCTCGTCTGTGAAAGGTGTTTTGTGAATTCCCTCTGAGGATTAGAACTGAAAGATCAGAGAGGGAGCGATTGTCTTGTGATAAATGAGCCCCTACAGGTAGTTGGGTGTTCTTGTCTTTGATAGATTTCCAGTGTGCGTTCATTCTGGTGCACAGTTGGTGTTTGGTTTCTTCTACATATTTTCCATCAGGGCATTTGGTGCAATGGATGAGATGTATAACATTTCTGGAGGTACAGGTATAAGATCCAGGAATGGTGATGGATCTGTTGTGGGGTGTAGTTATAGTGGGGATGGCGAAGATGTGCTGGCAAGTTTTGCATTCCTTGTCCTGGCATGGTCTGGATCCATTCGGTGTGATTTGGATTGTTAAGAACTTTTTCTAACTACTCAGTTGGTCTAATAAATGATATCACTTCTACTCAAAGAACCTTGCCTGACTTCCTTGAGGAAACTCTTCAGCGCTTCTGTGTTTGGAGTCAGGTTTCAAGGGGAGTCAATGTTTAATGTGGACACTAAGTATGAAAGAGATGTCAAAGAGTTAGACGCTGTGATAGTGCAGATGGATTTCTGCAGAGATTCTGGCCAGGAAGAGCTTAAAACACTTCCCAAACATCCTCCTAGCCCTGCACTATGCTAACAGGGATAAAGCACCAGGTGAACCTTATTAGCAGCAGCAGGTGATAACCTGAGGGGTGTGGTATATAAACCCATAGGGAAGGGTAGGTAGGAAAAAAAAGACAGGGACTTGGGGAATGAAAGGCAGAGGAAGCAGGTCAGAGCTCATCTTTCCTTTAGGGTTTGACTGAAGAAAGCTCTTTCTTAAATCTATTCTGCACTAGGGCTGTGGGGTGCTTTAATTATTTGACTTTTCAAGGCAAATAGCCAGAAAATAAATGATTTATAGATAAAGCAGTGGGCAGAACCTTTAGTGCCAAAGATTTTAGTGCAGAAACTACCCTCCAAAAGAAAGCCACTGAATGAAGCATAGAGCTGCAGGGCAATGCCAAACCAGTTTGTGGAGCAGAGCACTTAAGCCTAGATCCCTGCATAAAAGACATGGTTTGCAGAGCCTGTGAGTAATAGACCATGGTGTCTGGTCTCAGATATGGGGTGCAGTTGTTATAAAAGGTTAATCTTCAGCCTGAAGTTTCAAGTTACCATGCACGATGCTTTGTCTGGGATACTTCCAATTGTCTTAAACATACAAGGAAAGTTCTCTTCAGAGAGTGGAGATAAGAATACATTTTAGGCTAGATTACAGCTAACTTAGTGCTGTGCTGGCTTTGCTGGTTATTTCTTATTGTTAGGTAAATAAATGTTAGTTTAACACCTGCCTCGGTGACTGGCATGGCAAACTCTGCAAATAGTGTAATAATAGTATGTGTGAGATTCATAACCCTATGATAACTGATTACATTATAAGTATGAGGCACAGAGAGGGAGGAAATTCAATAGGTTCTTTTCCATCCCTTGATTAAGCAAGTGAGGAGAAAAATAATTTTGGAAGTGCTTAAACAATTTTGATGCCTGAGAATTTCTTTTCCCCATTGCCCAATAGCTTGTGGGACTGCATGAAATACAATCAGCTCTTATATTGGCTCTGCAGTGCACTGATGGAAATACCTGTGAACTGCATTGTGTAACAGGGCATTTGACAGCGTGTTCTTCACAGGCTATCTGAGGAAATTCCAGAGGGCAGAAAGGGAAATGCTTGGTGGGAGACGGACCCTGTCCTGCACTGGGAGACTAAAGAGCAGAGTCGCTGCAGTCACTGTAGGACAGAACCTGAACTACAGTCTACTCACTACTAAACATTTCTGATTGACTCTCACAAAGCCCAAACTATAGTTGTATTAAAATTGGCCCCCTCTCCAGAGCCCACCCTTTCCTGCACAGGCAGCATTGCAGGCTGGGCCCATGCACTACTACATTAATCCTGTAGTGTCATGATTCTGCAAGGAATGTTTAAATGAGGACGTCACAGCTCTGTTCCACCCTGTTTGAACAAATTAAGACAGCCAGATCAGAAACTGACAGAGAGGCTAGTTGGATCCAAAGGATGCCAAGTACTCTGTCCTGATGAAACCTGATCACCGCTCTCTTTCCCCTTCTCAGGATGACAAAAAGCCTCTGTTGTCTTATTCAAAGTACAAGAGGGAAACCCACAGCTTTTTTGGTGTCTCCATGCAAAGGTGCAATAGTGGGGAAGGGGAACTGTGAGTGCTCTCCACGAGCTCGTTACCCACAGATGATGGTCTGTCCAGGAATGAAGATGCTGCCCTCTCTGCTGTAGTGTGAAAACCAGATATGTACTGCAGTCAAACCAGCTTCTCCTTATTTGCCATTTAGTGTAGCTATTAGTTATTGCTTTATTAACCCATTCCACAGCTGGGTGAATATCCATGCACTTCACACAGAGCCCTTGTCTGGCAAGCTCAGAGGCTAATGATCATTAGACAAACGAGGCAAAGACAGACAGTTTTATGGCACTGCCTGTGCAAGAAACCGCAAACAAGGAGTGCCTGCTGGCCTTGAAGGCTGGAACAATAGAGCTAATGTTAATTGCAAGGCCTCATTTTTATTGCCTTGGCAGCTGGCCTAATACTGCCAGAGGCCCAGAGTGGGTGGCAGCACCCGTGTCTAATTAATCAATAAATTGTTTCAGTAGCTAATGAATCGCTAGCACATTGCAGCTGGAAGCCTCCTGGGCACCTTGTGGGAATCTGAGGATAGTCAGACCCAATGCAAAGGCAGTCTGTATTAGAGAGAGAATTTTTCTGTTCCATCCCCAGACTCTGCTGGCAGGGAGAGCCCAGGGATCTTGCAAAACCAGGTTTAGCAAAGTGGAATGCAAGTTCTAGCTTGTTTTGGACATGCTGTGCTGTGCTGTGCTGTGCTGTGCTGTGCAAGGCTGCAATGACACAAAACTACACTTGGAGGTGAACTGCCCTGGGGGAAAGGAAATGACTTCACTCTAGGAGGGCTCTATTGAAGTTTAAACATTATATATAGCTTCATTTCTTAGAGCTTTTCTCTCCAGGACAGTTCTGGTCTTTGGGGAGTTACTTTCTCTTAGCTCAGAGGGCAAATTTCACATTTAGTGCAAAGGTGGAGGCCCCAGGGGTGGCAGTCCCAGCAGGATAAAGCCTTATCTGGATTCACCCAGACAGAACACTGAAGGCTGGAGCTGCTGTAGCACAACTCACAGACTCCAGGGGAGGTGCCAAAGAAATGGCACAAATTGGGTAGAATTTGGGCATCTAGTGCTATGAAGAAGGAGATGGGAGCAGCTTTGCAGGAAGCCAGAAGGAAACCAAGTGTATTCAGCTGACAACTCTTCAGAAAGGCACCCCTTGGGAGGACAAGGTCCAATGGACACAAGCTGGTCGAGGAAAAGTTTAGGCTGGACATAAGGAAAAATTTATTTTCCATAAGGGTATCTAGAATCTGGAACACACTCCCAGCAGAGCTGGTGCAGTTGCCTTCCCTGGAAGTGTGCAATAGGAGGCTGGACAAGCACCTCGTTGAGCTCATTTGAACCCAATTACCTCCTGCCCATGGCAGGGGACCAGACTTGATGATCTTACACGTCCCTTCCAGTCCTTTTATTCTATGATTCTATGACATTAACAGCAGCCCTTGACTTCATGCCCAAGAGGCTTTGGCCCAAAAGGCACGGTCACGAGGCATCAATCCACTGACTTGAAAGCACTGGTTTCAGAGTTAATGAGCATGTTTTCAGACAAGATTCGTAGGCATGAACGCAGAGTCATGCCACACATCTGAAGTGACTAAGGGGCTTTGCTTAATTCCCATCCCCCAGGGCTGATCTTAGTGCTTATGGAGTCTGCCTGCCTCCTTTGCCCTGGGAGTGACACATCTCCCAGCCCAGCCAGAGCCCACTCTCTTGCCCTGCAGCAACAGCAGCTGCAGGTGCATGACTGACTAGTTCTGAGCTCCACTCCAGCCCAGGGATGCAAGGGTCTGGAGCCCCTCCAGCCCTGCTTGTCACACTGCTCAGGAGCCCTGTTGCTATTTCTTGTAGCTTTCATCAGAGCACGGGAGAGTGTGCCAAGCGCATCACCAGACACAGGCAGTGCCCATATCACTGCCCCAAAGGACTTGCAATCTCAGTGTGTCTGTGAAATGTGATGAGTGAGGGTGAGAAGCACAATGGAAGGGGAAGGTACCAAGTGAAATGTTATTAGAGAAGTCCTTGGGATCCTTTAGCAGTGAGGAGGCAGTCCCCTCCTTGGCAGTTACAGCCCAGGGGGATTAGTCTAGCCAGGGACAGATCCTGACAGTGGTTGTCCATCTATCCGACCTTCCACTCCCCTCTCTGCTGTGCAGCAGTTTAGTTCCAGCTGAAGCCTTCCCTCTGTTCCCATGCCAGGGTCCATTTGGGAAGGGAACCCTGTTGGGTTGATTTGCTCTTGTTGAATAATCAACTGCTTTCTCTTCAGCAGCTTTCATTCCCTGTGATTGACTGTTAATTAAATCTTTATTCTCTTCTGCTGACATCTGAGGCACTAGCCATAAAACACCAGCCATCTCTGAGCAGCACACAGGATTTTTCCATTTACTATTCCCTGAGCTCTCCCAGAGCAGGGGGACTGGACTGCCCACATCCCAAAGCCTCTGTGGCCAGACAGGTTCTTCTTACTGCTTATGGTAGGCTCCTGCTATGGCCCCCACCCTTATTACAGAGCATTCAAGAGGAACCAGCAGAGCCGCACTATGTGTCCTTGGGAATATCCTTGCTTTTCAGGAAGTCTGCAGCTTTCTGACAGGCAGCAGTGCCTGCCTTTTGGAAACCCAGACACAGGAGGCTGAGCTGCCATGAAAATAGCAGAACTGGAAGAACCAGAGGGAGACAAAATGACAGGGAAGAAAAACCTGACATCTGAAGTGTGTCCAGTGGTGTGAATATGTTGGGATGTATATTTTACAGTGGTAAGAGCCACCTACAGGCTGTTAGGTTTGGGTTCTAGCCCCGGCTCTGACAGTGATTTGTTGTGTGACTTCAGGAGAGTGATTGATTCAGAGTCTGTTTCCCTACCTAGCAGCGGGTGGGAGGCTGAGTCAATTGCTATTTGTGACACACTTTATAGGATGTATTAGTGGAAGGTACTACAGAAGTGCAAAGAGCTATTGTTTATACTATGAACAGGTTTTTCCTGCCTCTAAACACTAAATATAGGTGATCAAGACTGCCCATATGCAAGTGCAGGCCTAATTTAATTGCTTTGTTTGAATGCAAAAATTGAGCACCAGTAGCATATGTATAAAATGGTGTTTCTGGACATGAAAATCAGACTCGTAGAAAAGTAGCGCTGGAAGGGACTTTCAGAGCTCATCCAATCCAGTAGTTCCCAACCTTTTTTATAGTGCGGACCGGCAAACTCACTCAACGAATTTTGGTAGACCGGATATAGAAGCAGTCTAATTTACATATTTAATTTTTATGGTGGGGGCAGGTTGCGAGGATTGGATCAGGTTGGGGCATTACAGCCATGGGCATCAGGGGACCCTGCAGGGGAAGGGGCTATGCAGTTTGGTGGCCCAGGAGGACCTAGCTGGGGCCACCTGGGAAGAAGGGGCTCCGCTGCCTCCCCACCCTCTGCCCTGGGCATTTCCATGTCTGCACCACCCCCCCCTGCTCCCAGCCACGGGTGGAGCTGGGGGGTCCTGCCCGGCCTAGTGCAGGCCCTAGTATCTGCTGTGTGGGGGGTGCCTTGCCGGGCACAGCCATGGTGGTGAGAGCAGAATGGGGTGCACAGAGCCGGCTGCCCCACTGCTCAGCTTTAACCCGGGCAGACAGACAACTTAGCAGCCAACACTTCACAGCTGTGACCTGGTGGTTGGGAACCTCTGATCTAATCCAACCACCTGCTCTAGGCAGGATCATCTTTATCCCAATCATTCCATACAAGTCCTTACTTAACCTATTCCTTAAACTACCCAATCAACCCTGTTCCAAAATTACACGGCATATTGCCCAGAGGCACCAAAAACACCCTAACCTATCGTAGGTAAAGCAGGGGGACAAAGGCTGTCAGTGTCCAACCACTTCAAGGGTTTTTAGATGCAGGTTGTATGTGTTGCATTTACAATATTTTGGGGTGAAAAGTAGAGCTAGAGTTGTACAGACCTCTTTTGTGCACCACTGAAAAACCAAGCCACTACTTGCCAGCCCAAGAATATTTTTCCTTCCTTCTCCCTACTTTTTTCAGTGGCTGGCATTCATAATTGCTGACTCCATCTCAAATTGGTATCGCTTTGGCCTTTTTGTGTGACTTTATCCATCCCCTAGTGACAGGGAGTGAACTGAAGCTTCTTCAATTAAATGAATGCTAATGAGTTTCAGCACCATACACAAAGCCTGCACAGGCTGATGCTAAAATACATTGACAAGTAGTTATTAGAAATGTCGTGTTTTATGCAGAAAAAGCCATTCATTAATCCCCCACTGCCTGAGCAGTGAAGGCTGCTTAATCTCTTTCTGCAGAGGCCTCCCTGCTGCGTAACTCATGGGCAAAGTCTTATTTAGCTCCTTGTCTTGCAGTGCTGTATTTCTAAACCCCTCTCTGAGCTGAACTCCTTGTTTCCCATCTACTGCAGGAGAAGACGGGAACATTCCCTCTACTTCAGCTATATATCCTTGGGCTGACTTCACTGGCCATTCCTCCTAAGAAGTTTGGTCTGATTTGATACACCATATAGGATTCTTTGGGTGGACTTGGGCAGGGTCGAAGCCGGAAGTGGTCCATATGCTCATTCCCACCACTGATGTTCTCAGGAATTATTCTGCAACATCAGGACAGTGCTCATAAGAATTTGGCTTCTATCTTACATGTGAGTGATGGGAGGTGGTTGGAGCAGCAGATATGGCTGGTGTATGGCAAATCACGCCACTGAGATTTCACCATAGCAGCAAGAGTATAACTGCTTCTCTACCTCTGAGAGTTCATCTGGTTTCTGGGGTAGTTCCTTATGGGATGTCACCACTCAGTGAACAGAATGAGAATGAGGAGGGAAGGACATGTGGAAACATGTAACCAGTGTGTCTGAGATCAGAGGGGAGCATTTATTTGGAGCATTAATCCCCTGTGTGCTACATTGCATAGTGCTCAAAAGGTAGCTCTGAGCATTAACATCTATTTAAGACCATTCCTGGGCTTGGGAGTGCTGCTATAGGATGGGTTTTTTTCTAAAACAAATATTGAATGACATATGCCACAGGCAGCCACCGGTTGGAGTAGGAGAGAGAGAGCACCGTAGAGTGGTGGGTCAAGGAAATACACTAAAAACCATGGTGCTACTGAAAAGTGTTCAATTAAGACAAGGAGCTGGCTGTCCAGGCAGGTGTGACTGTATGAACCATGGCAATTGCCTAGCCCATGCCGGAGTGAGTAATAGGATCAGCAACTCAGTGGTCATGAATTAGGGTGTCTACACGTGAAGAGAAGGGAATGCCTCACATTTGAATGAGGATATGAATGTTGCAGAGCTACAAAGCCATGGCTCTGTACAGGGCCAGCTCTTCAACATTTCCTGGCTCCCACAGTAGCAAATACTCACAAAGGGACCTAATGCCTACCTTGATACTCGAGTTTCCTCTTCTCCAACTCAGCCTCAATCTGATCTAGCACCATTCCCAGCTCGCCGAGGATTTTCTTCAAGTAGTTCACATTGTCGTGTTCCAAGATCTTGGCCTAAATGAAAGCCAGAGATCTACAGTGAATGAGTGACACTGAAGCATCATGGAGCACGTGCTCTTTCCTGACCAATGCTTGTGGCACTAGAACATGAGTTCTATATTTATCTGTGTAAACAGTGGCTCTTGGCAGAGACCTGCTCAACTAAGGAAAGGGGCCTTCTATTTTAGCCTAAGTATAGTTCCTATTAGCTTAGCTAAAGTCAGATCCTAATCAAGGTGGTTTCCACTGAAGACCAACTCAGCCCAGCTCCAAAGAGCTCAGCAAAGGGCAGACAATTCCCATGTGAGACTTGTTCATCTTAGATCTTACCACTTTGGCCTGGAGGAAGCAATACCCAGATAAGAGCAGCTCAGCAGATACCTCTCTGGCTGAATCAGTAGGGTCTGCTGTGGGATCCCCTAACTGATCTGCTTCCTGCAGATTACATGGTTCCTAGGTAGAATCCCAGCTGCAATAACACGCAGGATTCCCTCACAGTGAGTCCAATCCCATTGATACAGACACAGGTATAATTTTCAAGGAAATAGCTCTTTAAAATGGACCTTATAAACCCAAATATTCTCCCAGGTTCTCAGTAAATATCCCAGTCCTAGCAATGGGTACCTGTGACTATACCATTCTCCCTCCTCTTCCTTGAAATAAAATGCGGCTATGAAGGCCTTACCATGAGTTTCTTCTGTTTGGAAAGATATGGCTCTGATAGCTGTGGTTCATCATCATGGTCCAGCTTCATCAGCTCTGTGCTGGCATTAACTAAATGTCCTGATGAGAGAAAGAAAGAGAGGCTGGGGAAGCTTTTGCATGCCCTCTCATAGTAGGTGGAAGGCTGCAGTCAACCAAGATGATGATGAACAGGCACTGTGTGAAAAAAGCCTGGCTATGAAAATATTATCTTCACCTCAGTTGCTGTGAGCCCTGGTGTTAACAGAGGTGACTGGAGTTTTAACCCTAAGAGTTGTACTACCTCAACACCAGAGCTGGATTTAGCTCAGCGTATAACTCACTTTTGAAGCTGTTTCTTGGTAGCAATGTTACATTTCCAGCTAGGGCAGACATGATTTAACTATGCACCAAATGGGGACAGGGCAAGAGGAGAAGTAGACTCAAGAGCTACAGTGTCCAGAGAGGAGATCTTGCGAGTTCTGGTGAAACTAGCAAGGCAGGTCCTCAGTAGTGTGATCTGGAGAGGCTCAGGGGGAAATCAATGGAACAATGTTAATTTACACCAGCAAGGGCCTTAATTTTACAGTAAAAAAAAAAAAAGACAACTCCAAAAGGGAAGAAGAAAAACCCTCAATTTTGACTGAGGGTAAATTTTAGTAAAACCCTCAATTTTGACTGAGGGTAAATTTTGATTCCAGATGGTTTGAAATGAGTCCTTTAAGGTATTCAATCACCTTGCAGTGCAGATCGTTTGTATATAAGGTGCTATGTGGACAGAAAAGAACTTACAAAGCACTCTGGAAAGCACTTTAATAATGTTTTATGTTCCATTACTATTAGTATTATTGCTCATTAATTGTATTACAGTAGCATGTAGGACTCCACTGTACTAGGTGCTACACAAACCCAAAGCAAAAAGTCAGTTGTTCCTTGCTTCAAAAAGCCTTCAATCTAAACATAAGCCAAGAGACAACAGATGAATACAGACACAGAAGACAAAGAAACAGAGATGTTGCTGATTAGTGTAATAGGCAGTGGTCTCCACAAAGCATTAGCCAATCCATATGGAGCCGATGGTTACTTCCCAGTTTGGAAGTTGATGGTTTTTGCAGTCTAGACTACACTGAACAAAACGGTGTTCTCACTTATACAGATGGTTTCAATACCACTACTCTAGATGTACAGCAGTGTGATTGAGAGCCAAATATGGCCTATTAATCATAACAGTGGATTCATCAGAACAATTGGTTCATCAGAGAGCAGGCTGGTTCAAACTAGAGGTGAGGACACTTTCCACTGTCAGCAAGAAGGAGAGGCAGATCTATTCTACCATGAAGGGGCCTGCTACCTCCATCCGCAGGAAGGATCAGGTGGCCAGCAGGAAGTATCAGGTGCATCCCTGTATGCCCCCCTGGCTTGAACCTGCCCTCCTTTGGCATCTATAGCTCCCAGTGAAACTAGTAGGGTTAGGGGATGTGGCAGGAACATAGGGGTTTTGTATAACAACAACTGCACTGTGTAGATGGCCAAGGGCCCCACCCCCTACTCTGACCCTGAGAGTTAGAGATGCAGAGTACTTTCAAGAGGTTGAAGGAGTTAATAACCCTTCAGGCTAGCCCATGAATAAAGTGATTCATACTGATTCCTCCTCCTTACCACCCTGCACCGCCCATAAATAATCATTGGTAATTATCACAACATCAGTAGCTCAGGAGGATGCAGGGCTAGTCTATAAATCGGCCTCTCACTTGCGCTTCATTCCCTGCACAGCCAGAGTGATTAACACCATTGGTGGCAAAACCACCCCATTGTTTGTCTGTTCTAAAGTGTGACCTTTACCCAACACAGCGCTGCAGGGGGAGGAATGGGCTGCAGACCAGAAGGAGTTTCCTTAGACATCCTCCTTACCCTGCTGGGAGGGAAATGTTGGACCTATGCAGGTCCCAGGGCAGATTTGGGTACAGTCAGCAGCCCGATGCCAAGGAATGGACCAGTGAAGGGAGTTGTGATCTGTTCTGATGCGTTGGCTTTGACCTCAAGGCACTGATAGTTGTGTATGGGGAGGCTAAGGCTGTAACAGCAGTGGGTGCTGCAAATCAGGATCGAGGTGATGGGTAAAGCTCTCCTTCCTCCTCTTCTCAAGGCAAGAATGGAGCAGTCAGCACATTTCCCCTTTACTTTGCTAAAGGCAGGTTCTGGGGTTACACTTGCAACTTATTCTCAACCATTCATGGTCCAGGGGAAGAGAAGTCATAATTTACCACGTAAAGAGTTACAGTTGACTGCCAGTGCCTTTCCCATGCCACCTCCCCAGTACTGAGTGTAGCAATACTTGAACCTCTGGAAGTCCAGGACTGCAGTTTGGCTACACTCTGGCCTTGCTGCGGTTCCTTACCTTCTACCTCTTTGAGCAGTGCCTGGGCCAAGGCCGGACACAGGCATAGGCAAACTGGGCAGCTGCCTGGGGCCTGGACAGAAAGGGGACCTGAAAATGGTACTTTTAAAATTATTATTATCATTATGTCTGGCGAAGGGGGGCCTGATACTAAAAGTTCACTCGGGGCCACCAGAAATCTAGATACATTGCTGGCCTGGGCCTGCCCCTGACAGATAAGGTGATACTCTATTTTCTTCTTGTAGAAAACATAAAACACTGTAAGGACACAGCACATGGAGTGGGGAAAGAAAATAGCCCATATCCCTGAAATAGCCCATATCTAGGTCAAACCTTGCATGAAGGCTGGGCTTGTGGGGACACAGACTGGCTCTGCCTGACCTATACTTGAACACTTCACCTTCTCTGCACAATTGAGCCTTGATGCAGATGTTACCATGTGTTGACCTTTGTTCTAAGGAGTCCCTCTGGAACCTGCATGAGCCCTGCCTAGGATGCCCTATTATGAATGCTACCAGGATGTTACAGGTCCCTACAGCAACAGCTGACTTTCATGCTATTCTGCTTGCACAACCCACGTAACTCAGCACCAAATCAAGGGGTTCATCTTTTCTTAGGTACTGCTCCTCTATCACAGTGTGAACTGAGGAGACCCACTGCAAGGGACCCTGCAACAATCACTGCAGCTGCCCCTAGCACAGGGCAGGGCAGGATTCTGGTTTGAGGCTGAGAGGTGTCCAAAAGAAAGCTACATTTCCCTTTTTGGTGTGTGCAGGTGGAGAGATGGGCTGTATCTCAGGAATCTTTTGTTCAGACTACCTTAAATTTGGGCCACAAGCCCAGCTCTGCATCCCCATGTGGCACAGCAATTTCCAAGAAATCATAATAAGCATTTGCATTTTAAAGCACTTACCAGCTGTTAAACAGTCAGTTTAGTGATAGCTCTGCAACAAAAGGGGCAAGTTCTGTAATGGACTCCAAGCAGATCCATCTCAACCCAGTGGGTTTCAAATACTTTTAAACTCTTCATTTCCATCCCTGGATCCTATTCAATCTGCCAGCACACAGTTTTTTTCAAGCTTTCCCGAACACTTGCTGCTGCACATCACGGTGCCTGCAGCTTCATCTCTAGCAGATCAATAGATTGTGTCAGGTTCCTTTAACTGTCCAGCTCTCATTTGCCATGTGCATACAAAGCAGCCATTGCAGGGACACTGATAGAGCTGAGCAAATACTTTACTGATTGCAAAGGTTCCCTTGGAAATTCTGTATCTCTCCCTCCTAAGCCAAGAGTAATCATTCAGTGCTGCAGTGAGAAGCTCTCCCTCTAATGAGTGATGTCCCAGGCACAGAGTTTGGAATCAGAATGGTAATGACTTGAAAGCATTCAGTGGTGTGTTTTTTTGCATCCATGTGGAAACTGTACAACATGAAAAAGAAAGAAGCCAGACTCAACAGCGACATATTTTCTAAGCCTTTGCAAGAAACACAACTTCATTCCCCGAGGACTAAACATCTACAGTCCCCTGACTACTACACACAACTCCAAATATGCTGCACAGCTATGCAGAAGAACTTCAGAGAAAATTAGAAATCATCTACTTCACCTACTCTACTCCAAAAGAGACCAGCTCAGGAAGGAAATCGTCATACACTACAACAACTTAAAAGATAGAAATCCATGCATGTTCTCTGACAATATACAGTGGATACAAAGGGACTATGAAAAACTTTCTACAGCATTCATCCTACATCAAAAGAAGAAATGGAACAAATTACTCCAAGAACAAGCTCCCCAGCCACAAAACAACCATCAGAGGAACAACACCAACACCTTACGACCTTCCA
>NW_005841865.1:2845467-2865683 GCF_000455745.1 Alligator sinensis
CCCTCCCTTGAACCTGTACGGAAAATCCTCAAAAAATTGCAACCCATATTAGAAAAATACCCTATTCTTAAAAAGATCTTCCCAGAGCCACCCATCCTAGCCTTCAAACAAGCACCGAACCTCACCACCCTCATCACCAGAAGCAAACTTTCTCAAGCCCAGAACACACCAAAAGGACCCAGACCGTGCCAGGACAAGAAATGCAAAACCTGCCAACACATCTCCACCACCCCCACTAGTACTACACCCCACAACAGAGCCATCAGCATCCCAGGATCTTACAGCTGCACCTCCAGAAATGTAATATACCTCATCCAATGCACCAAATGCCCTGATGGAAGGTATGTAGGAGAGACCAGACAACAACTGTGCACCATAACGAACGCACACCGGAAATCTATCAAAGACAGAAATACCCAATTACCGGTGGGGGCACATTTCTCACAGGAGGGCCACTCTCTCTCCAATCTCTCAGCCCTGATCCTCAAGGGAAACTTGCACAACACTTCCCAGAGACGAGCCTACGAGCTCCATTTCATCAACCTCCTGGATACTAGAGATCAAGGACTAAACATAGACATTGGATTTTTGATACATTATAATCTGCCTGGCAACTGACTCCCCCGCCCAGCCCAGCCCAGCCCAGCCCAGCCCCTGGCTTCTTTACTTTTCATTCCATCCAGGAAGAGCACACACCGACTGCTGACACTTCCTTAGCCTGACGAAGGGTTTTTGAACCCGAAAGCTTGCTTAATAACTATTCTCCAACCATTTGGGTTGGTCTAATAAAAGATATCAAATTCACCCAAGGAACCTTGTCTGCTCACACACACACTCTGTCCTTTCTGTTTTTCTGTCCCATTGGTACTAAGCCTCTTGACAAGGGAGCAATTTGTTTGCTCCAGCCCAAAAAGCCCCACACTGCCCTTCCACTTCTGTCAGGTTCTAGTTGTGAGCTCTGCCTGAGAATACCAGTTAGGCACACATCAGTAAGGAAATGCTCTGCTGCCTTCCCTGTGTAAAGCTGTTGCTCCCCAGCAACATGGTTGTTGACTATTCACATATACCCAGCAAAGGGCAAAGAGGACAGTCTTCATGAACAGTAGGATGGTAAGTGTTTGGGACAGGAAGTGTCTCTACTGTTCTGCATCTGGGCAGTGCCCAGTAACAGGATGCCCTGGCCCATCAGTGGCCTCTTAGGCACTACCACACTAGAAATAAATAATAATGATCAATTAAGATATATTTACACTGCATTCCTGGTGGTCCCAGAGATGGCTGTTTCAAGCATGCCATATCCACCGGCTCCCGATCATGTACCTCACCAGAAATGGGGGTGAAGCTGTGGATGTATGGGGTGTGTTCAAATGTGATCCTCCTAGGCTGACCATCTTTTCAAAATGGAAAAGCAAGACACATGCTGCCGCCCCCCACAACCTTCCCCTCCCCTCCCACCGGTGATATGGCCAGAGCAGAGCAAAGCGGAGCAGTAAAGGATGCAAACTGGCATCTGTGGGCTCAGGGCTCCCCACCCTGTTGCCCTTCCCCCAGGAGCCTTGTGCTGGCTGAGCACCCCCTGCCCACCCAGCAGCAGTGGGGGGCAAAACTCCACACTACTGCCCCCACTGCCACTGGATGGAGGGAGGGCACCTCGCCATGGCTGGAACTCTGCCAGTTTGCAAGGAGAAACCCACCATTTCCTGTGTTTTTCCATGGTGAATGGAAAACCCAGATCCCTGCATGATAGTGTGAATCTGGGACAAATACTGTCCCTGAGTCATGCAGCCTGGGACCGGGACTTGACGTTCCTATTTCAGGACTGTCCCCCCCAATTAGGGATAGGTGGTCATTCTAATTCCTCCCAGGGGTGATGCATAGAGTGCGCATGTGAGTGCACATGCACCCCCTGAGCATGGTGTTGCACCCCCTACAAAAAGACTCTGTTGACAGTGGGCACTCGCCACCCCCTTCACCCCTCCGCTACTGACACCGCCAGCAGTGTCTGTGGGTAGCTGCCGACCCCTGGTCAGCACTCGCCACCCTCCACCGCCAGCAGTGCCAGCAGCATCTGTGGGAGCTCCCGCTTACCACCGACGCGCTCACACCACCGCCATGCTCCTGCCGCTGCTGTGCCCCCCCAGCTGCTGGGGGCATGCGTTGTTCATGATTCCTCCCTTAGGCTGCTTGGCACTCAGGGTAGACAGACCCTGAATGAGTATGTGGAAGACAACACGAGATGAAGCGGAGAAACTTGTTTGACTACTGAAAAAGGCTGCTATGTGGGTAAGTAGGCCTGATAGGTAAAATCACAGAACAGGGTTGAAAGGGACTTCAGGGGTCCTCTAGTCCAGCTCCCTGGACAGAGGTCTTATTTGCTGTTGCCTTTGGTAAAAGGCAGTAATATATGTGTGTGTGTGTGTGTGTGTGTGTGTGTGTGTGTGTGTGTGTGTACACCCACACGTGTGCATGTGTGCACATGCACACACATATACACACACACAATCTAGATTTCAAATGTCTTGACATACGGAACTAGTGTAGGAAAACAATAAGACCACCTCATCTGCTGATCATTAGGAGTGCTTGTGAGGAAACTCAATAGGAAAGGAGGTAACTGGGGATCCATAGGAAAAGAAGATGGGTAAAATGGAAAAAGCATCTAAAACTTGAGAGAGGCCCCAGGAATGTGACATAATGCACCTGACTCTGGGTGAATCTCTGCAGGAGTATAAACCTGTTTCTATTCTTCCTAGTGGCTCAAAACGGGGCTTGGCTGTGTCTAAGTGTTAGAGATCTCTGTAAGAGATGCCAGCATCAGCCTGGGATGACTGCCAGGAGTAGGTTACATTAACTCGAGGCCTTGAAACTGCAAAACTCCTCATTTGCCATTTAGAGTTCTCAAATGATCCCTTTTTAAAAAACAGCTTTTCATTCGCAGAAACCTGCCTGCCAAACTGCCAGCACGTCGCCTTTCTCACTCAAGAGGAGGGTGTAATGACTCTCTGCTGTCACGTGCATGCTGTGTCTCTTGGGATAAATCCTGGTCCTATTGAAGTCAATGGCAAAGCTTGTCTTGACTTTACTGGGGTGAGAATTTTACCTTCTGGGATTCTCACTGCAATTCTAGCTGCTTCACTGCACTTGCAGGCAAAGGGGGAAAACCAGTCCACTGGCAGCAAACCTCATCTATCACGGGACAATATAGTAGCATATATGAGGCTGCTTAACTTGGCATGCAAAGCCCCTGGCATTTCAGGAGAAGAAAATCTCTGAAATGAAGCGTGAGTCAAGAGTCAACCATGCATCAGATGTTAAACGAAAATAACAGAAGAGAGTCCCAGCAGGAGCATGAACCAAGGCAAGAACAGATCGGTCTGGACTGTGGGCCTTGAGAAAATGATTCCAGCTAAAAGAACTAGTCAGGATGTATGATGTATGACCTTCAACAAATAAGAAGAGAAAGTGCAACTCATTAAATGCTATGCAGATGTAAACAGACTGATGCAATAAATTGGCTAAGAGAATGCTCCATGGAGGGTGGGGGAGTATGTAAGGCATGTGACCATTGCATGGTGGGTTGGTTAAAGGAGGCCTAGAGGAGCTGTAGAAAGAGAGATTGGCAAAAAAAGTCATAATGAAGCCAAGCATTGTAGACAAAGCAGTTCTAAAGCAGTCTCTTCAGAAAGCCTGTTGAATGCAGTGTGCTCTAGGGAAAGTGATATGTAGCTTTGCTGACATGTGCTTGCTTACACCAGGTTGGAAATAGCATCTAGTAGTGGTGTGTGTAGATGGAATGGGGGCCCTAAATTGAAGTGCTGGGTTTTAAAAAACACCACTTCAATTTAGGGCTGATTAAACCCCCATGTCATGCACACACCCCGCTGACTTACCTGCCTCTCCGATGGGGAGGGAGGGGCTGCCAGTGGGCAGAGAGGTCCCTGGGCTGCAGGGGTTGGGGGCCTGGTGCTTCCCTCCATGGTGCTTCCCTCCACAGCAGCAGCGGGCCCCCCCACCAGGCGGCACCCACCCACAGGCATCTGGCTTGGGTGGTCCCGGGGACAGTGCAGCCATGGAGGGAAGCACCGGGGCCCTGCGCAGCTCAGGCAGGCAGGCTCCAGGGGGGAGTCAAAGGAGTTTTAGTTTGCTGCACCCCAAGTTATTTAAGGTGCCGAGTTTCCTACAGCAGCTGGAATTAACGTGCAATACACTGCTGAGGCATGCAAACACCGACACCATTAAAGTGGTGCAAAAGCACTTAGCCCGCTTTAAAGTGTTGCGCGCACACCTCTCGTTTCATCCACACACAGCCTAGGCTCTACAACGGGGGTGGGCAGAATCAGGCTCACCAAGTGATTTTATCCAGTCCGCAGTGGGTTCCTCAGCCCTGCCCGGCCCACACACGGTGGGCAGCCTGGGCATACATAAGCAGTCCCACTGTCCCCAGGCGCACAATGGGGCTGGGTGGCATGGTGGCCAGACTCACTTCCTGGCAACCCTGTAGCAGCAGCTCCTTCCAGCTGCTGCTGCCAGTCTCTGCCACCACAACCTGGCCTCACTGCCCAGGCACCCCAGCCTGTCCACCTTGCACCCACTGCTGGGGGCACCTGATGGAGTGGGTGGGTGGTGTCTCCATGGAGACTGGCCCAGGACTGACTCAGGCAGGGCACGCTTGGTCGGGTGGCCATGGCTGCGCATGGAGCAGCATCCTGGAGCAAGATGGGCAGGTAGGGCTGGGACTGGGATTGTGGGGCAGTGATAACATGGGCCCAAGGCAGAGCTGTAATCTGCTCCGTGCATGCCGCTGCCTGCAGTCCTGACTCTGATCCTGATCCCGGCCCCACCCTTCTGTCCTACACCCAGATGCCGCTCCCTTCCCGCCCATGGCCCCCTCCCATCTGCCCAGCCAAGTACACCCTGTTTCCATGGGTCCCGAGCCAGTGTCCCTGGAGACCCCATCATCACAGTGTGGTGGCAGTGTGGGGCCAGTGTGGGGCTCTGTCCTAAGGCCCCAGGGCCGAGCCGCTTGGGGAGTTTTGGTGAGCTGTTGTGGGGTGGTGGGGGCCAAGTGCTGACCTGGCCCACAACAGCTCACCAAAACTCCCTAAGTGGTCCTCTAGCCCAAATAATTACCCACCCCTGCTCTACAAGGTCTGTGTTATAAAGACACTGCCCAGGAAAGCCCCCTTCCCTTCCCTTGCCAACCCTGGGTAGTGACACACGTAAATATGGCCACAGTTATTCAAGGCTGGGGTATTTGAAAGACAGCTTGGGTCAAAACCCACTGCCTGGATTATGTCCAGGAAAGTCACTGGATTTCCAGTGCAAGAGAAAATGGAATTTGGCTCCAAGTTATTGTATTATGTGGCCTATTGACACTGAATCAGTAGGAATAATTAAGACATGCACTCAACAGGTCTGGGTAAAACCATATCCCTGTCCTTGTCCCTTGTCCACCCTTCCTTTGTTTTCTTATAATCTCTTGTTGTATCTTGCTGTAAATTAGACTGAGATGTCTTCTGGGGCCAAGTTCTCTGTATGTTTCTACAGCAGCAAGTACAGTCCTGTCTGGTGCTATTGCAGGAAATGATAGTAATATACATAGCTGGGCTAGATTCTCCCTACTAAGATTGCTGTTACCATTTGTCCTTGGACCTGACTACCCTGGGTGACCTCAACACAACATGCATGGCTGCAATCCAACTGTCTCCTCTGACCTCTGTATTAAGACAGCAGCTTAAGATGTTGGTACCAACAACACAGCTGCAGAGTGAAGTACCATTAATAGATGTGCCCAGCTCTTGCAAAACCCCTCCTTTAAAACAGTTCGGGAAAGAAGCCACCAAGTCTGCTTCTCTGGGCCATAAACTGTTTTTCTGTACCTTGGCATTGCTCGGTGGTAATAAAGTGAGTCAGAAAGGAGCATGGGAGGGTATGGAACTCAGTAACAACAGTGTTTTGTGCACTGGAAATAGCTGTATCTGAATCACTGCACTTATTGGAGGCAGGATGATCTGGACAGAAGCAACCACATGTTCAGAAAGAGGGTCCTGCCTAATTGAATCTTTATATTTGCATGTTTGTTTAGATACAGTGATTATTGGCTAAATGATTTTCTTAATTACCTCAGGGTAAACATAGAATAACCTCATTAAAGTTGTATTTAGTTCTCACAGAGCTGTGTCCCTGCATGGAAAGGCACTTTATGCTTCCTTGCTTCTTCATGCCCCACCTCTCTCTTTCATTTCACTCCCAAAGGACAGAATATTCCTGTGTTTCCCAACAGTTCTGCCATAAAGCATCAGCTTGTCCCTTTCCAGTGTAAACGTCATCAGCTTGGGCTCTCACCTGTTAACTTTTTTTTTCTGGATTGAAATTAACTCCACTGAGAGCAGAATTTAGTCCGGTGTGTTTGAATCAGTTATTTGCATCAGGAGTCTGTGCTCCTGCACTTGCTCATACAGTCTGTGTGTTTAAAGCACATCTTGGGGATGAAAAGCAGGTGGAAAGTTCCTATGACACCATGAAGGAACTTCAAGAAGGATAGAAAAGAGAAGATTTTGAAGTCCCAGGAAGAGGAGGTGAGGGCACCGAGGCACTCATGGTCAGGCAGAGATGGGAAGCTCATATGAGGACAGCCTGTGAAATATGAGCCCAGCCTGACTTTCAGATCCCAGGCTGCACTTGCAGAAGGTAAAAATGTTTGCTCTTCTAACTGGAGCCATTTTGCTCCAGAGTTACTGAGAGACAAGACACATGTCATTCTGACAAAGTCACTTTCCAGATTTGAACTACACTTTACGAGGAATCTTTGCCACTGAGTTAAATTAAGCATTGTCAATCTTTCATGAATGCTCGAAGGTCAAGTACAGTGTCTTATGCCGATTCATCCCGTGTTTGTAATTCAATCCCTGGACAGTCTTCCTCTTATAACCTTTAAATGATTGAAAATAATATTTTAAAAAGCTCAGTGGTAGGTAGGGGAAGAAAGAGAGTGAAAAAAACCAGGGAGAGTGAGAGTGGTGAGAAACAAGGAGAGTGAGAGTAGATGAATGAGTCCATGAAAAAGAGCAGGCAGCAAAAGAAAGTGTAGATGAGAAGGAGAGAGATCTAATGACAGAAATTAAGAGGATGGGGGAAAAAAACACACTATGATTTGGTGGCACATGAATTCCACTGTGAAGTTTAACCTTCTGCTGCAAACCTGAAAACATTTGTTTTCATTCTTCATCTAAATGAGAGGTTAAGAGCTGAACTAGTGATGAAGTATTCAGGTCAGGTGAAACACTGAAGTTTTCAGTTTTGACTGTTTAAATATTTTTTTTGTTGAAAATAAAATTCATGAAATGGAAAGCCCTTTCAAAATGAAAAATCAAAGCATCCCATTCTGGGAACATCAAAACAGAATGCATCAACATTTCCAAATGCTTTGGTTTGGGAAACACAATGTTATCAAAATGAACTTTGTTCCCACAGAAAGTTCTGATGCCAATGAAATAGCATTTTCCACTGGAAAATGTTTCTTGGGAAAAAATTGGACCAATTGCAGCTGTAACCCCTGAGGAATGGTTAAAAGCTGATTCACAGAAGTGGAGAAAGACTCTGATTTTCAAAATGGTGGAAAGATTTTCATTGTTTCAAGAGACCCATTTTCCACTCTAGGGAGGGGAACAGTGTAAAATGTGGTTGACCGCATAAATGAGGAACTTGGACAGAAAGGCTTTGAACTAATGAGAATGAACATTAGGAGCTGAGTTCCCTGGAAAGACAAAGTAATATGTAGGATGGAGTCCAAGTAGCATCAGACATTTGCTCTCAAGGATGCCAAGACACAGCACGGGGGGTCAGATTGCTTTTTGGGCCTCCCTAAACTATCTCCTGGTCATCACAGAAAAGAGTCTCTTTATTATTATCTCCTGGACCCAACACAGATCTGCTTGTGCAGGCACTGAGGGAAGGTTGAAGCTGTTCAAGGTGGGGTTTGGTCACGTGATGTGCAGGAGACCTGGAGAGAAGAAGGGCTGCTATCTGTGTCTGCTCTGCCTTAGGGTTATCAAATGAAGATCCACAGCAGCCTGTTGCTGTGGAGGTTGCATAAATAAACACATAAATAAGTAGATAGATGTCATGCACTACTGCGCTGTTGACTAACCCTTGGCAGCCCTGCTAAAATTAGCCACTTACTGCGGATCTCAGCTGTAGCGTACTTTGGAATCATGGAGTCCATGGTGAGCTCAGGGTGGAGGATGCAGCCATGAGTGTAGGCATCCATTGGCAGCGAGTCCAGGATCTCTCTGTACTGCATCACTCTGGAGTGAAGAAGGCTCCCCGGTTCAGGGATCAGCTGGGCGACATTTTCTGAAATGCAGAAGCACATGGCAGCATGGGTTACCGTAAACAGTAGCAGCCTGTCCCCATCTGGCTTGATTGTCTTTGGGCCATGGGCTGGTAAAGATTCATCTGGAGTGGCTTTTATTAGTTCCTGTTTTATGACACCACTTCATGCCTAGCCGGTGCCAATTCTGATAGGAGATGGGAATAGCCATGAAACTATCAGTTCAAATGGTTTCCCAGAAAGTTGAAGTTCAAGTGAAGTGACCCCAGGGATCAAATCCAAGTCATCTTGTCAGTCAAGTAATCCTGCTCTGGGATCTGCTGTCCCTGCTTGCATAATGACTGTGTGCCTTGCTCATGTACAGTGCGCTGCACATGGAGCATGACAGTTCAGTGCCTGGTTTCCATAGTTAGTGTGTACTTTGGAGCTGCCACTGGGTTTCTGGTAGTTGTTTCATTCAAACAACAGGGGCTCCATTTTTTTCCTAGCAAAAAACACTGAACTCAAAGCATCTCTCTGCATCTGCGGGGTATTTTCTCAGTCCTCTGCATATGTAGGCAGCAGACATATTTTACAGTGCTCTCTATTCCAGGTAGAATCTCTCGGCTAATCAGTACCCTTGCCTTGGACAAGTGCCACTTCTGAGCCAATATGTCTGCTTTAGCTTTATGCTAATGTTTGCATTGTCCAACACCCAGAGTCATAACACTTAATAATAACCACAATATTTGGCACTTACATAGAGCTTTACATCTTCATATTTCGGCACAATAGATACCAAAAGAGCAGCTGGGGCTGCGTTATGTATTGTGTCATCACCCCAGCTCTGACAACACTCTGCTTGCTGGCTCCTTCACTGACAAATTTTAAGATCCTTTTCTTATAAAAAAAAAAAAAAAATGCAGGTTTTTTGCCTGGTTTTCAAATTTGTCATGGGCTAGACTGTTTGCACTGGCATGCATTCACAGGTAATTACTGTGAATGCATATGCAATCACATGCAAATAGACATGCTGTTCCCTCTTGATATTGTGTGCACGGATTAGGCACACAGTTGAACATGCATCTTTGCCTGCAGGCCTTTGCTTCTGGGGTTTTTTTGGAAATCAGTCTTTCAGAGCCTGAAACTTCCATCTGTGGGAAAGGTTCAACCCTTGAGCACCTCACCAAAAAAAACATGTTTGTCTTCCCTCTGAGGGGAAAAAAGGATTCCCATTTTGCAGCTGGAAAATGAAGCCCAGAGAGATGAAGGTTCTGAAGAACCTAACAAGTTAAGGGACCCACTGAATCCATGGTGGTTGGTACCAGTTATCTTGGGCATCCTAAGTGCCTTTGCCAGGCCCTGACAGAAAGACTGGCAGAGCCAGGAATCAGGCTGAGATCTCCTGAGCGCCAATTCAGTGCAGTAACCATAAGGCCACTGCTCCTCTGCAGTCTGGAAATAGTTCCTAAGCTAGTTGTGGTTCCTCCAGCTTTTGTTTCGATATTTAGTAACTTCACCATTTATGGGTTTGTTTCTGCTGGTTCTTTCCACATGGGTAATACAAGCTTCAGGTGACAGTTTGTGTCACTCATTTTATTATATAGAATCATAAATAATTGGTGTTGGAAGGGACCTCAGTAGGTCATCTAGTCCAACCCCCTGCATTGCTAAAAATACTGAAAGGAGGATGCCAGAATAAGGAATGTTTTCCCCCCGCCCCTGATAATATCTGGGCTGTTTTTATAGACAGACAAATGTTTATGGCTTTTGCAGATAGCTTCTAATAGGCAATGAGTGAATTTACCACAGGGGACTCTGTTAGCCCATGTTGTCCATATGCTGTCTGCAGTGCAGAGCTGACTTCCCAAGTTTCAATGAGCCTGTGTCTTGATCTGGGTTAAAGTAATTATCTACAGAGAGATTTTGTTGACATTGGCTATTGGTTCTTCTTAATTAAGGACTTGAGCTGACAGTCCTGCTAATGGCATGTAGCTCTATTGAAATCAATAGGAAAAAACTGCAGGATCAGACCTGAAATGTCTTTTTATCAAAGTGGTAGCATTGGCCAATTATTCTGGTACAGGCCATGTAGCAGCTGCCAGTACCTACAGAGTAATTTCCATCTGGACACAGCACCAGTGAACTGGCAGGGCTGGTTGTTGCCTTGCAAACCTTAATACTTCTGAATGCGGGATTCTCAACAGCTAACTAAAGGGCTGGGTTTGTGCCTGCCCCTTCTCATGTAAAACTCACTGTGGATACCAGCATGGCTCTGTGGCACCAGCACATACTTGTATACCTGTATAAGGGGGCCTCAAGGGCTCCTTTCAGTGTTTTCTCAGCTCTTCTTTCAGCAAACTCACACTGAATTCTATGGGAATGTCTGAACCCAGGACCCGGACCAGGGCTCTCTCTATAGTACGCCTTCACACTGGAAAGAGGATCAGGCTTAGGAAGGAAATAGGAGCAGGTAGCACATCAAAAGTGCTCTGTATCATGGAGCACAGATCAGATACTAGCTAATTAGACTTCTCAGCCTCCCTGTGAGGTGGACTGGGTAAGTGCCACTAGCAGCAAGGAGACAGGCTTGTCTTGAGACGTAGGTGAACTGCCTCTTCCACAGAAGTCTATAAATCTAGACTGTATAAAGAACTCGTAAACGTGCTGGAGGGAACAATTATGCCTTGGCCCCCAGGGATGGATCCAGATGGAGCTAAATGAGGCATCTCCATCCCCGGTTTCCCTGAGTTGATTACATTAAAGCTATTCAGGTTGAATTGGGCTCCAGCACTGCTGCGGCTTGAGCTGATGTGAGAAATTTTTGTGGGTGCTAAGGACACTGTTTTGGGGCTGACGGCCCCTCAGGAGCTGTTTGTTGATTTCTGTGCTGCTTCTGTACCAAAAGCAAAGGAGCAGATCCCAGCCCAGAACTGGGGCTTTTCATTGAGAGAAACCACCCACTGAATGAAATAATAATAATGAACCTGTAGTGTACACACTCCTTCCATGTGGCTCCTGGCCAGTATCCTATCAGTTCATGCTGAGCTTCCAGTGCTGGAATCCAACACATTCAGAACAGCTGTCTCTTTGAGCAAGGGTATTCAGTGACTACATCCTTCAGCTGGTGTTGGAGGCATTAGCTCACTAAAATAGCTCTTACTCCACCTTTTGCACACTGAATCAGCTTTATGTGATTGGCCTGAATGCTGCTGATGCTATGGCATATGTAACCTTTGCTGGTAACTAATGGAGCTAAATTACGCTTCAAACCTTGGATAAAATGAAGCCCTGTAAGAATTTATTGTAAAGGGCATTTGCAGGAATGGCATTTTTATGGAGTGAGTGCCTTATTTCATCTTCAAAGATCTGGCTTTGCTGCAATCCTCTCTATGGCTAATGTAGTCTGGAGATTATTGTGAAGTTTGTTAATATAGCTAATACCACTGACCCTCCCAGCTGAGTCTGCCTAACCTTCCCAGGTACCTTCACAGTAGCACTTCTCGGGGAAGTGTATTATTAACTGAATTACAAAAAAGCCCCACATACTTCTAGGTGAGCAGCTGTTCACACAAGGGGTGCAACTCTGGCAGGTGCAGAGTATACATTCATTGTGGAAACTAGGCACTGAAGCATCACTGTGGTGTGGGTGCTAAGGTGCATGGTTTCATAGATGTTAGGGGCTAGAAGGGACCCTGCAGATCATCGGGTCCAGCCCCCCTGCACTTGGGCAGGAAAGACTGCTGGTTGACAGCCTGGAGGTCACAAGTTTGTAGGCCATAGCAAAAGTGCTCATGGCACCACCTTGTCAGATTCCAACAAATCTGGCTAAATACCTTGTCACAAAGTTATAAATACCTTGCCATAAGGACACAAAAAGGAGGACTGTGATGAAGCATGCTATTTAAGGCCAGCAGAGAAAAATCATTGCAAACTGGGGGAGGCTCGTTAAAAAGAAAATTCTTCAACTTTTTGGGAGGTCACAAAGCAAACATTTTAATTTCCAGTATCCACAATAAAAGAAAAATATTCAGGTTGAGCCATTTCACGTTTTAAGCAACTCGCTCAAAAATGTGAAGAGGACACAGTAGACCTGACTGCCTGGCCCAGGAGATCCCCTTCAGCCCCTCACTCCTATGTCCTATGAAAATGAAGCATTTATTTTTTCAATTTGCTTATTTATTTGGGGAAGGAAAGAAAACTTTTCTGAAGCCATGGAACTATATGTGCAACCATAAGCACATATTTAATATGAAAAGTAATGCTACTGCTCAGTAGTCACCTATGAACCGGGATCCCTTTCAGCTAAACACAGATGTTTTATGCCTTCAATAATCTCATCATCATTACAGTATCTGAAGAAGTAAGCTTGTTGTTTATGAAAGCTTGTGTCTCTCTGAATTAGCCTATAAGGTACCACTGCTCTGCCAACTGCCCAAAATACGAGTGAATTTTCAGGTAATGCGTCTGCAACTTCAACATACAATTGTGCATATGTTTCAAAAAGTCACGTCTATAATATCATTAGAGCTGACATAACTTCTCGGTCTCTCCCTTCTAACCTTTGTCTGGGGACTCCCAAGATCTATAAATATCTATCTTTGGGAGCTGTTTCATCTGAAAGGCTTAGTTGATGCCTCTTGCTAGTGACAGGCTGCTATCACATATGCTAGGCTACCTTCTGCCTGCATTTTTGTATGTGTAACCCTAATGGAGAGTAGACCATGTAAAATCATACACATACAGTGGCACTGTGGGGATTTAAAATAAAGGGGAATTGCAAGAATGAAACAGATAACAGCTCATGGCTGTGGCCTGTCATTGGACAATTCTGGGCTGCTTTCTGGTACAAAAGCAATAACCCCCTTTCAGGAGGAGCTGGGAGGGGGCAGCAAGGTCTCCCTCTACATCTGTTTGTGAAGCTCTGGGGATTCAACAGAGGCCAGCCCATTCTGCTAAACCCAAATTAAAGCCTCACTGTCAGTGGAGAAATGTTCTGCATCTGAATATCAGCTCTGGAAGAAAGGAGCTGGGTTCTGGGAGAGGACAGAAGCTAAGCTTCCAAATTGCCCTTGTTTGGAATCTATTTTAAGGCAAGTTCTGACATTTCTCCCCTCCTGAGGTGACAGGTTTTGTGATGCCACAGTTAGACTTCCCCCTCCTGCTTTTGAAGTGTTCCAGCTTGATTGTCCTGGTCTGACAGCCCTGAACTTGCTAGCTCTGAAAAATGAGGGAAACCACTGAAAAAAGAAATTTTGGGGAAGTGCTGGAGACCTGTCACCTGCAGCTCTCACCTCACACCCTGGTTCACAGCACTCTGGGGTGTGACACTTTGGCCAGGTGTCAGGGGGAGGGCAGGGGCCCTGCCACTAACCAGGCTACCTCTGAGTAAAGCAAAAGATTCACCCTCCAGCACCAGAAATCCCAATTTGTTCCCCAACAGTAGATTCACCCAAAACCAAAAATACATACCCTCATTTCTCAGCTGACACCTATCTTGGGCATCCCATGACAGCTGCCACTCGCATCTTTTTTTTTTTTTCCAAACTGATGATTTACAAACGGGTCCTCAGGCAGGAATCGGGGCTGCAATGCGGACTCAACAGCTCACCACAGGTGCGATTTCTCTTTCTACACACATCTAAGGAGAAGAGCTGCAGGCTTCTGGGCAAGTTGGAGCCCTGTGCTGCTGACCTTTGGCAGGCCATTAAATCTCTTTATGTGCACTGCAGTCAAAGCCAAAGCTGCTCAGTGAAGGTCAACTGCCTGAGTGTTCACCCAGCTTTTTGGGCAGGCTTTGCACCCTGCACTGACTTCCATTCTATGCCTATGCTGCTGCCAGTACCCAAACTAGCCTGGGTTTGTCTACATGACCTGTGCTCATAGCAGTGGCGATACACCCTAAGCCAACTGCATGGGGTCTTGGTGCCCTTCCCTCCTAGGCATCATACTCCAGCTTCCAGAGGGGACAGCCTGACACAGTCAGACGTTCTCCAGGTTAGGTTCTCACACTTCGCCCTGTCTCAGACCAGTGTTAAGCACAACATCTTAGTGACTCTGCCTCCAAGCGAAGAGAGGTGGACATGCTTGTCAGTATTTATATAAAGCCAGAGATGTGCATGGTGTTTTGCATGATGGGGTATTCATAAGGACAAAGCCCTTGCCCTTAAGTGTGATAATCTAGAGATGAGAATAGCAGGAGGAGAATTAAACATGAGGCAAGGAAACGAGAGGGTTAATGGATGTGAGAATAATGAAATCATGCTTAGGATGTTAATAAGTGAATCTTTAGAGCTGAGTGCCATGCACAGGATTAGCACAGCTCTCACTCAGAGACTGATCCCTGTTACCACTCCATAAACATTTTCAGTAAAAGCTTTATCAAATGCATAACTGTAAGACACCAGCATATGAAATCAGTCACCCTGCCCAGCTGCGCGTGGACACTGGTGTCTCAAAGCAGCTTGGCGGCAGGACAGGAACTTCTGAATCCTTCCGGGTCAGTGACAAAACTCTGCAGTTCTGTTATGTTTAAGTAAAACTGAGCAAAACCCATGGTTGGCTTTGATTTTGTCAAACCTCATGGGCATGCCTTTGGTTTTACTAAACCTCAACCCCTGGCTGGTTCAGAGCTGTAGAGTTTGTAGGGGAGGGAGGGGTGATATTTTTTCCAGTTCTTCTCCATCTCACTGTGCAGATGCTCTCATCATGAGGATGCATATAAAGGGTCAAGGGTGTCTGCCTTGGAGATGGGGCGGGAATTGGAAGAAGAGTCTAAAACTGGAAGCAAAGTCAAAAAGCATCTCTCTCTCTCTCTCTCTCTCTCTCTCTCTCTCTCTCTCTCAAAAGTTAGATGAGTTCTTTGTCCTAAATCATTTCTTCCGCCCTTGTCCATTTTGGTGGAGACCAGAATCAAAACCACTGCAAAAATACTGCTGATGGGACATGCAACCGAGTCAAAATCTAAAGGACCTGGAAACCTGAGAAATGTCTGCTCTTGGGACTCTCAAACAAGCAGGTTGGGACAATGTCATCAAAGCCTGCCTGCAACCCCAGAGCCCTCAGCTCCCCACCCCAGGAAAGTGCATGATGTGCCAATGCTGCCCCATGATCCCCTCATGTCCTTGTGCCATGGAGGCTAGAATTGTTCAGAATTTTTTTTCCCAGGGAGAAATGGAGCAAAAATTAATAATATTTCTTTCCAGGTTGGCTCCTGGGCTGGCCAATGGGTTCCCAGGCTGGCCAGTAGGCTTCCTGGCTGGCCAATATCACCCATGATGCACTAGGTTTTCTTGCTGAATGGCCATAGTACATTATGGGATTGCTTATGATTGTGGTGCCTCATGAGAGAGGAAGTTGGGCTTGGGACCCATTTTGGGGCCATGAGGGGCGAGGTACCTGATGTACAGATCCCTCCAGACCCTGTGGTAGCATTAATTAATTAATTAATTTATTTACTGGTTTCCAGATGAAGTTTTTCTGGCTTTAGTGAAACACTTCTTAGGTTTTCTTGTTCAGGGTTTTTGAGGGAAAGTTGAACTTTCCCCAATACAAAGCAGAACGTTTTTGGCAAACAAAAGTTCTTATGGCTAAACCCAATTCTCCATTGAAAAACACTGCTGCTGATTAATCTTTCACCCAGCCCTTGTTACCTCCTGTGAAGTTCTTCTCCATGTAGTCAATGATCTGGTTGTAATCACTGATGATATTGTCCCCATGGATGATCACAGGTACCTCCTCCCCAAGGTTAAGACGCATGAACCAGGGCTCTTTGTGCTCAATCAGTGGCATGCTGACATCCCGCTCTTCACAGGGCAGCCCCTTCTCCGCAATGACCAGGCGGACCTACAGCAGAAGGTAGAGAAGGGTAGAGAAGGCTCAGGGCTGGTCACCAGGCAGTCTCTGGTGTCCACAGCACTAGGCCCCCTTCTGCGTAGTGAAGTTCACAGGGCTTGTTAGAGCTCTTCATGAAAACAAGCAGTATGTAGAGCATCAATGCTAGGATCACTCCCCGTGCTTCTTCATGCAATGGAGCCATGAGCTTGCAGACCTCCAGAAATTCCCAACTGAAGTATTGTTTCTCTAGAAGGACCATCTATACTATATACTAGTCGTTACTGCTATAAACGGGCACAGTGCCATCAGGTGAGGATATAGTCCAGGCATCTGCATGTATTTGTCTGCATGTATCATCCTACTGCTGACTCACTGCCTTTCAGCCAATAGGAGTGCAATATGTAATTAGCTGAGGAGGAGAGCAAGGATCACGAAGCACTTCCTCCGCAGGAACAGTGAGCATAGCAGAAGGCAAAGTGTAGAGGAGACAAGGGGTGCAAAAAGAGGGCCAGCCCCGAGTGATAAATCAGTACCACTCCACTGGAACTGAGAGCAATGCAGGGATTTATACTAGCTGGGGAGCTGGCTCTGACGCCTCTAAGGGCAGAGAGGCTGAAAGACTCATGGGGTACATCTACACATGTGATTAATGCACATGAATAAACTCCAAGACTTATTGCTCCAGAGTTTTTTTGCTCATGGGAACACTGTTTGAACACAGCACCCCATGGCAGTCTTACTCGCTTTACCCAGTGATGGTGGCAGTCCAGCTAATGGAGGCTCAGGGTAGGAGCGCAGGCACACCAGTGCTGGAAGAAGCAGCCTTGGTAGGGTGTTTGGTGGGTTTGCTGAGCTGCCCCCTAGAGAAGACAGAATCTCCTTGTAAGAGCATGAAAAGCAGCAGGCATCTCCTGGGAAAGCAGCAGTGCAAGGACAGAGCGGCCTGGCATTCTAGCCCACTGCCTTGGCCCCCCTCAGTCCCTGCAGTCCCAGCCTCAGAGGGGAGAGAGCCTTCCCTTTTGTAGCTCCCACTGGGAAAACACCTTACCCAGTATATCCACCTCATTGTCCTGCCACTCATTCCTCTTTTGCCTCTGACCTCCTCCCCCATCTCTCTCATTTCTCTTTGTGAAGTATTTGTGGTGAAGGGTTTCATATAAAGGGCTGTTCAACTTCTAAACGGTGGGGGGCTGCATGCCTCTTAAGCCACACTAGCAAAAGCCACATCAGTGGGGACCTGGGCCTCAGCCACATGCCACCTCTGTGCTGCCATTGACCTGAGCACCCAAGTGCTCCCTACTGCTGTACTGCATGCCCAAGCACCCCTCCCCACTGCCTGCCTTGCCCATGCTCTCCTGCTGCACTGACTGCTCAGATATTCTGGGCTGCTAGCTAGGGCTGTGCAAAACAGCACCGTCCTGTTTCGACTTGCGTTTCAACATTTCAATGGAACAGCATTTTGTTTCAATTTCGTTTCAATTCAAAACCGCTGTTCCATTTTGTTTTGTCAAAACGGTTTTGCTGTTTCGATGTTTCACCCATAGGCTATAATGGGGAAGCTCAAAACAGCCTATAACATTGTCATTTCTGGCCTAATTTGGATGAAACATGCAAGAATGGCAGCCCCTTCTGAGGGCATGAAGCCTGCCAAGTTTCAAGGAGATAGGTACAGGGGTTTCAGGGAAACTGCACCTCAAAATCTTGAAAGCAAACAACTCATGTCACGTGTGTTAAGCCACAGTGCGGTCAAAACTCCAGGCATGCTAGCCCCTGCTGAGGCAACAAAGCCTGCCAAGTTTCAAGGAGATAGGTGCAGGGGTTTGGGGGAAACTGCACCTCAAGTTGCTGATGAGCAAAACTCGTGACATGGGTGACGGTGCGTGTGTTAAGGCACAGCAGGGTGAAAACTGCAGGCCTGCTAGCCCCTGCTAAGGCCATGAAGCCCCTGAGGAACAGGTGCATTCCCTGCAAATCGCAGCAGGAGGCCCGTGGGGCTGGGCAGCGGGGACGAAGCCCCGCAGGTTTGTGTACAGCTGCGCAGTTTCACCAGTTGGTGGGGGGAGTCCCAGGGTCCTTCCCTGCTCACGTGGGAATTACTGGGTGTGTGCGAAATGGCACCGTTCCATTTCAACTTGTGTTTTGATGGAACAGTGTTTCGTTTTGAATTTCATTTTGATTCAAAACCGCTGCTCCGTTTCATTTTGCCGAAACAGTTTTGCTGTTTCAATGCTGTTTCAACATTTCACCCGTAATCTATAATGGGGAAGCTCGATACAGCCTATAACTTTGTCATTTCTTGCCTGATTTGGATGAAACATGCAAGAATGGTAGCCCCTTATGAGGACATGAAGGTTGCCAAGTTGCAAGGATATAGGTGCAGGGGTTTCAGGGGCACTACACCTCAAAGTCTTGAAGGCAAAAAACTCATGTCACGTAGATGTGTTAAGCCACAGTGGGGTCAAAACTTCAGGGATGGTGGCCCCTGCTGAGGCAACGAAGCCTGCCAGCTGTGAAGGAGATCGGTGCAGGGCTTCTGGGTTCTGGGCCCTGCACCTCTTGCTGCTGGCAGGCAAAACTCGTGACATGGCTGCTTGTGTTAAGGTGTGCCCTCACTCAACTGACACCAAGGCAGAAAGCAGGGCAGTTCAAATAATGCTGCCCTTTATGCAGTTTTTCCATCCCTCCCCCAGAGCACTGGGATTGGAAGGGACCTCAGGGAAGTCACTGGCCAGCTGCGCAGTCAATAACAAGAGCACTCCTTCCTCCCCTTCCTCCATCTTCCCCCTACCTCTCTTTACTTTAGTTTCTGTTTCGCTGCAGGCAGGCCCAGCTTGAGCTTCAAAACTCGAAACGTTTCGAAAATTTCAAAACATTTTGATTTGCCTCGTTTCGTTTCGAGGCTGTTTCGAAGTTCTCCGTTTCATTTTGATTTTGCTGTTTTGAGCTCGAAACGAGTCAAAACAGTGCCAAAACGAAACTGCAGGTGAAATTTTGCGCAGTCTTACTGCCAGCTCTCCTGGCATCACAGACTGTGCTGTGCTGCACCCCATGGGTCTCTGAAGCTACTACAGCCAGAGCAATAGGGGGAGCGGTGGCTAGGTGGGAGCCGGAGGACTGCAACTGAACCCCTCACGGGCCTCATGCAGCTTGCAAACAATCAGTGGGACAGCATTGTCCTGCAAGATGAAGTTCCCTTCTGGCCTATGGCTGGTTTCCTTCATTCTCTGAGTTTGCGTTTGGCAATAAAGCAGAGCCTTGGCTCCTTGAGGCCCCCTGTTCAGTGCTTCTGCTGCTTGGTTTGAGCAGGAAATGGGGAGGTGACACTCCTGGTTTCCATACCCAGCTGTGCCACTGGCCCACTCTGCACCTGAACAAGGTCCTCTCCTCTTCCCTGAGAGGCAGTTACCTCTGGGTGTAACTGCGCACTCGGTCATTACCGTTCCTATGCAGCCTTTGGCACCAGAGAATCGCATTTCCCATTTCCTCCAGCATGCCTCTGAACAAACTCTGAAAGGAGCTTTGGCTGCCTCTGCCTGTAACACCCAGTGTGCTAACAAAAGTCTCATGCTGGGTTTGCTTGAGAGTTGGGGATGGCAGTTGCTTATGTGTGCTGCAGTCATGTTGCTTTACTTTCTGCTCCATCTCTCCCAATACATCTTGTTTCATTTTCCTCTGTGCTTTCACCTGACACTGTGAGAAGTGCAGGGAGGCTGGAGCTCAGGCAGTGCATGCCTGGAAGAGCACGGCCCCAGAACTCAGAGAGCCTTGGTCTAAAGATGTTCACTCCAATCACAGTGAAACTCAGGTATCTCCCTACCACCTGTTTGTTGCACCCTTTTGCTTGCACTGCCTATTTTACCCTTACTTGCTCTCACCACCCATAATACCACAACTTCTCCTGCCACCTGCTACTCTCCTCTTTGTCCTGATGCCCATGACATCCCTCAACTTCTTGCCTCCTATCTGTTCCCTTGCCAGCCTGTTCCTCCTTTCTCATTATGTCCTGATATTCTCCTGCACTCAGTTTCTAGTACAGGACAAACACATGGGGATAGGCATCAGGGAAAGA